>NC_142087.1:85119283-85420325 GCF_054644295.1 Miniopterus natalensis
CCTAGGGTTAGGGTTATGTTGAGGGCTAGGGTTAGAGATCAGGTTAGTATTACGATTGGACCTAGGGTTAGGGTTATGTTTAGGGCTAGGGATACAGATCCGGTTAGGGTTACGATTGGACCTAGGGTTAGGGTTATGTTGAGGGCTAAGGTTAGTGATCAGGTTAGTATTACGATTGGACCTAAGGTTAAGGTTATGTTGAGGGCTAGGGTTCAGATCCGGTTAGGGTTACCATTGGACCTAGGGTTAGCGTAACGTTGAGGGCCAAGGTTAGAGAGACGGTTAGGGTTACGATTGGACCTAGGGTTAGGGTTATGTTGAGGGCTAGGGTTAGAGATATGGTTAGGGTTATGATTGGACCTAGGGTTAGGGTTATGTATAGGGCTAGGGTTAGAGATCAGGTTAGGGTTACGATTGGACCTAGGGTTAAGGTTATGTTGAGGGCTAGGTTTAGAGAGAAGGTTAGGGTTTCAATTGGACCTAGGGTTAGGGTTATGTTGAGGGCTAGGGTTACAGATCCGGTTAGGGTTACGATTGGACCTAGGGTTAGGGTTATGTTTAGGGCTAGGGTTAGAGATCCGGTTAGGGTTACTATTGGACGTAAGGTTAGGGTTATGTTGAGGGCTAGGGTTAGAGATCCGGTTAGTATTACGATTGGACCTAGGGTTAGGGTTATGTTGAGGGCTAGAGTTACAGATCCAGTTAGGGTTACGATTTGACCTAGGGTTAGGGTTATGTTTAGGGCTAGGGTTAGAGATCCGGTTAGGGTTACTATTGGACGTAGGGTTAGGGTTATGTTGAGGGCTAGGGTTAGAGATCCGGTTAGGGTTACGGTTGGACCTAGGGTTAGGGTTATGTTGAGGGCTAGGGTTAGAGATCAGGTTAGGGTTAAGATTCGACCTAGGGTTATAGTGATGTTGAGGGCTAGGGTATTCCAGCAGTGGAAACACACATTTCTATAAAGACTTTGAAGCAGCAAGCTAAAGCCTTGTGGCTGAGTGTTCTTTCATAGAGAAACATGCATTTCATCCTTCTGGAGTGAATTTTCATGCTGGAGTTCATATGCATTTTATACTGTGCAGAATGTAGCTACCTGCTGGGGGTTGTGTCATAGAAGCACCTTTTCTGCAGGAGCTTATTGGAACATTCATTGTTTGGCTAAGTTATTTAGGGTTGGTTTTGGAAGGTCTTTCAACCTTGGCCAAATCCCGCTTCGTACGCAAGTTTTTAATACCGCTGTTTCCAAGTGTCCACAAACAGCTGCTGCTTGAAACTGTCCACATGCACATCTCGTATACTGGGTGCTCGTTTCACTACCTGGATTTTGGTTTCCTCTTCTTTCTTTGAAATGACAAGTCTTCATTCAGCATTCTTCACACACCTTGTACCAGCTTCAGTTTGAAGCATGTTGGTGCTCTCAAAACGCTGTGTAACCTATGTAGAGTGTGTTACTCTCCAGCACTGAATACACAACTTAGAGCTCCTTTCACCACAGACACGCAAACACATCTTTTTGTGAAAGTCCTACTTCAGGTCCCTTGGAAATGTAAGGGTTTCATGGAGGACATGAAGTCAATCATGCTTTTGCACTCTACTACCAATAGAAATGACCTCTTGTACATGCCTGACTGAGTTTCACTGCAAAATGCCCTTGTTTTCTGGTTTCTTGAATGTTCTCAACACATTAGGAGAAAGAGCGTGTTTGAGCAAGATCGATGCAGTGTGCGTTTCCCTAGATTTCAAGTGATTTGGGAAATATAATCCTTATTTTTCCACATTGTGAAAGAAACATGAGGCTTGCAAGAGATTGAAAAAATGCATCCCAAAACGTACTCCAGCGGTGAAAGCACACGTTTCTACAAAGACTTTGAAGTAGCAAGTAAAAGCCAATGGCTGAGTGTTCTTTCAGAGAGAAACATACACATTTCATCCTTCTGGAGTGAATTTTCAGCCTGGAATTCATATGCATTTGTACCGTGCAGAATGTAACTACCTGCTCGGGGGTTGTGTCATAGAAGCAACTTTCCTGCAGGAGCTTATTGGAACATTCATTGTTTGGCTAACTTCTTTGGGTTGGTTTTGGAAGGTCTTTCAACTTTAGCCAAATCCGCTTTCTTACGAAATTTTTTCACAGCCCTGTTTGCAAGAGCCCACAAAGAACTGCTGCTTAAAACTCTCCACATGCACATCTCCCATACTGGTGTGCTCGTTTCACTACCTGGATTTTGGTTTCCTCTTCTTTCTTTGAAATTACAAGCCCTCTTTCTGCATGCTACACACACCTTGTAGCAGTTTAGTTTGCAGCATATTGGTGCTCTTAAAACGCTGAGTAACCTGTGTAGAGTGTGTCAATCTCCAGCACTGAATACACAACTTAGAGCTCCTTTCACCACAGACACGCAAACACATCTTTTTGTAAAAGTCCTACTTCTTTACTCTTGGAAATGTAAGGGTTTCATTGAGAACTTGAAGTCAATCATGCTTTTGCACTCTGCAACCAATAGGAATGAACTCTTGTACATACCCGTCTGAATTTCAGTGCAAAATGCCCTTCTTTTCTGGTTTGTTGAAAGTTCACAACACATTAGGAGATAGAGCGTGTTTGAAGAAGACTGATGCAGTGTGCGTTTTCCTTTATTTCTTGTGATTTGGGAAACATAATCCGTGATTTTCCACATTGTCTAAGAAACAACATGAGGCTTGCAAGAGATTGAAACAATGCATCCTAAAACTTATTCCAGCAGTGAAAACACACGGTTCTACAAAGACTTGGAAGGAGCAAGCAAAAGAATAGTGGCTGAGTGTCCTTTCAGAGAGAAACACATGCATTTCATCCTTCTGGAGTGAGTTTTCTTGCTGGAATTCATATGCATTTTGTACTGTGCAGAATGTAGCTACCTGCTCGGGGGTTGTGTCATAGATGCACCTTTCCTGTAGGAGCTTATTGGAACTTTCATTGTTTGGCTAAGTTATTTAGGGTTGGTTTTGGAAGGTCTTTCAACTTTGGCCAAATCCGCTTTGTACGAAAGTTTTTCACAGCCCTGTTTCCAAGTGTCCACAAAGAGCTGCTGCTTGAAAGTGTCCACATGCACATCTCCCATACTGGTGTGCTCGTTTCACTACCTGGATTTTGGTTTCCTCTTCTTTCTTTGAAATGACAAGTCTTCATTCAGCATGCTACACACAGCTTGTAGCAGTTTCAGTTTGAAGCATGTTGGTGCTCTCAAAACGCTGTGTATCCTGTGTAGAGTGTGTCACTCTACAGCACTGAATACACAACTTAGAGCTCCTTTCAACACAGACACGCAAACACGTCTTTTTGGGAAAGTCCTAACTCAGGTAAATTGGAAATGTAAGGGTTTCATCGAAAACATGAAGACAATCATGCTTTTGAACTCTGCAACCGAAAGAAATGGCTTTTTGTACATGCCATTCTGAATTTCACTGCAAAATGCCCTTCTTTTCTGGTTTGTTGAAAGTTCAAAACACTTTAGGAAATAGAACGTGTTTGAAGAAGACTGATGCAGTGTGCGTTTTCCTGGATTTCAAGTGATTAGGGATACATACTCCTTGTTTTTCCACATTGTCTAAGAAAAAACATGAGGCTTGCAAGAGACTGAAAAAATGCATCCTAAAACTTATGCCTGCAGTGAAAACACACGTTTCTACAAAGACTTGGAAGGAGCAAGCAAAAGAATAGTGGCTGAGAGTTCTTTCAGAGAGAAACACACGTATTTCATCCTTCTGTAGAGACAGTTAGGGTTACGATTGGACCTAGGGTAGGGTTATGTCGAGGGCTAGGGTTAGAGAGACGGTTAGGGTTACGATTGGACCTAGGGTTAGGGTTATGTTGAGGGCTAGGGTTAGAGAGAAGGTTAGGGTTACTTTTGGACCTAGGGTTAGGGTTATATTGAGGGCTAGGGTTAGAGATATGGTTAGGGTTACGATTGGATCTAGGGTTAGCGTTATGTTGAGGGCTAGGGTTAGAGTTCCGGTTAGGGTTACACTTGAACCTAGGGTTAGGGTTATGTTGAGGGCTAGGCTTAGAGAGAAGGTTAGGGTTACAATTGGACCTAGGGTTAGGGTTATGTTGAGGGCTAGGGTTAGAGATATGGTTAGGGTTACGATTGGACCTAGGGTTAGGGTTATGTTGAGGGCAAGGGTTACAGATCCGGTTAGGGTTACGATTGGACCTAGGGTTAGGGTTATGTTGAGGCCCACGGTTTGAGATCTGGTTAGGGTTAGATTGGACCTAGGGTTAGGGTTATGTTGAGGGCTAGGGTTAGAGATCAGGTTAGTATTACCATTGGACCTAGGGTTAGGGTTATGTTTAGGGCTAGGGATACAGATCCGGTTAGGGTTACGATTGGACCTAGGGTTAGGGTTATGTTGAGGGCAAGGGTTAGAGATCCGGTTAGGGTTACGATTGGACCTACGGTTAGGGTTATGTTGAGGCCCAGGGTTTGAGATCTGGTTAGGGTTAGATTGGACCTAGGGTTAGGGTTATGTTGAGGGCTAGGGTTAGAGATCAGGTTAGTATTACGATTGGACCTAGGGTTAGGGTTATGTTTAGGGCTAGGGATACAGATCCGGTTAGGGTTACGATTGGACCTAGGGTTAGGGTTATGCTGAGGGCTAGGGTTAGTGATCAGGTTAGTATTACCATTAGACCTAAGGTTAACGTTATGTTGAGGGCTAGGGTTCAGATCCGGTTAGGGTTACGATTGGACCTAGGGTTAGCGTAACGTTGAGGGCTAGGGTTAGAGAGACGGTTAGGGTTACGATTGGACCTAGGGTTAGGGTTATGTTGAGGGCTAGGGTTAGAGATATGGTTAGGGTTATGATTGGACCTAGGGTTAGGGTTATGTATAGGGCTAGGGTTAGAGATCAGGTTAGGGTTTCAATTGGACCTAGGGTTAGGGTTATGTTGAGGGCTAGGGTTAGAGAGAAGGTTAGGGTTTCAATTGGACCTAGGGTTAGGGTTATGTTGAGGGCTAGGGTTAGAGATCCGGTTAGTATTACGATTGGACCTAGGGTTAGGGTTATGTTGAGGGCTAGAGTTACAGATCCGGTTAGGGTTACGATTTGACCTAGGGTTAGGGTTATGTTTAGGGCTAGGGTTAGAGATCCGGTTAGGGTTACTATTGGACGTAGGGTTAGGGTTATGTTGAGGGCTAGGGTTAGAGATCCGGTTAGGGTTACGGTTGGACCTAGGGTTAGGGTTATGTTGAGGGCTAGGATTAGAGATCATGTTAGTATTACGATTGGACATACGGTTAGGGTTATGTTGAGGGCTAGGGTTAGAGAGAAGGTTAGGGTTACTTTTGGACCTAGGGTTACGGTTATGTTGAGGGCTAGGATTAGAGATCATGTTAGTATTACGATTGGACCTAGGGTTAGGGTTATGTTGAGGACTAGGGTTAGAGATCCGGTTAGGGTTACGATTGGACCTAGGGTTAGGGTTATGTTGAGGGCTAGGGTTAGAGATCCGGTTAGGGTTACGATTTGACCTAGGGTTAGGGTTATGTTTAGGGCTAGGGTTAGAGATCCGGTTAGGGTTACTATTGGACGTAGGGTTAGGGTTATGTTGAGGGCTAGGGTTAGAGATCCGGTTAGGGTTACGATTGGACCTAGGGTTAGGGTTATGTTGAGGGCTAGGGTTAGAGTTCCGGTTAGGGTTACACTTGAACCTAGGGTTAGGGTTATGTTGAGGCCCAGGGTTTGAGATCTGGTTAGGGTTAGATTGGACCTAGGGTTAGGGTTATGTTGAGGGCTAGGGTTAGAGATCAGGTTAGTATTACGATTGGACCTAGGGTTAGGGTTATGTTTAGGGCTAGGGATACAGATCCGGTTAGGGTTACGATTGGAGCTAGGGTTAGGGTTATGTTGAGGGCTAGGGTTAGTGATCAGGTTAGTATTACGATTGGACCTAAGGTTAAGGTTATGTTGAGGGCTAGGGTTCAGATCCGGTTACGGTTACGATTGGACCTAGGGTTAGCGTAACGTTGAGGGCTAGGGTTAGAGAGACGGTTAGGGTTACGATTGGACCTAGGGTTAGGGTTATGTTGAGGGCTAGGGTTAGAGATATGGTTAGGGTTATGATTGGACCTAGGGTTAGGGTTATGTATATGGCTAGGGTTAGAGATCCGGTTAGGGTTACGATTGGACCTAGGGTTAGGGTTATGTTGAGGGCTAGGGTTAGAGAGAAGGTTAGGGTTTCAATTGGACCTAGGGTTAGGGTTATGTTGAGGGCTAGGGTTACAGATCCGGTTAGGGTTACGATTGGACCTAGGGTTAGGGTTATGTTTAGGGCTAGGGTTAGAGATCCGGTTAGGGTTACTATTGGCGTAGGGTTAGGGTTATGTTGAGGGCTAGGGTTAGAGATCCGGTTAGTATTACGGTTGTACCTAGGGTTAGGGTTATGTTGAGGGCTAGAGTTACAGATCCGGTTAGGGTTACGATTTGACCTAGGGTTAGGGTTATGTTTAGGGCTAGGGTTAGAGATCCGGTTAGGGTTACTATTGGACGTAGGGTTAGGGTTATGTTGAGGGCTAGGCTTAGAGAGAAGGTTAGGGTTACAATTGGACCTAGGGTTAGGGTTATGTTGAGGGCTAGGGTTAGAGACCCGGTTAAGGTGACGATTGGACCTAGGGTTAGGGTTATGTTGAGGGCTAGGGTTAGAGAGAAGGTTAGGGTTACTTTTGGACCTAGGGTTAGGGTTATGTTGAGGGCTAGGGTTAGAGATATGGTTAGGGTTACGATTGGACCTAGGGTTAGGGTTATGTTGAGGGCTAGGGTTAGAGATCCGGTTAGGGTTACGATTGGACCTAGGGTTAGGGTCATGTTTAGGCCCAGGGTTTGAGATCTGGTTAGGGTTAGATTGGACCTAGGGTTAGGGTTATGTTGAGGGCTAGGGTTAGAGATCAGGTTAGTATTACGATTGGACCTAGGGTTAGGGTTATGTTTAGGGCTAGGGATACAGATCCGGTTAGGGTTACGATTGGACCTAGGGTTAGGGTTATGTTGAGGGCTAAGGTTAGTGATCAGGTTAGTATTACGATTGGACCTAAGGTTAAGGTTATGTTGAGGGCTAGGGTTCAGATCCGGTTAGGGTTACCATTGGACCTAGGGTTAGCGTAACGTTGAGGGCCAGGGTTAGAGAGACGGTTAGGGTTACGATTGGACCTAGGGTTAGGGTTATGTTGAGGGCTAGGGTTAGAGATATGGTTAGGGTTATGATTGGACCTAGGGTTAGGGTTATGTATAGGGCTAGGGTTAGAGATCAGGTTAGGGTTACGATTGGACCTAGGGTTAAGGTTATGTTGAGGGCTAGGTTTAGAGAGAAGGTTAGGGTTTCAATTGGACCTAGGGTTAGGGTTATGTTGAGGGCTAGGGTTACAGATCCGGTTAGGGTTACGATTGGACCTAGGGTTAGGGTTATGTTTAGGGCTAGGGTTAGAGATCCGGTTAGGGTTACTATTGGACGTAGGGTTAGGGTTATGTTGAGGGCTAGGGTTAGAGATCCGGTTAGTATTACGATTGTACCTAGGGTTAGGGTTATGTTGAGGGCTAGAGTTACAGATCCAGTTAGGGTTACGATTTGACCTAGGGTTAGGGTTATGTTTAGGGCTAGGGTTAGAGATCCGGTTAGGGTTACTATTGGACGTAGGGTTAGGGTTATGTTGAGGGCTAGGGTTAGAGATCCGGTTAGGGTTACGGTTGGACCTAGGGTTAGGGTTATGTTGAGGGCTAGGGTTAGAGATCAGGTTAGGGTTAAGATTCGACCTAGGGTTATAGTGATGTTGAGGGCTAGGGTATTCCAGCAGTGGAAACACACATTTCTATAAAGACTTTGAAGCAGCAAGCTAAAGCCTTGTGGCTGAGTGTTCTTTCATAGAGAAACATGCATTTCATCCTTCTGGAGTGAATTTTCATGCTGGAGTTCATATGCATTTTATACTGTGCAGAATGTAGCTACCTGCTGGGGGTTGTGTCATAGAAGCACCTTTTCTGCAGGAGCTTATTGGAACATTCATTGTTTGGCTAAGTTATTTAGGGTTGGTTTTGGAAGGTCTTTCAACCTTGGCCAAATCCCGCTTCGTACGCAAGTTTTTAATACCGCTGTTTCCAAGTGTCCACAAACAGCTGCTGCTTGAAACTGTCCACATGCACATCTCGTATACTGGGTGCTCGTTTCACTACCTGGATTTTGGTTTCCTCTTCTTTCTTTGAAATGACAAGTCTTCATTCAGCATTCTTCACACACCTTGTACCAGCTTCAGTTTGAAGCATGTTGGTGCTCTCAAAACGCTGTGTAACCTATGTAGAGTGTGTTACTCTCCAGCACTGAATACACAACTTAGAGCTCCTTTCACCACAGACACGCAAACACATCTTTTTGTGAAAGTCCTACTTCAGGTCCCTTGGAAATGTAAGGGTTTCATGGAGGACATGAAGTCAATCATGCTTTTGCACTCTACTACCAATAGAAATGACCTCTTGTACATGCCTGACTGAGTTTCACTGCAAAATGCCCTTGTTTTCTGGTTTCTTGAATGTTCTCAACACATTAGGAGAAAGAGCGTGTTTGAGCAAGATCGATGCAGTGTGCGTTTCCCTAGATTTCAAGTGATTTGGGAAATATAATCCTTATTTTTCCACATTGTGAAAGAAACATGAGGCTTGCAAGAGATTGAAAAAATGCATCCCAAAACGTACTCCAGCGGTGAAAGCACACGTTTCTACAAAGACTTTGAAGTAGCAAGTAAAAGCCAATGGCTGAGTGTTCTTTCAGAGAGAAACATACACATTTCATCCTTCTGGAGTGAATTTTCAGCCTGGAATTCATATGCATTTGTACCGTGCAGAATGTAACTACCTGCTCGGGGGTTGTGTCATAGAAGCAACTTTCCTGCAGGAGCTTATTGGAACATTCATTGTTTGGCTAACTTCTTTGGGTTGGTTTTGGAAGGTCTTTCAACTTTAGCCAAATCCGCTTTCTTACGAAATTTTTTCACAGCCCTGTTTGCAAGAGCCCACAAAGAACTGCTGCTTAAAACTCTCCACATGCACATCTCCCATACTGGTGTGCTCGTTTCACTACCTGGATTTTGGTTTCCTCTTCTTTCTTTGAAATTACAAGCCCTCTTTCTGCATGCTACACACACCTTGTAGCAGTTTAGTTTGCAGCATATTGGTGCTCTTAAAACGCTGAGTAACCTGTGTAGAGTGTGTCAATCTCCAGCACTGAATACACAACTTAGAGCTCCTTTCACCACAGACACGCAAACACATCTTTTTGTAAAAGTCCTACTTCTTTACTCTTGGAAATGTAAGGGTTTCATTGAGAACTTGAAGTCAATCATGCTTTTGCACTCTGCAACCAATAGGAATGAACTCTTGTACATACCCGTCTGAATTTCAGTGCAAAATGCCCTTCTTTTCTGGTTTGTTGAAAGTTCACAACACATTAGGAGATAGAGCGTGTTTGAAGAAGACTGATGCAGTGTGCGTTTTCCTTTATTTCTTGTGATTTGGGAAACATAATCCGTGATTTTCCACATTGTCTAAGAAACAACATGAGGCTTGCAAGAGATTGAAACAATGCATCCTAAAACTTATTCCAGCAGTGAAAACACACGGTTCTACAAAGACTTGGAAGGAGCAAGCAAAAGAATAGTGGCTGAGTGTCCTTTCAGAGAGAAACACATGCATTTCATCCTTCTGGAGTGAGTTTTCTTGCTGGAATTCATATGCATTTTGTACTGTGCAGAATGTAGCTACCTGCTCGGGGGTTGTGTCATAGATGCACCTTTCCTGTAGGAGCTTATTGGAACTTTCATTGTTTGGCTAAGTTATTTAGGGTTAGTTTTGGAAGGTCTTTCAACTTTGGCCAAATCCGCTTTGTACGAAAGTTTTTCACAGCCCTGTTTCCAAGTGTCCACAAAGAGCTGCTGCTTGAAAGTGTCCACATGCACATCTCCCATACTGGTGTGCTCGTTTCACTACCTGGATTTTGGTTTCCTCTTCTTTCTTTGAAATGACAAGTCTTCATTCAGCATGCTACACACAGCTTGTAGCAGTTTCAGTTTGAAGCATGTTGGTGCTCTCAAAACGCTGTGTATCCTGTGTAGAGTGTGTCACTCTACAGCACTGAATACACAACTTAGAGCTCCTTTCAACACAGACACGCAAACACGTCTTTTTGGGAAAGTCCTAACTCAGGTAAATTGGAAATGTAAGGGTTTCATCGAAAACATGAAGACAATCATGCTTTTGAACTCTGCAACCGAAAGAAATGGCTTTTTGTACATGCCATTCTGAATTTCACTGCAAAATGCCCTTCTTTTCTGGTTTGTTGAAAGTTCAAAACACTTTAGGAAATAGAACGTGTTTGAAGAAGACTGATGCAGTGTGCGTTTTCCTGGATTTCAAGTGATTAGGGATACATACTCCTTGTTTTTCCACATTGTCTAAGAAAAAACATGAGGCTTGCAAGAGACTGAAAAAATGCATCCTAAAACTTATGCCTGCAGTGAAAACACACGTTTCTACAAAGACTTGGAAGGAGCAAGCAAAAGAATAGTGGCTGAGAGTTCTTTCAGAGAGAAACACACGTATTTCATCCTTCTGTAGAGACAGTTAGGGTTACGATTGGACCTAGGGTAGGGTTATGTCGAGGGCTAGGGTTAGAGAGACGGTTAGGGTTACGATTGGACCTAGGGTTAGGGTTATGTTGAGGGCTAGGGTTAGAGAGAAGGTTAGGGTTACGATTGGATCTAGGGTTAGCGTTATGTTGAGGGCTAGGGTTAGAGTTCCGGTTAGGGTTACACTTGAACCTAGGGTTAGGGTTATGTTGAGGGCTAGGCTTAGAGAGAAGGTTAGGGTTACAATTGGACCTAGGGTTAGGGTTATGTTGAGGGCTAGGGTTAGAGATCCAGTTAGGGTTACGATTGGACCTAGGGTTAGGGTTATGTTGAGGCCCAGGGTTTGAGATCTGGTTAGGGTTAGATTGGACCTAGGGTTAGGGTTATGTTGAGGGCTAGGGTTAGAGATCAGGTTAGTATTACGATTGGACCTAGGGTTAGCGTTATGTTTAGGGCTAGGGATACAGATCCGGTTAGGGTTACGATTGGACCTAGGGTTAGGGTTATGTTGAGGCCCAGGGTTTGAGATCTGGTTAGGGTTAGATTGGACCTAGGGTTAGGGTTATGTTGAGGGCTAGGGTTAGAGTTCCGGTTAGGGTTACGATTGGACCTAGGGTTAGGGTTATGTTGAGGGCTAGGGTTAGAGATCGGGTTAGGGTTACGATTGGACATAGGGTTAGGGTTATGTTGAGGGCTAGGGTTAGAGAGAAGGTTAGGGTTACTTTTGGACCTAGGGTTAGGGTTATGTTGAGGGCTAGGGTTAGAGATATGGTTAGGGTTACGATTGGACCTAGGGTTAGGGTTATGTTGAGGGCAAGGGTTACAGATCCGGTTAGGGTTACGATTGGACCTAGGGTTAGGGTTATGTTGAGGCCCACGGTTTGAGATCTGGTTAGGGTTAGATTGGACCTAGGGTTAGGGTTATGTTGAGGGCTAGGGTTAGAGATCAGGTTAGTATTACCATTGGACCTAGGGTTAGGGTTATGTTTAGGGCTAGGGATACAGTTCCGGTTAGGGTTACGATTGGACCTAGGGTTAGGGTTATGTTGAGGGCAAGGGTTAGAGATCCGGTTAGGGTTACGATTGGACCTACGGTTAGGGTTATGTTGAGGCCCAGGGTTTGAGATCTGGTTAGGGTTAGATTGGACCTAGGGTTAGGGTTATGTTGAGGGCTAGGGTTAGAGATCAGGTTAGTATTACGATTGGACCTAGGGTTAGGGTTATGTTTAGGGCTAGGGATACAGATCCGGTTAGGGTTACGATTGGACCTAGGGTTAGGGTTATGCTGAGGGCTAGGGTTAGTGATCAGGTTAGTATTACCATTAGACCTAAGGTTAACGTTATGTTGAGGGCTAGGGTTCAGATCCGGTTAGGGTTACGATTGGACCTAGGGTTAGCGTAACGTTGAGGGCTAGGGTTAGAGAGACGGTTAGGGTTACGATTGGACCTAGGGTTAGGGTTATGTTGAGGGCTAGGGTTAGAGATATGGTTAGGGTTATGATTGGACCTAGGGTTAGGGTTATGTATAGGGCTAGGGTTAGAGATCAGGTTAGGGTTTCAATTGGACCTAGGGTTAGGGTTATGTTGAGGGCTAGGGTTAGAGAGAAGGTTAGGGTTTCAATTGGACCTAGGGTTAGGGTTATGTTGAGGGCTAGGGTTAGAGATCCGGTTAGTATTACGATTGGACCTAGGGTTAGGGTTATGTTGAGGGCTAGAGTTACAGATCCGGTTAGGGTTACGATTTGACCTAGGGTTAGGGTTATGTTTAGGGCTAGGGTTAGAGATCCGGTTAGGGTTACTATTGGACGTAGGGTTAGGGTTATGTTGAGGGCTAGGGTTAGAGATCCGGTTAGGGTTACGGTTGGACCTAGGGTTAGGGTTATGTTGAGGGCTAGGATTAGAGATCATGTTAGTATTACGATTGGACATAGGGTTAGGGTTATGTTGAGGGCTAGGGTTAGAGAGAAGGTTAGGGTTACTTTTGGACCTAGGGTTACGGTTATGTTGAGGGCTAGGATTAGAGATCATGTTAGTATTACGATTGGACCTAGGGTTAGGGTTATGTTGAGGACTAGGGTTAGAGATCCGGTTAGGGTTACGATTGGACCTAGGGTTAGGGTTATGTTGAGGGCTAGGGTTAGAGATCCGGTTAGGGTTACGATTTGACCTAGGGTTAGGGTTATGTTTAGGGCTAGGGTTAGAGATCCGGTTAGGGTTACTATTGGACGTAGGGTTAGGGTTATGTTGAGGGCTAGGGTTAGAGATCCGGTTAGGGTTACGATTGGACCTAGGGTTAGGGTTATGTTGAGGGCTAGGATTAGAGATCCGGTTAGGTTTACGATTGGACATAGGGTTAGGGTTATGTTGAGGGCTAGGGTTAGAGAGAAGGTTAGGGTTACTTTTGGACCTAGGGTTACGGTTATGTTGAGGGCTAGGATTAGAGATCATGTTAGTATTACGATTGGACCTAGGGTTAGGGTTATGTTGAGGGCTAGGGTTAGAGATCCGGTTAGGGTTACGATTGGACCTAGGGTTAGGGTTATGTTGAGGGCTAGGGTTAGAGATCCGGTTAGGTTTACGATTGGACATAGGGTTAGGGTTATGTTGAGGGCTAGGGTTAGAGAGAAGGTTAGGGTTACTTTTGGACCTAGGGTTAGGGTTATGTTGAGGGCTAGGGTTAGAGATATGGTTAGGGTTACGATTGGACCTAGGGTTAGGGTTATGTTGAGGGCAAGGGTTAGAGATCCAGTTAGGGTTACGATTGGACCTAGGGTTAGGGTTATGTTGAGGCCCAGGGTTTGAGATCTGGTTAGGGTTAGATTGGACCTAGGGTTAGGGTTATGTTGAGGGCTAGGGTTAGAGATCAGGTTAGTATTACGATTGGACCTAGGGTTAGGGTTATGTTTAGTGCTAGGGATACAGATCCGGTTAGGGATATAATTGGACCTAGGGTTAGGGTTATGTTGAGGGCTAGGGTTAGAGATCAGGTTAGGGTTAAGATTGGACCTAGGGTTATAGTGATGTTGAGGGCTAGGGTATTCCAGTAGTGAAAACGCACATTTCTATAAAGACTTTGAAGCAGCAAACTAAAGCCTTGTGGCTGAGTGTTCTTTCATAGAGAAACATGCATTTCATCCTTCTGGAGTGAATTTTCATGCTGGAGTTCATATGCATTTTATACTGTGCAGAATGTAGCTACCTGCTGGGGGTTGTGTCATAGAAGCACCTTTTCTGCAGGAGCTTATTGGAACATTCATTGTTTGGCTAAGTTATTTAGGGTTGTTTTTGGAAGGTCTTTCAACCTTGGCCAAATCCCGCTTCGTACGCAAGTTTTTAATACCGCTGTTTCCAAGTGTCCACAAACAGCTGCTGCTTGAAACTGTCCACATGCACATCTCGTATACTGGGTGCTCGTTTGACTACCTGGATTTTGGTTCCTCTTCTTTCTTTGAAATGACAAGTCTTCATTCAGCATTCTACACACACCTTGTACCAGCTTCAGTTTGAAGCATGTTGGTGCTCTCAAAACGCTGTGTAACCTATGTAGAGTGTGTTACTCTCCAGCACTGAATACACAACTTAGAGCTCCTTTCACCACAGGCACGCAAACACATCTTTTTGTGAAAGTCCTACTTCAGGTCCCTTGGAAATGTAAGGGTTTCATGGAGGACATGAAGTCAATCATGCTTTTGCACTCTACTACCAATAGAAATGACCTCTTGTACATGCCTGACTGAGTTTCACTGCAAAATGCCCTTGTTTTCTGGTTTCTTGAATGTTCTCAACACATCAGGAGAAAGAGCGTGTTTGAGCAAGATCGATGCAGTGTGCGTTTCCCTAGATTTCAAGTGATTTGGGAAATATAATCCTTATTTTTCCACATTGTGAAAGAAACATGAGGCTTGCAAGAGATTGAAAAAATGCATCCCAAAACGTACTCCAGCGGTGAAAGCACACGTTTCTACAAAGACTTTGAAGTAGCAAGTAAAAGCCAATGGCTGAGTGTTCTTTCAGAGAGAAACATACACATTTCATCCTTCTGGAGTGAATTTTCAGCCTGGAATTCATATGCATTTGTACCGTGCAGAATGTAAGTACCTGCTCGGGGGTTGTGTCATAGAAGCAACTTTCCTGCAGGAGCTTATTGGAACATTCATTGTTTGGCTAACTTCTTTGGGTTGGTTTTGGAAGGTCTTTCAACTTTAGCCAAATCCGCTTTCTTACGAAATTTTTTCACAGCCCTGTTTCCAAGAGCCCACAAAGAACTGCTGCTTAAAACTCTCCACATGCACATCTCCCATACTGGTGTGCTCGTTTCACTACCTGGATTTTGGTTTCCTCTTCTTTCTTTGAAATGACAAGTCTTCATTCAGCATGCTACACACAGCTTGTAGCAGTTTCAGTTTGAAGCATGTTGGTGCTCTCAAAACGCTGTGTATCCTGGGTAGAGTGTGTCACTCTACAGCACTGAATACACAACTTAGAGCTCCTTTCAACACAGACACGCAAACACGTTTTTTTGGTAAAGTCCTAACTCAGGTAAATTGGAAATGTAAGGGTTTCATCGAAAACATGAAGACAATCATGCTTTTGAACTCTGCAACCGAAAGAAATGGCTTTTTGTACATGCCATTCTGAATTTCACTGCAAAATGCCCTTCTTTTCTGGTTTGTTGAAAGTTCAAAACACTTTAGGAAATAGAACGTGTTTGAAGAAGACTGATGCAGTGTGCGTTTTCCTGGATTTCAAGTGATTCGGGATACATACTCCTTGTTTTTCCACATTGTCTAAGAAACAACATGAGGCTTGCAAGAGATTGAAAAAATGCATCCTAAAACTTATGCCTGCAGTGAAAACACACGTTTCTACAAAGACTTGGAAGGAGCAAGCAAAAGAATAGTGGCTGAGAGTTCTTTCAGAGAGAAACACACGTATTTCATCCTTCTGTAGAGACAGTTAGGGCTACGATTGGACCTAGGGTAGGGTTATGTTGAGGGCTAGGGTTAGAGAGACGGTTAGGGTTACGATTGGACCTAGGGTTAGGGTTATGTTGAGGGCTAGGGTTAGAGAGAAGGTTAGGGTTACTTTTGGACCTAGGGTTAGGGTTATGTTGAGGGCTAGGGTTAGAGATATGTTTAGGGTTACGATTGGACCTAGGGTTAGGGTTATGTTGAGGGCTAGGGTTAGAGTTCCGGTTAGGGATACACTTGAACCTAGGGTTAGGGTTATGTTGAGGGCTAGGCTTAGAGAGAAGGTTAGGGTTACAATTTGACCTAGGGTTAGGGTTATGTTGAGGGCTAGGGTTAGAGACCCGGTTAGGGTTACGATTGGACCTAGGGTTAGGGTTATGTTGAGGGCTAGGGTTAGAGAGAAGGTTAGGGTTACTTTTGGACCTAGGGTTAGGGTTATGTTGAGGGCTAGGGTTACAGATATGGTTAGGGTTACGATTGGACCTAGGGTTAGGGTTATGTTGAGGGCTAGGGTTAGAGATCCGGTTAGGGTTACGATTGGACCTAGGGTTGGGGTTATGTTGAGGGCTAGGGTTAGAGATCCGGTTAGGGTTACGATTGGACCTAGGGTTAGGGTTATGTTGAGGCCCAGGGTTTGAGATCTGGTTAGGGTTAGATTGGACCTAGGGTTAGGGTTATGTTGAGGGCTAGGGTTAGAGTTCCGGTTAGGGTTACACTTGAACCTAGGGTTATCGTAACGTTGAGGGCTACGCTTAGAGAGAAGGTTAGGGTTACAATTGGACCTAGGGTTAGGGTTATGTTGAGGGCGAGGGTTAGAGATCCGGTTAGGGTTACGATTGGACCTAGGGTTAGGGTTATGTTGAGGGCTAGGATTAGAGATCATGTTAGTATTACGATTGGACATAGGGTTAGGGTTATGTTGAGGGCTAGGGTTAGAGAGAAGGTTAGGGTTACTTTTGGACCTAGGGTTACGGTTATGTTGAGGGCTAGGATGAGAGATCCGGTTAGGGTTACGATTGGACCTAGGGTTAGGGTTATGTTGAGGGCTAGGGTTAGAGATCCGGTTAAGGTTACGATTGGACATAGGGTTAGGGTTATGTTGAGGGCTAGGGTTAGAGAGAAGGTTAGGGTTAGTTTTGGACCTAGGGTTATGGTTATGTTGAGGGCTAGGGTTAGAGATATGGTTAGGGTTACGATTGGACCTAGGGTTAGGGTTATGTTGAGGGCAAGGGTTAGAGATCCGGTTAGGGTTACGATTGGACCTAGGGTTAGGGTTATGTTGAGGCCCAGGGTTTGAGATCTGGTTAGGGTTAGATTGGACCTAGGGTTAGGGTTATGTTGAGGGCTAGGGTTAGAGATCAGGTTAGTATTACGATTGGACCTAGGGTTAGGGATATGTTTAGGGCTAGGGATACAGATCCGGTTAGGGTTACGATTGGACCTAGGGTTAGGGTTATGTTGAGGGCTAGGGTTAGTGATCAGGTTAGTATTACGATTGGACCTAAGGTTAAGGTTATGTTGAGGGCTAGGTTTCAGATCCGGTTAGGGTTACGATTGGACCTAGGGTTAGCGTAACGTTGAGGGCTAGGGTTAGAGAGATGTTTAGGGTTACGATTGGACCTAGGGTTAGGGTTATGTTGAGGGCTAGGGTTAGAGATATGGTTAGGGTTATGATTGGACCTAGGGTTAGGGTTATGTATAGGGC
This sequence comes from Miniopterus natalensis, assembly GCF_054644295.1. NCBI lineage: Eukaryota > Metazoa > Chordata > Mammalia > Chiroptera > Miniopteridae > Miniopterus > Miniopterus natalensis. The sequence goes on from NC_142087.1 coordinate 85,136,605, forward strand.
TAGGGTTAGAGATCAGGTTAGGGTTTCAATTGGACCTAGGGTTAGGGTTATGTTGAGGGCTAGGGTTAGAGAGAAGGTTAGGGTTTCAATTGGACCTAGGGTTAGGGTTATGTTGAGGGCTAGGGTTACAGATCCGGTTAGGGTTACGATTGGACCTAGGGTTAGGGTTATGTTTAGGGCTAAGGTTAGAGATCCGGTTAGGGTTACTATTGGACGTAGGGTTAGGGTTATGTTGAGGGCTAGGGTTAGAGGTCCAGTTAGTATTACGATTGGACCTAGGGTTAGGGTTATGTTGAAGGCTAGAGTTACAGATCCGGTTAGGGTTACGATTTGACCTAGGGTTAGGGTTATGTTGAGGGCTAGGGTTAGAGATCCGGTTAGGGTTACGGTTGGACCTAGGGTTAGGGTTATGTTGAGGGCTAGGGTTAGAGATCAGGTTAGGGTTAAGATTGGACCTAGGGTTATAGTGATGTTGAGGGCTAGGGTATTCCAGTAGTGAAAACACACATTTCTATAAAGACTTTGAAGCAGCAAGCTAAAGCCTTGTGGCTGAGTGTTCTTTCATAGAGAAACATGCATTTCATCCTTCTGGAGTGAATTTTCATGCTGGAGTTCATATGCATTTTATACTGTGCAGAATGTAGCTACCTGCTGGGGGTTGTGTCATAGAAGCACCTTTTCTGCAGGAGCTTATTGGAACATTCATTGTTTGGCTAAGTTATTTAGGGTTGGTTTTGGAAGGTCTTTCAACCTTTGCCAAATCCCGCTTCGTACGCAAGTTTTTAATACCGCTGTTTCCAAGTGTCCACAAACAGCTGCTGCTTGAAACTGTCCACATGCACATCTCGTATACTGGGTGCTCGTTTCACTACCTGGATTTTGGTTTCCTCTTCTTTCTTTGAAATGACAAGTTTTCATTCAGCATTCTTCACACACCTTGTACCAGCTTCAGTTTGAAGCATGTTGGTGCTCTCAAAACGCTGTGTAACCTATGTAGAGTGTGTTACTCTCCAGCACTGAATACACAACTTAGAGCTCCTTTCACCACAGGCACGCAAACACATCTTTTTGTGAAAGTCCTACTTCAGGTCCCTTGGAAATGTAAGGGTTTCATGGAGGACATGAAGTCAATCATGCTTTTGCACTCTACTACCAATAGAAATGACCTCTTGTACATGCCTGACTGAGTTTCACTGCAAAATGTCCTTGTTTTCTGGTTTCTTGAATGTTCTCAACACATCAGGAGAAAGAGCGTGTTTGAGCAAGATCTATGCAGTGTGCGTTTCCCTAGATTTCAAGTGATTTGGGAAATATAATCCTTATTTTTCCACATTGTGAAAGAAACATGAGGCTTGCAAGAGATTGAAAAAATGCATCCCAAAACGTACTCCAGCGGTGAAAGCACACGTTTCTACAAAGACTTTGAAGTAGCAAGTAAAAGCCAATGGCTGAGTGTTCTTTCAGAGAGAAACATACACATTTCATCCTTCTGGAGTGAATTTTCAGCCTGGAATTCATATGCATTTGTACCGTGCAGAATGTAAGTACCTGCTCGGGGGTTGTGTCATAGAAGCAACTTTCCTGCAGGAGCTTATTGGAACATTCATTGTTTGGCTAACTTCTTTGGGTTGGTTTTGGAAGGTCTTTCAACTTTAGCCAAATCCGCTTTCTTACGAAATTTTTTCACAGCCCTGTTTCCAAGAGCCCACAAAGAACTGCTGCTTAAAACTCTCCACATGCACATCTCCCATACTGGTGTGCTCGTTTCACTACCTGGATTTTGGTTTCCTCTTCTTTCTTTGAAATGACAAGTCTTCATTCAGCATGCTACACACAGCTTGTAGCAGTTTCAGTTTGAAGCATGTTGGTGCTCTCAAAACGCTGTGTATCCTGGGTAGAGTGTGTCACTCTACAGCACTGAATACACAACTTAGAGCTCCTTTCAACACAGACACGCAAACACGTCTTTTTGGGAAAGTCCTAACTCAGGTAAATTGGAAATGTAAGGGTTTCATCGAAAACATGAAGACAATCATGCTTTTGAACTCTGCAACCGAAAGAAATGGCTTTTTGTACATGCCATTCTGAATTTCACTGCAAAATGCCCTTCTTTTCTGGTTTGTTGAAAGTTCAAAACACTTTAGGAAATAGAACGTGTTTGAAGAAGACTGATGCAGTGTGCGTTTTCCTGGATTTCAAGTGATTCGGGATACATACTCCTTGTTTTTCCACATTCTCTAAGAAACAACATGAGGCTTGCAAGAGATTGAAAAAATGCATCCTAAAACTTATGCCTGCAGTGAAAACACACGTTTCTACAAAGACTTGGAAGGAGCAAGCAAAAGAATAGTGGCTGAGAGTTCTTTCAGAGAGAAACACACGTATTTCATCCTTCTGTAGACACAGTTACGGTTACGATTGGACCTAGGGTAGGGTTATGTTGAGGGCTAGGGTTAGAGAGACGGTTAGGGTTCCGATTGGACCTAGGGTTAGGGTTATGTTGAGGGCTAGGGTTAGAGAGAAGGTTAGGGTTACTTTTGGACCTAGGGTTAGGGTTATATTGAGGGCTAGGGTTAGAGATATGTTTAGGGTTACGATTGGACCTAGGGTTAGCGTTATGTTGAGGGCTAGGGTTAGAGTTCCGGTTAGGGTTACACTTGAACCTAGGGTTAGGGTTATGTTGAGGGCTAGGCTTAGAGAGAAGGTTAGGGTTACAATTGGACCTAGGGTTAGGGTTATGTTGAGGGCTAGGGTTAGAGATATGGTTAGGGTTACGATTGGACTTAGGGTTAGGGTTATGTTGAGGGCAAGGGTTAGAGATCCGGTTAGGGTTACGATTGGACCTAGGGTTAGGGTTATGTTGAGGCCCAGGGTTTGAGATCTGGTTAGGGTTAGATTGGACCTAGGGTTAGGGTTATGTTGAGGGCTAGGGTTAGAGATCAGGTTAGTATTACGATTGGACCTAGGGTTAGGGTTATGTTTAGGGCTAGGGATACAGATCCGGTTAGGGTTACGATTGGATCTAGGGTTAGGGTTATGTTGAGGCCCAGGATTTGAGATCTGGTTAGGGTTAGATTGGACCTAGGGTTAGGGTTATGTTGAGGGCTAGGGTTAGAGATCAGGTTAGGGTTAAGATTGGACCTAGGGTTATAGTGATGTTGAGGGCTAGGGTATTCCAGTAGTGAAAACACACATTTCTATAAAGACTTTGAAGCAGCAAGCTAAAGCCTTGTGGCTGAGTGTTCTTTCATAGAGAAACATGCATTTCATCCTTCTGGAGTGAATTTTCATGCTGGAGTTCATATGCATTTTATACTGTGCAGAATGTAGCTACCTGCTGGGGGTTGTGTCATAGAAGCACCTTTTCTGCAGGAGCTTATTGGAACATTCATTGTTTGGCTAAGTTATTTAGGGTTGGTTTTGGAAGGTCTTTCAACCTTTGCCAAATCCCGCTTCGTACGCAAGTTTTTAATACCGCTGTTTCCAAGTGTCCACAAACAGCTGCTGCTTGAAACTGTCCACATGCACATCTCGTATACTGGGTGCTCGTTTCACTACCTGGATTTTGGTTTCCTCTTCTTTCTTTGAAATGACAAGTTTTCATTCAGCATTCTTCACACACCTTGTACCAGCTTCAGTTTGAAGCATGTTGGTGCTCTCAAAACGCTGTGTAACCTATGTAGAGTGTGTTACTCTCCAGCACTGAATACACAACTTAGAGCTCCTTTCACCACAGGCACGCAAACACATCTTTTTGTGAAAGTCCTACTTCAGGTCCCTTGGAAATGTAAGGGTTTCATGGAGGACATGAAGTCAATCATGCTTTTGCACTCTACTACCAATAGAAATGACCTCTTGTACATGCCTGACTGAGTTTCACTGCAAAATGTCCTTGTTTTCTGGTTTCTTGAATGTTCTCAACACATCAGGAGAAAGAGCGTGTTTGAGCAAGATCTATGCAGTGTGCGTTTCCCTAGATTTCAAGTGATTTGGGAAATATAATCCTTATTTTTCCACATTGTGAAAGAAACATGAGGCTTGCAAGAGATTGAAAAAATGCATCCCAAAACGTACTCCAGCGGTGAAAGCACACGTTTCTACAAAGACTTTGAAGTAGCAAGTAAAAGCCAATGGCTGAGTGTTCTTTCAGAGAGAAACATACACATTTCATCCTTCTGGAGTGAATTTTCAGCCTGGAATTCATATGCATTTGTACCGTGCAGAATGTAAGTACCTGCTCGGGGGTTGTGTCATAGAAGCAACTTTCCTGCAGGAGCTTATTGGAACATTCATTGTTTGGCTAACTTCTTTGGGTTGGTTTTGGAAGGTCTTTCAACTTTAGCCAAATCCGCTTTCTTACGAAATTTTTTCACAGCCCTGTTTCCAAGAGCCCACAAAGAACTGCTGCTTAAAACTCTCCACATGCACATCTCCCATACTGGTGTGCTCGTTTCACTACCTGGATTTTGGTTTCCTCTTCTTTCTTTGAAATGACAAGTCTTCATTCAGCATGCTACACACAGCTTGTAGCAGTTTCAGTTTGAAGCATGTTGGTGCTCTCAAAACGCTGTGTATCCTGGGTAGAGTGTGTCACTCTACAGCACTGAATACACAACTTAGAGCTCCTTTCAACACAGACACGCAAACACGTCTTTTTGGGAAAGTCCTAACTCAGGTAAATTGGAAATGTAAGGGTTTCATCGAAAACATGAAGACAATCATGCTTTTGAACTCTGCAACCGAAAGAAATGGCTTTTTGTACATGCCATTCTGAATTTCACTGCAAAATGCCCTTCTTTTCTGGTTTGTTGAAAGTTCAAAACACTTTAGGAAATAGAACGTGTTTGAAGAAGACTGATGCAGTGTGCGTTTTCCTGGATTTCAAGTGATTCGGGATACATACTCCTTGTTTTTCCACATTGTCTAAGAAACAACATGAGGCTTGCAAGAGATTGAAAAAATGCATCCTAAAACTTATGCCTGCAGTGAAAACACACGTTTCTACAAAGACTTGGAAGAAGCAAGCAAAAGAATAGTGGCTGAGAGTTCTTTCAGAGAGAAACACACGTATTTCATCCTTCTGTAGAGACGGTTAGGGTTACGATTGGAACTAGGGTAGGGTTATGTTGAGGGCTAGGGTTAGAGAGACGGTTAGGGTTACGATTGAACCTAGGGTTAGGCTTATGTTGAGGGCTAGGGTTAGAGAGAAGGTTAGGGTTACTTTTGGACCTAGGGTTAGGGTTATGTTGAGGGCTAGGGATAGAGATATGGTTAGGGTTACGATTGGACCTAGGGTTAGGGTTATGTTGAGGGCTAGGGTTAGAGTTCTGGTTAGGGTTACACTTGAACCTAGGGTTAGGGTTATGTTGAGGCCCAGGGTTTGAGATCTGGTTAGGGTTAGATTGGACCTAGGGTTAGGGTTATGTTGAGGGCTAGGATTAGAGATCAGGTTAGTATTACGATTGGACCTAGGGTTAGGGTTATGTTGAGGGCTAGGGTTAGAGATATGGTTAGGGTTATGATTGGACCTAGGGTTAGGGTTATGTATAGGGCTAGGGTTAGAGATCAGGTTAGGGTTTCAATTGGACCTAGGGTTAGGGTTATGTTGAGGGCTAGGGTTAGAGAGAAGGTTAGGGTTTCAATTGGACCTAGGGTTAGGGTTATGTTGAGGGCTAGGGTTACAGATCCGGTTAGGGTTACGATTGGACCTAGGGTTAGGGTTATGTTTAGGGCTAAGGTTATAGATCCGGTTAGGGTTACTATTGGACGTAGGGTTAGGGTTATGTTGAGGGCTAGGGTTAGAGGTCCAGTTAGTATTACGATTGGACCTAGGGTTAGGGTTATGTTGAGGGCTAGAGTTACAGATCCGGTTAGGGTTACGATTTGACCTAGGGTTAGGGTTATGTTGAGGGCTAGGGTTAGAGATCCGGTTAGGGTTACGGTTGGACCTAGGGTTAGGGTTATGTTGAGGGCTAGGGTTAGAGATCAGGTTAGGGTTAAGATTGGACCTAGGGTTATAGTGATGTTGAGGGCTAGGGTATTCCAGTAGTGAAAACACACATTTCTATAAAGACTTTGAAGCAGCAAGCTAAAGCCTTGTGGCTGAGTGTTCTTTCATAGAGAAACATGCATTTCATCCTTCTGGAGTGAATTTTCATGCTGGAGTTCATATGCATTTTATACTGTGCAGAATGTAGCTACCTGCTGGGGGTTGTGTCATAGAAGCACCTTTTCTGCAGGAGCTTATTGGAACATTCATTGTTTGGCTAAGTTATTTAGGGTTGGTTTTGGAAGGTCTTTCAACCTTTGCCAAATCCCGCTTCGTACGCAAGTTTTTAATACCGCTGTTTCCAAGTGTCCACAAACAGCTGCTGCTTGAAACTGTCCACATGCACATCTCGTATACTGGGTGCTCGTTTCACTACCTGGATTTTGGTTTCCTCTTCTTTCTTTGAAATGACAAGTTTTCATTCAGCATTCTTCACACACCTTGTACCAGCTTCAGTTTGAAGCATGTTGGTGCTCTCAAAACGCTGTGTAACCTATGTAGAGTGTGTTACTCTCCAGCACTGAATACACAACTTAGAGCTCCTTTCACCACAGGCACGCAAACACATCTTTTTGTGAAAGTCCTACTTCAGGTCCCTTGGAAATGTAAGGGTTTCATGGAGGACATGAAGTCAATCATGCTTTTGCACTCTACTACCAATAGAAATGACCTCTTGTACATGCCTGACTGAGTTTCACTGCAAAATGTCCTTGTTTTCTGGTTTCTTGAATGTTCTCAACACATCAGGAGAAAGAGCGTGTTTGAGCAAGATCTATGCAGTGTGCGTTTCCCTAGATTTCAAGTGATTTGGGAAATATAATCCTTATTTTTCCACATTGTGAAAGAAACATGAGGCTTGCAAGAGATTGAAAAAATGCATCCCAAAACGTACTCCAGCGGTGAAAGCACACGTTTCTACAAAGACTTTGAAGTAGCAAGTAAAAGCCAATGGCTGAGTGTTCTTTCAGAGAGAAACATACACATTTCATCCTTCTGGAGTGAATTTTCAGCCTGGAATTCATATGCATTTGTACCGTGCAGAATGTAAGTACCTGCTCGGGGGTTGTGTCATAGAAGCAACTTTCCTGCAGGAGCTTATTGGAACATTCATTGTTTGGCTAACTTCTTTGGGTTGGTTTTGGAAGGTCTTTCAACTTTAGCCAAATCCGCTTTCTTACGAAATTTTTTCACAGCCCTGTTTCCAAGAGCCCACAAAGAACTGCTGCTTAAAACTCTCCACATGCACATCTCCCATACTGGTGTGCTCGTTTCACTACCTGGATTTTGGTTTCCTCTTCTTTCTTTGAAATGACAAGTCTTCATTCAGCATGCTACACACAGCTTGTAGCAGTTTCAGTTTGAAGCATGTTGGTGCTCTCAAAACGCTGTGTATCCTGGGTAGAGTGTGTCACTCTACAGCACTGAATACACAACTTAGAGCTCCTTTCAACACAGACACGCAAACACGTCTTTTTGGGAAAGTCCTAACTCAGGTAAATTGGAAATGTAAGGGTTTCATCGAAAACATGAAGACAATCATGCTTTTGAACTCTGCAACCGAAAGAAATGGCTTTTTGTACATGCCATTCTGAATTTCACTGCAAAATGCCCTTCTTTTCTGGTTTGTTGAAAGTTCAAAACACTTTAGGAAATAGAACGTGTTTGAAGAAGACTGATGCAGTGTGCGTTTTCCTGGATTTCAAGTGATTCGGGATACATACTCCTTGTTTTTCCACATTGTCTAAGAAACAACATGAGGCTTGCAAGAGATTGAAAAAATGCATCCTAAAACTTATGCCTGCAGTGAAAACACACGTTTCTACAAAGACTTGGAAGAAGCAAGCAAAAGAATAGTGGCTGAGAGTTCTTTCAGAGAGAAACACACGTATTTCATCCTTCTGTAGAGACGGTTAGGGTTACGATTGGAACTAGGGTAGGGTTATGTTGAGGGCTAGGGTTAGAGAGACGGTTAGGGTTACGATTGAACCTAGGGTTAGGCTTATGTTGAGGGCTAGGGTTAGAGAGAAGGTTAGGGTTACTTTTGGACCTAGGGTTAGGGTTATGTTGAGGGCTAGGGATAGAGATATGGTTAGGGTTACGATTGGACCTAGGGTTAGGGTTATGTTGAGGGCTAGGGTTAGAGTTCCGGTTAGGGTTACACTTGAACCTAGGGTTAGGGTTATGTTGAGGCCCAGGGTTTGAGATCTGGTTAGGGTTAGATTGGACCTAGGGTTAGGGTTATGTTGAGGGCTAGGGTTAGAGATCAGGTTAGTATTACGATTGGACCTAGGGTTAGGGTTATGTTGAGGGCTAGGGTTAGAGATATGGTTAGGGTTATGATTGGACCTAGGGTTAGGGTTATGTATAGGGCTAGGGTTAGAGATCAGGTTAGGGTTTCAATTGGACCTAGGGTTAGGGTTATGTTGAGGGCTAGGGTTAGAGAGAAGGTTAGGGTTTCAATTGGACCTAGGGTTAGGGTTATGTTGAGGGCTAGGGTTACAGATCCGGTTAGGGTTACGATTGGACCTAGGGTTAGGGTTATGTTTAGGGCTAAGGTTAGAGATCCGGTTAGGGTTACTATTGGACGTAGGGTTAGGGTTATGTTGAGGGCTAGGGTTAGAGGTCCAGTTAGTATTACGATTTGACCTAGGGTTAGGGTTATGTTGAGGGCTAGGGTTAGAGATCCGGTTAGGGTTACGGTTGGACCTAGGGTTAGGGTTATGTTGAGGGCTAGGGTTAGAGATCAGGTTAGGGTTAAGATTGGACCTAGGGTTATAGTGATGTTGAGGGCTAGGGTATTCCAGTAGTGAAAACACACATTTCTATAAAGACTTTGAAGCAGCAAGCTAAAGCCTTGTGGCTGAGTGTTCTTTCATAGAGAAACATGCATTTCATCCTTCTGGAGTGAATTTTCATGCTGGAGTTCATATGCATTTTATACTGTGCAGAATGTAGCTACCTGCTGGGGGTTGTGTCATAGAAGCACCTTTTCTGCAGGAGCTTATTGGAACATTCATTGTTTGGCTAAGTTATTTAGGGTTGGTTTTGGAAGGTCTTTCAACCTTTGCCAAATCCCGCTTCGTACGCAAGTTTTTAATACCGCTGTTTCCAAGTGTCCACAAACAGCTGCTGCTTGAAACTGTCCACATGCACATCTCGTATACTGGGTGCTCGTTTCACTACCTGGATTTTGGTTTCCTCTTCTTTCTTTGAAATGACAAGTTTTCATTCAGCATTCTTCACACACCTTGTACCAGCTTCAGTTTGAAGCATGTTGGTGCTCTCAAAACGCTGTGTAACCTATGTAGAGTGTGTTACTCTCCAGCACTGAATACACAACTTAGAGCTCCTTTCACCACAGGCACGCAAACACATCTTTTTGTGAAAGTCCTACTTCAGGTCCCTTGGAAATGTAAGGGTTTCATGGAGGACATGAAGTCAATCATGCTTTTGCACTCTACTACCAATAGAAATGACCTCTTGTACATGCCTGACTGAGTTTCACTGCAAAATGTCCTTGTTTTCTGGTTTCTTGAATGTTCTCAACACATCAGGAGAAAGAGCGTGTTTGAGCAAGATCTATGCAGTGTGCGTTTCCCTAGATTTCAAGTGATTTGGGAAATATAATCCTTATTTTTCCACATTGTGAAAGAAACATGAGGCTTGCAAGAGATTGAAAAAATGCATCCCAAAACGTACTCCAGCGGTGAAAGCACACGTTTCTACAAAGACTTTGAAGTAGCAAGTAAAAGCCAATGGCTGAGTGTTCTTTCAGAGAGAAACATACACATATTTCATCCTTCTGGAGTGAATTTTCAGCCTGGAATTCATATGCATTTGTACCGTGCAGAATGTAAGTACCTGCTCGGGGGTTGTGTCATAGAAGCAACTTTCCTGCAGGAGCTTATTGGAACATTCATTGTTTGGCTAACTTCTTTGGGTTGGTTTTGGAAGGTCTTTCAACTTTAGCCAAATCCGCTTTCTTACGAAATTTTTTCACAGCCCTGTTTCCAAGAGCCCACAAAGAACTGCTGCTTAAAACTCTCCACATGCACATCTCCCATACTGGTGTGCTCGTTTCACTACCTGGATTTTGGTTTCCTCTTCTTTCTTTGAAATGACAAGTGTTCATTCAGCATGCTACACACAGCTTGTAGCAGTTTCAGTTTGAAGCATGTTGGTGCTCTCAAAACGCTGTGTATCCTGGGTAGAGTGTGTCACTCTACAGCACTGAATACACAACTTAGAGCTCCTTTCAACACAGACACGCAAACACGTCTTTTTGGGAAAGTCCTAACTCAGGTAAATTGGAAATGTAAAGGTTTCATCGAAAACATGAAGACAATCATGCTTTTGAACTCTGCAACCGAAAGAAATGGCTTTTTGTACATGCCATTCTGAATTTCACTGCAAAATGCCCTTCTTTTCTGGTTTGTTGAAAGTTCAAAACACTTTAGGAAATAGAACGTGTTTGAAGAAGACTGATGCAGTGTGCGTTTTCCTGGATTTCAAGTGATTCGGGATACATACTCCTTGTTTTTCCACATTGTCTAAGAAACAACATGAGGCTTGCAAGAGATTGAAAAAATGCATCCTAAAACTTATGCCTGCAGTGAAAACACACGTTTCTACAAAGACTTGGAAGGAGCAAGCAAAAGAATAGTGGCTGAGAGTTCTTGCAGAGAGAAACACACGTATTTCATCCTTCTGTAGACACAGTTACGGTTACGATTGGACCTAGGGTAGGGTTATGTTGAGGGCTAGGGTTAGAGAGACGGTTAGGGTTCCGATTGGACCTAGGGTTAGGGTTATGTTGAGGGCTAGGGTTAGAGAGAAGGTTAGGGTTACTTTTGGACCTAGGGTTAGGGTTATATTGAGGGCTAGGTTTAGAGATATGTTTAGGGTTACGATTGGACCTAGGGTTAGCGTTATGTTGAGGGCTAGGGTTAGAGTTCCGGTTAGGGTTACACTTGAACCTAGGGTTAGGGTTATGTTGAGGGCTAGGCTTAGAGAGAAGGTTAGGGTTACAATTGGACCTAGGGTTAGGGTTATGTTGAGGGCTAGGGTTAGAGATATGGTTAGGGTTACGATTGGACTTAGGGTTAGGGTTATGTTGAGGGCAAGGGTTAGAGATCCGGTTAGGGTTACGATTGGACCTAGGGTTAGGGTTATGTTGAGGGCTAGGATTAGAGATCATGTTAGTATTACGATTGGACATAGGGTTAGGGTTATGTTGAGGGCTAGGGTTAGAGATCCGTTTAGGGTTACGATTGGACCTAGGGTTAGGGTTATGTTGAGGGCTAGGATTAGAGATCATGTTAGTATTACGATTGGACATAGGGTTAGGGTTATGTTGAGGGCTAGGGTTAGAGAGAAGGTTAGGGTTACTTTTGGACCTAGGGTTAGGGTTATGTTGAGGGCTAGGGTTAGAGATATGGTTAGGGTTACAATTGGACCTAGGGTTAGGGTTATGTTGAGGGCTAGGGTTAGAGATCCGGTTAGGGTTACGATTGGACCTAGGGTTAGGGTTATGTTGAGGCCCAGGGTTTGAGATCTGGTTAGGGTTAGATTGGACCTAGGGTTAGGGTTATGTTGAGGGCTAGGGTTAGAGATCAGGTTAGTATTACGATTGGACCTAGGGTTAGGGTTAGGTTTAGGGCTAGGGATACAGATCCGGTTAGGGTTACGATTGAACCTAGGGTTAGGGTTATGTTGAGGGCTAGGGTTAGTGATCAGGTTAGTATTACGATTGGACCTAAGGTTAAGGTTATGTTGAGGGCTAGGGTTCAGATCCGGTTAGGGTTACGATTGGACCTAGGGTTAGGGTTATGTTGAGGGCTAGGGTTAGAGATATGGTTAGGGTTATGATTGGACCTAGGGTTAGGGTTATGTATAGGGCTAGGGTCAGAGATCAGGTTAGGGTTACGATTGGACCTAGGGTTAGGGTTATGTTGAGGGCTAGGGTTAGAGAGAAGGTTAGGGTTTCAATTGGACCTAGGGTTAGGGTTATGTTGAGGGCTAGGGTACAGATCCGGTTAGGGTTACGATTGGACCTAGGGTTAGGGTTATGTTTCGGGCTAGGGTTAGAGATCCGGTTAGGGTTACTATTGGACGTAGGGTTAGGGTTATGTTGAGGGCTAGCGTTAGAGATCCGGTTAGTATTACGATTGGACCTAGGGTTAGGGTTATGTTGAGGGCTAGAGTTACAGATCCGGTTAGGGTTACGATTTGACCTAGGGTTAGGGTTATGTTTAGGGCTAGGGTTAGAGATCCGGTTAGGGTTACTATTGGACGTAGGGTTAGGGTTATGTTGAGGGCTAGGGTTAGAGATCAGGTTAGGGTTAAGATTGGACCTAGGGTTATACTGATGTTGAGGGCTAGGGTATTCCAGCAGTGAAAACACACATTTCTATAAGGACTTTGAAGCAGCAAGCTGAAGCCTTGTGGGTGAGTGTTCTTTCATAGAGAAACATGCATTTCATCCTTCTGGAGTGAATTTTCATGCTGGAGTTCATATGCATTTTATACTGTGCAGAATGTAGCTACCTGCTGGGGGTTGTGTCATAGAAGCACCTTTTCTGCAGGAGCTTATTGGAACATTCATTGTTTGGCTAAGTTATTTAGGGTTGGTTTTGGAAGGTCTTTCAACCTTGGCCAAATCCCGCTTCGTACGCAAGTTTTTAATAGCGCTGTTTCCAAGTGTCCACAAAGAGCTGCTGCTTGAAACTGTCCACATGCACATCTCGTATACTGGTGTGCTCGTTTCACTACCTGGATTTTGGTTTCCTCTTCTTTCTTTGAAATGACAAGTCTTCATTCAGCATTCTACACACACCTTGTACCAGCTTCAGTTTGAAGCATGTTGGTGCTCTCAAAACGCTGTGTAACCTATGTAGAGTGTGTTACTCTCCAGCACTGAATACACAACTTAGAGCTCCTTTCACCACAGACACGCAAACACATCTTTTTGTGAAAGTCCTACTTCAGGTCCCTTGGAAATGTAAGGGTTTCATGGAGAACATGACGTCAATCATGCTTTTGCACTCTACTACCAATAGAAATGACCTCTTGTACATGCCTGACTGAGTTTCACTGCAAAATGCCCTTGTTTTCTGGTTTCTTGAATGTTCTCAACACATTAGGAGAAAGAGCGTGTTTGAGCAAGATCGATGCAGTGTGCGTTTCCCTAGATTTCAAGTGATTTGGGAAATATAATCCTTATTTTTCCACATTGTGAAAGAAACATGAGGCTTGCAAGAGATTGAAAAAATGCATCCCAAAACGTACTCCAGCGGTGAAAGCACACGTTTCTACAAAGACTTTGAAGTAGCAAGTAAAAGCCAATGGCTGAGTGTTCTTTCAGAGAGAAACATACACATTTCATCCTTCTGGAGTGAATTTTCAGCCTGGAATTCATATGCATTTGTACCGTGTAGAATGTAACTACCTGCTCGGGGGTTGTGTCATAGAAGCAACTTTCCTGCAGGAGCTTATTGGAACATTCATTGTTTGGCTAACTTCTTTGGGTTGGTTTTGGAAGGTCTTTCAACTTTAGCCAAATCCGCTTTCTTACGAAATTTTTTCACAGCCCTGTTTCCAAGAGCCCACAAAGAACTGCTGCTTAAAACTCTCCACATGCACATCTCCCATACTGGTGTGCTCGTTTCACTACCTGGATTTTGGTTTCCTCTTCTTTCTTTGAAATTACAAGCCCTCTTTCTGCATGCTACACACACCTTGTAGCAGTTTCAGTTTGCAGCATATTGGTGCTCTTAAAACGCTGAGTAACCTGTGTAGAGTGTGTCAATCTCCAGCACTGAATACACAACTTAGAGCTCCTTTCACCACAGACACGCAAACACATCTTTTTGTAAAAGTCCTACTTCTTTACTCTTGGAAATGTAAGGGTTTCATCGAGAACTTGAAGTCAATCATGCTTTTGCACTCTGCAACCAATAGGAATGAACTCTTGTACATACCCGTCTGAATTTCAGTGCAAAATGCCCTTCTTTTCTGGTTTGTTGAAAGTTCACAACACATTAGGAGATAGAGCGTGTTTGAAGAAGACTGATGCAGTGTGCGTTTTCCTTTATTTCTTGTGATTTGGGAAACATAATCCGTGATTTTCCACATTGTCTAAGAAACAACATGAGGCTTGCAAGAGATTGAAACAATGCATCCTAAAACTTATTCCAGCAGTGAAAACACACGGTTCTACAAAGACTTGGAAGGAGCAAGCAAAAGAATAGTGGCTGAGTGTCCTTTCAGAGAGAAATACATGCATTTCATCCTTCTGGAGTGAGTTTTCTTGCTGGAATTCATATGCATTTTGTACTGTGCAGAATGTAGCTACCTGCTCGGGGGTTGTGTCATAGATGCACCTTTCCTGTAGGAGCTTATTGGAACTTTCATTGTTTGGCTAAGTTATTTAGGGTTGGTTTTGGAAGGTCTTTCAACTTTGACCAAATCCGCTTTGTACGAAAGTTTTTCACAGCCCTGTTTCCAAGTGTCCACAAAGAGCTGCTGCTTGAAAGTGTCCACATGCACATCTCCCATACTGGTGTGCTCGTTTCACTACCTGGATTTTGGTTTCCTCTTCTTTCTTTGAAATGACAAGTCTTCATTCAGCATGCTACACACAGCTTGTAGCAGTTTCAGTTTGAAGCATGTTGGTGCTCTCAAAACGCTGTGTATCCTGGGTAGAGTGTGTCACTCTACAGCACTGAATACACAACTTAGAGCTCCTTTCAACACAGACACGCAAACACGTCTTTTTGGGAAAGTCCTAACTCAGGTAAATTGGAAATGTAAGGGTTTCATCGAAAACATGAAGACAATCATGCTTTTGAACTCTGCAACCGAAAGAAATGGCTTTTTGTACATGCCATTCTGAATTTCACTGCAAAATGCCCTTCTTTTCTGGTTTGTTGAAAGTTCAAAACACTTTAGGAAATAGAACGTGTTTGAAGAAGACTGATGCAGTGTGCGTTTTCCTGGATTTCAAGTGATTCGGGATACATACTCCTTGTTTTTCCACATTGTCTAAGAAACAACATGAGGCTTGCAAGATATTGAAAAAATGCATCCTAAAACTTATGCCTGCAGTGAAAACACACGTTTCTACAAAGACTTGGAAGGAGCAAGCAAAAGAATAGTGGCTGAGAGTTCTTGCAGAGAGAAACACACGTATTTCATCCTTCTGTAGAGACGGTTAGTGTTACGATTGGACCTAGGGTAGGGTTATGTTGAGGGCTAGGGTTAGAGAGACGGTTAGGGTTACGATTGGACCTAGGGTTAGGGTTATGTTGAGGGCTAGGGTTAGAGAGAAGGTTAGGGTTACTTTTGGACCTAGGGTTAGGGTTATGTTGAGGGCTAGGGTTAGAGATATGGTTAGAATTACGATTGGACCTAGGGTTAGGGTTATGTTGAGGGCTAGGGTTAGAGATCCGGTTAGGGTTACGATTGGACCTAGGGTTAGGGTTATGTTGATGGCTAGGCTTAGAGAGAAGGTTAGGGTTACAATTGGACCTAGGGTTAGGGTTATGTTGAGGGCTAGGGTTAGAGATCCGGTTAGGGTTATGATTGGACCTAGGGTTAGGGTTATGTTGAGGGCTAGGATTAGAGATCATGTTAGTATTACGATTGGACATAGGGTTAGGGTTATGTTGAGGGCTAGGGTTAGAGAGAAGGTTAGGGTTACTTTTGGACCTAGGGTTAGGGTTATGTTGAGGGCTAGGGTTAGAGATATGGTTAGGGTTACGATTGGACCTAGGGTTAGGGTTATGTTGAGGGCTAGGGTTAGAGATCCGGTTAGGGTTACGATTGGACCTAGGGTTAGGGTTATGTTGAGGGCTAGGGTTAGGCATCCGGTTAGGGTTACGATTGGACCTAGGGTTAGGGTTATGTTGAGGCCCAGGGTTTGAGATCTGGTTAGGGTTAGATTGGACCTAGGGTTAGGGTTATGTTGAGGGCTAGGGTTAGAGATCAGGTTAGTATTACGATAGGACCTAGGGATAGGGTTAGGTTTAGGGCTAGGGATACAGATCCTTTTAGGCTTACGATTGACCTAGGGTTAGGGTTATGTTGAGGGCTAGGGTTAGTGATCAGGTTAGTATTACGATTGGACCTAAGGTTAAGGTTATGTTGAGGGCTAGGGTTTAGATTCGGTTAGGGTTACGATTGGACCTAGGGTTAGGGTTATGTTGAGGGCTAGGGTTAGAGATCCGGTTAGTATTACGATTGGACCTAGGGTTAGGGTTATGTTTCGGGCTAGGGTTAGAGATCCGGTTAGGGTTACGGTTGGACCTAGGGTTAGGGTTATGTTGAGGGCTAGGGTTAGAGATCAGGTTAGGGTTAAGAATGGACCTAGGGTTATAGTGATGTTGAGGGCTAGGATTAGAGATCATGTTAGTATTACGATTGGACATAGGGTTAGGGTTATGTTGAGGGCTAGTGGTATAGGGAAGGTTAGGGTTACTTTTGGACCTAGGGTTAGGGTTATGTTGAGGGCTAGGGTTAGAGATCCGGTTAGGGTTACGATTGGACCTAGGGTTAGGGTTATGTTGAGGGCTAGGATTAGAGATCATGTTAGTATTACGATTGGACATAGGGTTAGGGTTATGTTGAGGGCTAGTGTTAGAGGGAAGGTTAGGGTTACTTTTGGACCTAGGGTTAGGGTTATGTTGAGGGCTAGGGTTAGAGATATGGTTAGGGTTACGATTGGACCTAGGGTTAGGGTTATGTTGAGGGCTAGGGTTAGAGTTCCGGTTAGGGTTACACTTGAACCTAGGGTTAGGGTTATGTTGAGGGCTAGGCTTAGAGATCCGGTTAGGGTTACGATTGGACCTAGGGTTAGGGTTATGTTGAGGGCTAGGATTAGAGATCATGTTAGTATTACGATTGGACATAGGGTTAGGGTTATGTTGAGGGCTAGGGTTAGAGATCCGTTTAGGGTTACGATTGGACCTAGGGTTAGGGTTATGTTGAGGGCTAGGATTAGAGATCATGTTAGTATTACGATTGGACATAGGGTTAGGGTTATGTTGAGGGCTAGGGTTAGAGAGAAGGTTAGGGTTACTTTTGGACCTAGGGTTAGGGTTATGTTGAGGGCTAGGGTTAGAGATATGGTTAGGGTTACAATTGGACCTAGGGTTAGGGTTATGTTGAGGGCTAGGGTTAGAGATCCGGTTAGGGTTACGATTGGACCTAGGGTTAGGGTTATGTTGAGGCCCAGGGTTTGAGATCTGGTTAGGGTTAGATTGGACCTAGGGTTAGGGTTATGTTGAGGGCTAGGGTTAGAGATCAGGTTAGTATTACGATTGGACCTAGGGTTAGGGTTAGGTTTAGGGCTAGGGATACAGATCCGGTTAGGGTTACGATTGGACCTAGGGTTAGGGTTATGTTGAGGGCTAGGGTTAGTGATCAGGTTAGTATTACGATTGGACCTAAGGTTAGCGTAACGTTTAGGGCTAGGGTTAAAGAGACGGTTAGGGTTACGATTGGACCTAGGGTTAGCGTAACGTTTAGGGCTAGGGTTAAAGAGACGGTTAGGGTTACGATTGGACCTAGGGTTAGGGTTATGTTGAGGGCTAGGGTTAGAGATATGGTTAGGGTTATGATTGGACCTAGGGTTAGGGTTATGTATAGGGCTAGGGTTAGAGATCAGGTTAGGGTTACGATTGGACCTAGGGTTAGGGTTATGTTGAGGGCTAGGGTTAGAGAGAAGGTTAGGGTTTCAATTGGACCTAGGGTTAGGGTTATGTTGAGGGCTAGGGTACAGATCCGGTTAGGGTTACGATTGGACCTAGGGTTAGGGTTATGTTTAGGGCTAGGGTTAGAGATCCGGTTAGGGTTACTATTGGACGTAGGGTTAGGGTTATGTTGAGGGCTAGGGTTAGAGATCCGGTTAGTATTACGATTGGACCTAGGGTTAGGGTTATGTTGAGGGCTAGAGTTACAGATCCGGTTAGGGTTACGATCTGACCTAGGGTTAGGGTTATGTTTAGGGCTAGGGTTAGAGATCCGGTTAGGGTTACTATTGGACGTAGGGTTAGGGTTATGTTGAGGGCTAGGGTTAGAGATCAGGTTAGGGTTAAGATTGGACCTAGGGTTATAGTGATGTTGAGGGCTAGGGTATTCCAGCAGTGAAAACACACATTTCTATAAGGACTTTGAAGCAGCAAGCTGAAGCCTTGTGGGTGAGTGTTCTTTCATAGAGAAACATGCATTTCATCCTTCTGGAGTGAATTTTCATGCTGGAGTTCATATGCATTTTATACTGTGCAGAATGTAGCTACCTGCTGGGGGTTGTGTCATAGAAGCACCTTTTCTGCAGGAGCTTATTGGAACATTCATTGTTTGGCTAAGTTATTTAGGGTTGGTTTTGGAAGGTCTTTCAACCTTGGCCAAATCCCGCTTCGTACGCAAGTTTTTAATAGCGCTGTTTCCAAGTGTCCACAAAGAGCTGCTGCTTGAAACTGTCCACATGCACATCTCGTATACTGGTGTGCTCGTTTCACTATCTGGATTTTGGTTTCCTCTTCTTTCTTTGAAATGACAAGTCTTCATTCAGCATTCTACACACACCTTGTACCAGCTTCAGTTTGAAGCATGTTGGTGCTCTCAAAACGCTGTGTAACCTATGTAGAGTGTGTTACTCTCCAGCACTGAATACACAACTTAGAGCTCCTTTCACCACAGACACGCAAACACATCTTTTTGTGAAAGTCCTACTTCAGGTCCCTTGGAAATGTAAGGGTTTCATGGAGAACATGACGTCAATCATGCTTTTGCACTCTACTACCAATAGAAATGACCTCTTGTACATGCCTGACTGAGTTTCACTGCAAAATGCCCTTGTTTTCTGGTTTCTTGAATGTTCTCAACACATTAGGAGAAAGAGCGTGTTTGAGCAAGATCGATGCAGTGTGCGTTTCCCTAGATTTCAAGTGATTTGGGAAATATAATCCTTATTTTTCCACATTGTGAAAGAAACATGAGGCTTGCAAGAGATTGAAAAAATGCATCCCAACACGTACTCCAGCGGTGAAAGCACACGTTTCTACAAAGACTTTGAAGTAGCAAGTAAAAGCCAATGGCTGAGTGTTCTTTCAGAGAGAAACATACACATTTCATCCTTCTGGAGTGAATTTTCAGCCTGGAATTCATATGCATTTGTACCGTGCAGAATGTAAGTACCTGCTCGGGGGTTGTGTCATAGAAGCAACTTTCCTGCAGGAGCTTATTGGAACATTCATTGTTTGGCTAACTTCTTTGGGTTGGTTTTGGAAGGTCTTTCAACTTTAGCCAAATCCGCTTTCTTACGAAATTTTTTCACAGCCCTGTTTCCAAGAGCCCACAAAGAACTGCTGCTTAAAACTCTCCACATGCACATCTCCCATACTGGTGTGCTCGTTTCACTACCTGGATTTTGGTTTCCTCTTCTTTCTTTGAAATTACAAGCCCTCTTTCTGCATGCTACACACACCTTGTAGCAGTTTCAGTTTGCAGCATATTGGTGCTCTTAAAACGCTGAGTAACCTGTGTAGAGTGTGTCAATCTCCAGCACTGAATACACAACTTAGAGCTCCTTTCACCACAGACACGCAAACACATCTTTTTGTAAAAGTCCTACTTCTTTACTCTTGGAAATGTAAGGGTTTCATCGAGAACTTGAAGTCAATCATGCTTTTGCACTCTGCAACCAATAGGAATGAACTCTTGTACATACCCGTCTGAATTTCAGTGCAAAATGCCCTTCTTTTCTGGTTTGTTGAAAGTTCACAACACATTAGGAGATAGAGCGTGTTTGAAGAAGACTGATGCAGTGTGCGTTTTCCTTTATTTCTTGTGATTTGGGAAACATAATCCGTGATTTTCCACATTGTCTAAGAAACAACATGAGGCTTGCAAGAGATTGAAACAATGCATCCTAAAACTTATTCCAGCAGTGAAAACACACGGTTCTACAAAGACTTGGAAGGAGCAAGCAAAAGAATAGTGGCTGAGTGTCCTTTCAGAGAGAAACACATGCATTTCATCCTTCTGGAGTGAGTTTTCTTGCTGGAATTCATATGCATTTTGTACTGTGCAGAATGTAGCTACCTGCTCGGGGGTTGTGTCATAGATGCACCTTTCCTGTAGGAGCTTATTGGAACTTTCATTGTTTGGCTAAGTTATTTAGGGTTGGTTTTGGAAGGTCTTTCAACTTTGGCCAAATCCGCTTTGTACGAAAGTTTTTCACAGCCCTGTTTCCAAGTGTCCACAAAGAGCTGCTGCTTGAAAGTGTCCACATGCACATCTCCCATACTGGTGTGCTCGTTTCACTACCTGGATTTTGGTTTCCTCTTCTTTCTTTGAAATGACAAGTCTTCATTCAGCATGCTACACACAGCTTGTAGCAGTTTCAGTTTGAAGCATGTTGGTGCTCTCAAAACGCTGTGTAACCTATGTAGAGTGTGTTACTCTCCAGCACTGAATACACAACTTAGAGCTCCTTTCACCACAGGCACGCAAACACATCTTTTTGTGAAAGTCCTACTTCAGGTCCCTTGGAAATGTAAGGGTTTCATGGAGGACATGAAGTCAATCATGCTTTTGCACTCTACTACCAATAGAAATGACCTCTTGTACATGCCTGACTGAGTTTCACTGCAAAATGCCCTTGTTTTCTGGTTTCTTGAATGTTCTCAACACATCAGGAGAAAGAGCGTGTTTGGGCAAGATCGATGCAGTGTGCGTTTCCCTAGATTTCAAGTGATTTGGGAAATATAATCCTTATTTTTCCACATTGTGAAAGAAACATGAGGCTTGCAAGAGATTGAAAAAATGCATCCCAAAACGTACTCCAGCGGTGAAAGCACACGTTTCTACAAAGACTTTGAAGTAGCAAGTAAAAGCCAATGGCTGAGTGTTCTTTCAGAGAGAAACATACACATTTCATCCTTCTGGAGTGAATTTTCAGCCTGGAATTCATATGCATTTGTACCGTGCAGAATGTAAGTACCTGCTCTGGGGTTGTGTCATAGAAGCAACTTTCCTGCAGGAGCTTATTGGAACATTCATTGTTTGGCTAACTTCTTTGGGTTGGTTTTGGAAGGTCTTTCAACTTTAGCCAAATCCGCTTTCTTACGAAATTTTTTCACAGCCCTGTTTCCAAGAGCCCACAAAGAACTGCTGCTTAAACTCTCCACATGCACATCTCCCATACTGGTGTGCTCGTTTCACTACCTGGATTTTGGTTTCCTCTTCTTTCTTTGAAATGACAAGTCTTCATTCAGCATGCTACACACAGCTTGTAGCAGTTTCAGTTTGAAGCATGTTGGTGCTCTCAAAACGCTGTGTATCCTGTGTAGAGTGTGTCACTCTACAGCACTGAATACACAACTTAGAGCTCCTTTCAACACAGACACGCAAACACGTCTTTTTGGGAAAGTCCTAACTCAGGTAAATTGGAAATGTAAGGGTTTCATCGAAAACATGAAGACAATCATGCTTTTGAACTCTGCAACCGAAAGAAATGGCTTTTTGTACATGCCATTCTGAATTTCACTGCAAAATGCCCTTCTTTTCTGGTTTGTTGAAAGTTCAAAACACTTTAGGAAATAGAACGTGTTTGAAGAAGACTGATGCAGTGTGCGTTTTCCTGGATTTCAAGTGATTCGGGATACATACTCCTTGTTTTTCCACATTGTCTAAGAAACAACATGAGGCTTGCAAGAGATTGAAAAAATGCATCCTAAAACTTATGCCTGCAGTGAAAACACACGTTTCTACAAAGACTTGGAAGGAGCAAGCAAAAGAATAGTGGCTGAGAGTTCTTGCAGAGAGAAACACACGTATTTCATCCTTCTGTAGAGACGGTTAGTGTTACGATTGGACCTAGGGTAGGGTTATGTTGAGGGCTAGGGTTAGAGAGACGGTTAGGGTTACGATTGGACCTAGGGTTAGGGTTATGTTGAGGGCTAGGGTTAGAGAGAAGGTTAGGGTTACTTTTGGACCTAGGGTTAGGGTTATGTTGAGGGCTAGGGTTAGAGATATGGTTAGAATTACGATTGGACCTAGGGTTAGGGTTATGTTGAGGGCTAGGGTTAGAGATCCGGTTAGGGTTACGATTGGACCTAGGGTTAGGGTTATGTTGATGGCTAGGCTTAGAGAGAAGGTTAGGGTTACAATTGGACCTAGGGTTAGGGTTATGTTGAGGGCTAGGGTTAGAGATCCGGTTAGGGTTACGATTGGACCTAGGGTTAGGGTTATGTTGAGGGCTAGGGATAGAGATATGGTTAGGGTTACGATTGGACCTAGGGTTAGGGTTATGTTGAGGGCTAGGGTTAGAGTTCCGGTTAGGGTTACACTTGAACCTAGGGTTAGGGTTATGTTGAGGCCCAGGGTTTGAGATCTGGTTAGGGTTAGATTGGACCTAGGGTTAGGGTTATGTTGAGGGCTAGGGTTAGAGATCAGGTTAGTATTACGATTGGACCTAGGGTTAGGGTTATGTTTAGGGCTAGGGATACAGATCCGGTTAGGGTTACGATTGGAGCTAGGGTTAGGGTTATGTTGAGGGCTAGGGTTAGTGATCAGGTTAGTATTACGATTGGACCTAAGGTTAAGGTTATGTTGAGGGCTAGGGTTCAGATCCGGTTACGGTTACGATTGGACCTAGGGTTAGCGTAACGTTGAGGGCTAGGGTTAGAGAGACGGTTAGGGTTACGATTGGACCTAGGGTTAGGGTTATGTTGAGGGCTAGGGTTAGAGATATGGTTAGGGTTATGATTGGACCTAGGGTTAGGGTTATGTATAGGGCTAGGGTTAGAGATCCGGTTAGGGTTACGATTGGACCTAGGGTTAGGGTTATGTTGAGGGCTAGGGTTAGAGAGAAGGTTAGGGTTTCAATTGGACCTAGGGTTAGGGTTATGTTGAGGGCTAGGGTTACAGATCCGGTTAGGGTTACGATTGGACCTAGGGTTAGGGTTATGTTTAGGGCTAGGGTTAGAGATCCGGTTAGGGTTACTATTGGCGTAGGGTTAGGGTTATGTTGAGGGCTAGGGTTAGAGATCCGGTTAGTATTACGGTTGTACCTAGGGTTAGGGTTATGTTGAGGGCTAGAGTTACAGATCCGGTTAGGGTTACGATTTGACCTAGGGTTAGGGTTATGTTTAGGGCTAGGGTTAGAGATCCGGTTAGGGTTACTATTGGACGTAGGGTTAGGGTTATGTTGAGGGCTAGGCTTAGAGAGAAGGTTAGGGTTACAATTGGACCTAGGGTTAGGGTTATGTTGAGGGCTAGGGTTAGAGACCCGGTTAAGGTGACGATTGGACCTAGGGTTAGGGTTATGTTGAGGGCTAGGGTTAGAGAGAAGGTTAGGGTTACTTTTGGACCTAGGGTTAGGGTTATGTTGAGGGCTAGGGTTAGAGATATGGTTAGGGTTACGATTGGACCTAGGGTTAGGGTTATGTTGAGGGCTAGGGTTAGAGATCAGGTTAGTATTACGATTGGACCTAGGGTTAGGGTTATGTTTAGGGCTAGGGATACAGATCCGGTTAGGGTTACGATTGGACCTAGGGTTAGGGTTATGTTGAGGGCTAAGGTTAGTGATCAGGTTAGTATTACGATTGGACCTAAGGTTAAGGTTATGTTGAGGGCTAGGGTTCAGATCCGGTTAGGGTTACCATTGGACCTAGGGTTAGCGTAACGTTGAGGGCTAGGGTTAGAGAGACGGTTAGGGTTACGATTGGACCTAGGGTTAGGGTTATGTTGAGGGCTAGGGTTAGAGATATGGTTAGGGTTATGATTGGACCTAGGGTTAGGGTTATGTATAGGGCTAGGGTTAGAGATCAGGTTAGGGTTACGATTGGACCTAGGGTTAGGGTTATGTTGAGGGCTAGGTTTAGAGAGAAGGTTAGGGTTTCAATTGGACCTAGGGTTAGGGTTATGTTGAGGGCTAGGGTTACAGATCCGGTTAGGGTTACGATTGGACCTAGGGTTAGGGTTATGTTTAGGGCTAGGGTTAGAGATCCGGTTAGGGTTACTATTGGACGTAGGGTTAGGGTTATGTTGAGGGCTAGGGTTAGAGATCCGGTTAGGGTTACGGTTGGACCTAGGGTTAGGGTTATGTTGAGGGCTAGAGTTACAGATCCGGTTAGGGTTACGATTTGACCTAGGGTTAGGGTTATGTTTAGGGCTAGGGTTAGAGATCCGGTTAGGGTTACTATTGGACGTAGGGTTAGGGTTATGTTGAGGGCTAGGGTTAGAGATCCGGTTAGGGTTACGGTTGGACCTAGGGTTAGGGTTATGTTGAGGGCTAGGGTTAGAGATCAGGTTGGGGTTAAGATTGGACCTAGGGTTATAGTGATGTTGAGGGCTAGGGTATTCCAGCAGTGGAAACACACATTTCTATAAAGACTTTGAAGCAGCAAGCTAAAGCCTTGTGGCTGAGTGTTCTTTCATAGAGAAACATGCATTTCATCCTTCTGGAGTGAATTTTCATGCTGGAGTTCATATGCATTTTATACTGTGCAGAATGTAGCTACCTGCTGGGGGTTGTGTCATAGAAGCACCTTTTCTGCAGGAGCTTATTGGAACATTCATTGTTTGGCTAAGTTATTTAGGGTTGGTTTTGGAAGGTCTTTCAACCTTGGCCAAATCCCGCTTCGTACGCAAGTTTTTAATACCGCTGTTTCCAAGTGTCCACAAACAGCTGCTGCTTGAAACTGTCCACATGCACATCTCGTATACTGGGTGCTCGTTTCACTACCTGGATTTTGGTTTCCTCTTCTTTCTTTGAAATGACAAGTCTTCATTCAGCATTCTTCACACACCTTGTACCAGCTTCAGTTTGAAGCATGTTGGTGCTCTCAAAACGCTGTGTAACCTATGTAGAGTGTGTTACTCTCCAGCACTGAATACACAACTTAGAGCTCCTTTCACCACAGACACGCAAACACATCTTTTTGTGAAAGTCCTACTTCAGGTCCCTTGGAAATGTAAGGGTTTCATGGAGGACATGAAGTCAATCATGCTTTTGCACTCTACTACCAATAGAAATGACCTCTTGTACATGCCTGACTGAGTTTCACTGCAAAATGCCCTTGTTTTCTGGTTTCTTGAATGTTCTCAACACATTAGGAGAAAGAGCGTGTTTGAGCAAGATCGATGCAGTGTGCGTTTCCCTAGATTTCAAGTGATTTGGGAAATATAATCCTTATTTTTCCACATTGTGAAAGAAACATGAGGCTTGCAAGAGATTGAAAAAATGCATCCCAAAACGTACTCCAGCGGTGAAAGCACACGTTTCTACAAAGACTTTGAAGTAGCAAGTAAAAGCCAATGGCTGAGTGTTCTTTCAGAGAGAAACATACACATTTCATCCTTCTGGAGTGAATTTTCAGCCTGGAATTCATATGCATTTGTACCGTGCAGAATGTAACTACCTGCTCGGGGGTTGTGTCATAGAAGCAACTTTCCTGCAGGAGCTTATTGGAACATTCATTGTTTGGCTAACTTCTTTGGGTTGGTTTTGGAAGGTCTTTCAACTTTAGCCAAATCCGCTTTCTTACGAAATTTTTTCACAGCCCTGTTTGCAAGAGCCCACAAAGAACTGCTGCTTAAAACTCTCCACATGCACATCTCCCATACTGGTGTGCTCGTTTCACTACCTGGATTTTGGTTTCCTCTTCTTTCTTTGAAATTACAAGCCCTCTTTCTGCATGCTACACACAGCTTGTAGCAGTTTAGTTTGCAGCATATTGGTGCTCTTAAAACGCTGAGTAACCTGTGTAGAGTGTGTCAATCTCCAGCACTGAATACACAACTTAGAGCTCCTTTCACCACAGACACGCAAACACATCTTTTTGTAAAAGTCCTACTTCTTTACTCTTGGAAATGTAAGGGTTTCATCGAGAACTTGAAGTCAATCATGCTTTTGCACTCTGCAACCAATAGGAATGAACTCTTGTACATACCCGTCTGAATTTCAGTGCAAAATGCCCTTCTTTTCTGGTTTGTTGAAAGTTCACAACACATTAGGAGATAGAGCGTGTTTGAAGAAGACTGATGCAGTGTGCGTTTTCCTTTATTTCTTGTGATTTGGGAAACATAATCCGTGATTTTCCACATTGTCTAAGAAACAACATGAGGCTTGCAAGAGATTGAAACAATGCATCCTAAAACTTATTCCAGCAGTGAAAACACACGGTTCTACAAAGACTTGGAAGGAGCAAGCAAAAGAATAGTGGCTGAGTGTCCTTTCAGAGAGAAACACATGCATTTCATCCTTCTGGAGTGAGTTTTCTTGCTGGAATTCATATGCATTTTGTACTGTGCAGAATGTAGCTACCTGCTCGGGGGTTGTGTCATAGATGCACCTTTCCTGTAGGAGCTTATTGGAACTTTCATTGTTTGGCTAAGTTATTTAGGGTTGGTTTTGGAAGGTCTTTCAACTTTGGCCAAATCCGCTTTGTACGAAAGTTTTTCACAGCCCTGTTTCCAAGTGTCCACAAAGAGCTGCTGCTTGAAAGTGTCCACATGCACATCTCCCATACTGGTGTGCTCGTTTCACTACCTGGATTTTGGTTTCCTCTTCTTTCTTTGAAATGACAAGTCTTCATTCAGCATGCTACACACAGCTTGTAGCAGTTTCAGTTTGAAGCATGTTGGTGCTCTCAAAACGCTGTGTATCCTGGGTAGAGTGTGTCACTCTACAGCACTGAATACACAACTTAGAGCTCCTTTCAACACAGACACGCAAACACGTCTTTTTGGGAAAGTCCTAACTCAGGTAAATTGGAAATGTAAGGGTTTCATCGAAAACATGAAGACAATCATGCTTTTGAACTCTGCAACCGAAAGAAATGGCTTTTTGTACATGCCATTCTGAATTTCACTGCAAAATGCCCTTCTTTTCTGGTTTGTTGAAAGTTCAAAACACTTTAGGAAATAGAACGTGTTTGAAGAAGACTGATGCAGTGTGCGTTTTCCTGGATTTCAAGTGATTCGGGATACATACTCCTTGTTTTTCCACATTGTCTAAGAAACAACATGAGGCTTGCAAGAGATTGAAAAAATGCATCCTAAAACTTATGCCTGCAGTGAAAACACACGTTTCTACAAAGACTTGGAAGGAGCAAGCAAAAGAATAGTGGCTGAGAGTTCTTGCAGAGAGAAACACACGTATTTCATCCTTCTGTAGAGACGGTTAGTGTTACGATTGGACCTAGGGTAGGGTTATGTTGAGGGCTAGGGTTAGAGAGACGGTTAGGGTTACGATTGGACCTAGGGTTAGGGTTATGTTGAGGGCTAGAGTTAGAGAGAAGGTTAGGGTTACTTTTGGACCTAGGGTTAGGGTTATGTTGAGGGCTAGGGTTAGAGATATGGTTAGAATTACGATTGGACCTAGGGTTAGGGTTATGTTGAGGGCTAGGGTTAGAGATCCGGTTAGGGTTACGATTGGACCTAGGGTTAGGGTTATGTTGATGGCTAGGCTTAGAGAGAAGGTTAGGGTTACAATTGGACCTAGGGTTAGGGTTATGTTGAGGGCTAGGGTTAGAGATCCGGTTAGGGTTACGATTGGACCTAGGGTTAGGGTTATGTTGAGGGCTAGGATTAGAGATCATGTTAGTATTACGATTGGGCATAGGGTTAGGGTTATGTTGAGGGCTAGTGTTAGAGGGAAGGTTAGGGTTACTTTTGGACCTAGGGTTAGGGTTATGTTGAGTGCTAGGGTTAGAGATATGGTTAGGGTTACGATTGGACCTAGGGTTAGGGTTATGTTGAGGGCTAGGGTTAGAGTTCCGGTTAGGGTTACACTTGAACCTAGGGTTAGGGTTATGTTGAGGGCTAGGCTTAGAGATCCGGTTAGGGTTACGATTGGACCTAGGGTTAGGGTTATGTCGAGGGCTAGGATTAGAGATCATGTTAGTATTACGATTGGACATAGGGTTAGGGTTATGTTGAGGGCTAGGGTTAGAGATCCGTTTAGGGTTACGATTTACCTAGGGTTAGGGTTATGTTGAGGGCTAGGATTAGAGATCATGTTAGTATTACGATTGGACATAGGGTTAGGGTTATGTTGAGGGCTAGAGTTAGAGAGAAGGTTAGGGTTACTTTTGGACCTAGGGTTAGGGTTATGTTGAGGGCTAGGGTTAGAGATATGGTTAGGGTTACAATTGGACCTAGGGTTAGGGTTATGTTGAGGGCTAGGGTTAGAGATCCGGTTAGGGTTACGATTGGACCTAGGGTTAGGGTTATGTTGAGGCCCAGGGTTTGAGATCTGGTTAGGGTTAGATTGGACCTAGGGTTAGGGTTATGTTGAGGGCTAGGGTTAGAGATCAGGTTAGTATTACGATTGGACCTAGGGTTAGGGTTAGGTTTAGGGCTAGGGATACAGATCCGGTTAGGGTTACGATTGGACCTAGGGTTAGGGTTATGTTGAGGGCTAGGGTTAGTGATCAGGTTAGTATTACGATTGGACCTAAGGTTAAGGTTATGTTGAGGGCTAGGGTTCAGATCCGGTTAGGGTTACGATTGGACCTAGGGTTAGGGTTATGTTGAGGGCTAGGGTTAGAGATATGGTTAGGGTTATGATTGGACCTAGGGTTAGGGTTATGTATAGGGCTAGGGTTAGAGATCAGGTTAGGGTTACGATTGGACCTAGGGTTAGGGTTATGTTGAGGGCTAGGGTTAGAGAGAAGGTTAGGGTTTCAATTGGACCTAGGGTTAGGGTTATGTTGAGGGCTAGGGTACAGATCCGGTTAGGGTTACGATTGGACCTAGGGTTAGGGTTATGTTTCGGGCTAGGGTTAGAGATCCGGTTAGGGTTACTATTGGACGTAGGGTTAGGGTTATGTTGAGGGCTAGGGTTAGAGATCCGGTTAGTATTACGATTGGACCTAGGGTTAGGGTTATGTTGAGGGCTAGAGTTACAGATCCGGTTAGGGTTACGATTTGACCTAGGGTTAGGGTTATGTTTAGGGCTAGGGTTAGAGATCCGGTTAGGGTTACTATTGGACGTAGGGTTAGGGTTATGTTGAGGGCTAGGGTTAGAGATCAGGTTAGGGTTAAGATTGGACCTAGGGTTATACTGATGTTGAGGGCTAGGGTATTCCAGCAGTGAAAACACACATTTCTATAAGGACTTTGAAGCAGCAAGCTGAAGCCTTGTGGGTGAGTGTTCTTTCATAGAGAAACATGCATTTCATCCTTCTGGAGTGAATTTTCATGCTGGAGTTCATATGCATTTTATACTGTGCAGAATGTAGCTACCTGCTGGGGGTTGTGTCATAGAAGCACCTTTTCTGCAGGAGCTTATTGGAACATTCATTGTTTGGCTAAGTTATTTAGGGTTGGTTTTGGAAGGTCTTTCAACCTTGGCCAAATCCCGCTTCGTACGCAAGTTTTTAATAGCGCTGTTTCCAAGTGTCCACAAAGAGCTGCTGCTTGAAACTGTCCACATGCACATCTCGTATACTGGTGTGCTCGTTTCACTACCTGGATTTTGGTTTCCTCTTCTTTCTTTGAAATGACAAGTCTTCATTCAGCATTCTACACACACCTTGTACCAGCTTCAGTTTGAAGCATGTTGGTGCTCTCAAAACGCTGTGTAACCTATGTAGAGTGTGTTACTCTCCAGCACTGAATACACAACTTAGAGCTCCGTTCACCACAGACACGCAAACACATCTTTTTGTGAAAGTCCTACTTCAGGTCCCTTGGAAATGTAAGGGTTTCATGGAGAACATAACGTCAATCATGCTTTTGCACTCTACTACCAATAGAAATGACCTCTTGTACATGCCTGACTGAGTTTCACTGCAAAATGCCCTTGTTTTCTGGTTTCTTGAATGTTCTCAACACATTAGGAGAAAGAGCGTGTTTGAGCAAGATCGATGCAGTGTGCGTTTCCCTAGATTTCAAGTGATTTGGGAAATATAATCCTTATTTTTCCACATTGTGAAAGAAACATGAGGCTTGCAAGAGATTGAAAAAATGCATCCCAAAACGTACTCCAGCGGTGAAAGCACACGTTTCTACAAAGACTTTGAAGTAGCAAGTAAAAGCCAATGGCTGAGTGTTCTTTCAGAGAGAAACATACACATTTCATCCTTCTGGAGTGAATTTTCAGCCTGGAATTCATATGCATTTGTACCGTGTAGAATGTAACTACCTGCTCGGGGGTTGTGTCATAGAAGCAACTTTCCTGCAGGAGCTTATTGGAACATTCATTGTTTGGCTAACTTCTTTGGGTTGGTTTTGGAAGGTCTTTCAACTTTAGCCAAATCCGCTTTCTTAAGAAATTTTTTCACAGCCCTGTTTCCAAGAGCCCACAAAGAACTGCTGCTTAAAACTCTCCACATGCACATCTCCCATACTGGTGTGCTCGTTTCACTACCTGGATTTTGGTTTCCTCTTCTTTCTTTGAAATTACAAGCCCTCTTTCTGCATGCTACACACACCTTGTAGCAGTTTCAGTTTGCAGCATATTGGTGCTCTTAAAACGCTGAGTAACCTGTGTAGAGTGTGTCAATCTCCAGCACTGAATACACAACTTAGAGCTCCTTTCACCACAGACACGCAAACACATCTTTTTGTAAAAGTCCTACTTCTTTACTCTTGGAAATGTAAGGGTTTCATCGAGAACTTGAAGTCAATCATGCTTTTGCACTCTGCAACCAATAGGAATGAACTCTTGTACATACCCGTCTGAATTTCAGTGCAAAATGCCCTTCTTTTCTGGTTTGTTGAAAGTTCACAACACATTAGGAAATAGAGCGTGTTTGAAGAAGACTGATGCAGTGTGCGTTTTCCTTTATTTCTTGTGATTTGGGAAACATAATCCGTGATTTTCCACATTGTCTAAGAAACAACATGAGGCTTGCAAGAGATTGAAACAATGCATCCTAAAACTTATTCCAGCAGTGAAAACACACGGTTCTACAAAGACTTGGAAGGAGCAAGCAAAAGAATAGTGGCTGAGTGTCCTTTCAGAGAGAAACACATGCATTTCATCCTTCTGGAGTGAGTTTTCTTGCTGGAATTCATATGCATTTTGTACTGTGCAGAATGTAGCTACCTGCTCGGGGGTTGTGTCATAGATGCACCTTTCCTGTAGGAGCTTATTGGAACTTTCATTGTTTGGCTAAGTTATTTAGGGTTGGTTTTGGAAGGTCTTTCAACTTTGGCCAAATCCGCTTTGTACGAAAGTTTTTCACAGCCCTGTTTCCAAGTGTCCACAAAGAGCTGCTGCTTGAAAGTGTCCACATGCACATCTCGTATACTGGGTGCTCGTTTCACTACCTGGATTTTGGTTTCCTCTTCTTTCTTTGAAATGACAAGTCTTCATTCAGCATGCTACACACAGCTTGTAGCAGTTTCAGTTTGAAGCATGTTGGTGCTCTCAAAACGCTGTGTATCCTGTGTAGAGTGTGTCACTCTACAGCACTGAATACACAACTTAGAGCTCCTTTCAACACAGACACGCAAACACGTCTTTTTGGGAAAGTCCTAACTCAGGTAAATTGGAAATGTAAGGGTTTCATCGAAAACATGAAGACAATCATGCTTTTGAACTCTGCAACCGAAAGAAATGGCTTTTTGTACATGCCATTCTGAATTTCACTGCAAAATGCCCTTCTTTTCTGGTTTGTTGAAAGTTCAAAACACTTTAGGAAATAGAACGTGTTTGAAGAAGACTGATGCAGTGTGCGTTTTCCTGGATTTCAAGTGATTCGGGATACATACTCCTTGTTTTTCCACATTGTCTAAGAAACAACATGAGGCTTGCAAGATATTGAAAAAATGCATCCTAAAACTTATGCCTGCAGTGAAAACACACGTTTCTACAAAGACTTGGAAGGAGCAAGCAAAAGAATAGTGGCTGAGAGTTCTTGCAGAGAGAAACACACGTATTTCATCCTTCTGTAGAGACGGTTAGTGTTACGATTGGACCTAGGGTAGGGTTATGTTGAGGGCTAGGGTTAGAGAGACGGTTAGGGTTACGATTAGACCTAGGGTTAGGGTTATGTTGAGGGCTAGGGTTAGAGAGAAGGTTAGGGTTACTTTTGGACCTAGGGTTAGGGTTATGTTGAGGGCTAGGGTTAGAGATATGGTTAGAATTACGATTGGACCTAGGGTTAGGGTTATGTTGAGGGCTAGGGTTAGAGATCCGGTTAGGGTTACGATTGGACCTAGGGTTAGGGTTATGTTGATGGCTAGGCTTAGAGAGAAGGTTAGGGTTACAATTGGACCTAGGGTTAGGGTTATGTTGAGGGCTAGGGTTAGAGATCCGGTTAGGGTTATGATTGGACCTAGGGTTAGGGTTATGTTGAGGGCTAGGATTAGAGATCATGTTAGTATTACGATTGGACATAGGGTTAGGGTTATGTTGAGGGCTAGGGTTAGAGAGAAGGTTAGGGTTACTTTTGGACCTAGGGTTAGGGTTATGTTGAGGGCTAGGGTTAGAGATATGGTTAGGGTTACGATTGGACCTAGGGTTAGGGTTATGTTGAGGGCTAGGGTTAGAGATCCGGTTAGGGTTACGATTGGACCTAGGGTTAGGGTTATGTTGAGGGCTAGGGTTAGGCATCCGGTTAGGGTTACGATTGGACCTAGGGTTAGGGTTATGTTGAGGCCCAGGGTTTGAGATCTGGTTAGGGTTAGATTGGACCTAGGGTTAGGGTTATGTTGAGGGCTAGGGTTAGAGATCAGGTTAGTATTACGATAGGACCTAGGGATAGGGTTAGGTTTAGGGCTAGGGATACAGATCCTTTTAGGCTTACGATTGACCTAGGGTTAGGGTTATGTTGAGGGCTAGGGTTAGTGATCAGGTTAGTATTACGATTGGACCTAAGGTTAAGGTTATGTTGAGGGCTAGGGTTTAGATTCGGTTAGGGTTACGATTGGACCTAGGGTTAGGGTTATGTTGAGGGCTAGGGTTAGAGATCCGGTTAGTATTACGATTGGACCTAGGGTTAGGGTTATGTTTCGGGCTAGGGTTAGAGATCCGGTTAGGGTTACGGTTGGACCTAGGGTTAGGGTTATGTTGAGGGCTAGGGTTAGAGATCAGGTTAGGGTTAAGAATGGACCTAGGGTTATAGTGATGTTGAGGGCTAGGATTAGAGATCATGTTAGTATTACGATTGGACATAGGGTTAGGGTTATGTTGAGGGCTAGTGGTATAGGGAAGGTTAGGGTTACTTTTGGACCTAGGGTTAGGGTTATGTTGAGGGCTAGGGTTAGAGATCCGGTTAGGGTTACGATTGGACCTAGGGTTAGGGTTATGTTGAGGGCTAGGATTAGAGATCATGTTAGTATTACGATTGGACATAGGGTTAGGGTTATGTTGAGGGCTAGTGTTAGAGGGAAGGTTAGGGTTACTTTTGGACCTAGGGTTAGGGTTATGTTGAGGGCTAGGGTTAGAGATATGGTTAGGGTTACGATTGGACCTAGGGTTAGGGTTATGTTGAGGGCTAGGGTTAGAGTTCCGGTTAGGGTTACACTTGAACCTAGGGTTAGGGTTATGTTGAGGGCTAGGCTTAGAGATCCGGTTAGGGTTACGATTGGACCTAGGGTTAGGGTTATGTTGAGGGCTAGGATTAGAGATCATGTTAGTATTACGATTGGACATAGGGTTAGGGTTATGTTGAGGGCTAGGGTTAGAGATCCGTTTAGGGTTACGATTGGACCTAGGGTTAGGGTTATGTTGAGGGCTAGGATTAGAGATCATGTTAGTATTACGATTGGACATAGGGTTAGGGTTATGTTGAGGGCTAGGGTTAGAGAGAAGGTTAGGGTTACTTTTGGACCTAGGGTTAGGGTTATGTTGAGGGCTAGGGTTAGAGATATGGTTAGGGTTACAATTGGACCTAGGGTTAGGGTTATGTTGAGGGCTAGGGTTAGAGATCCGGTTAGGGTTACGATTGGACCTAGGGTTAGGGTTATGTTGAGGCCCAGGGTTTGAGATCTGGTTAGGGTTAGATTGGACCTAGGGTTAGGGTTATGTTGAGGGCTAGGGTTAGAGATCAGGTTAGTATTACGATTGGACCTAGGGTTAGGGTTAGGTTTAGGGCTAGGGATACAGATCCGGTTAGGGTTACGATTGGACCTAGGGTTAGGGTTATGTTGAGGGCTAGGGTTAGTGATCAGGTTAGTATTACGATTGGACCTAAGGTTAGCGTAACGTTTAGGGCTAGGGTTAAAGAGACGGTTAGGGTTACGATTGGACCTAGGGTTAGCGTAACGTTTAGGGCTAGGGTTAAAGAGACGGTTAGGGTTACGATTGGACCTAGGGTTAGGGTTATGTTGAGGGCTAGGGTTAGAGATATGGTTAGGGTTATGATTGGACCTAGGGTTAGGGTTATGTATAGGGCTAGGGTTAGAGATCAGGTTAGGGTTACGATTGGACCTAGGGTTAGGGTTATGTTGAGGGCTAGGGTTAGAGAGAAGGTTAGGGTTTCAATTGGACCTAGGGTTAGGGTTATGTTGAGGGCTAGGGTACAGATCCGGTTAGGGTTACGATTGGACCTAGGGTTAGGGTTATGTTTAGGGCTAGGGTTAGAGATCCGGTTAGGGTTACTATTGGACGTAGGGTTAGGGTTATGTTGAGGGCTAGGGTTAGAGATCCGGTTAGTATTACGATTGGACCTAGGGTTAGGGTTATGTTGAGGGCTAGAGTTACAGATCCGGTTAGGGTTACGATCTGACCTAGGGTTAGGGTTATGTTTAGGGCTAGGGTTAGAGATCCGGTTAGGGTTACTATTGGACGTAGGGTTAGGGTTATGTTGAGGGCTAGGGTTAGAGATCAGGTTAGGGTTAAGATTGGACCTAGGGTTATAGTGATGTTGAGGGCTAGGGTATTCCAGCAGTGAAAACACACATTTCTATAAGGACTTTGAAGCAGCAAGCTGAAGCCTTGTGGGTGAGTGTTCTTTCATAGAGAAACATGCATTTCATCCTTCTGGAGTGAATTTTCTTGCTGGAGTTCATATGCATTTTATACTGTGCAGAATGTAGCTACCTGCTGGGGGTTGTGTCATAGAAGCACCTTTTCTGCAGGAGCTTATTGGAACATTCATTGTTTGGCTAAGTTATTTAGGGTTGGTTTTGGAAGGTCTTTCAACCTTGGCCAAATCCCGCTTCGTACGCAAGTTTTTAATAGCGCTGTTTCCAAGTGTCCACAAAGAGCTGCTGCTTGAAACTGTCCACATGCACATCTCGTATACTGGTGTGCTCGTTTCACTATCTGGATTTTGGTTTCCTCTTCTTTCTTTGAAATGACAAGTCTTCATTCAGCATTCTACACACACCTTGTACCAGCTTCAGTTTGAAGCATGTTGGTGCTCTCAAAACGCTGTGTAACCTATGTAGAGTGTGTTACTCTCCAGCACTGAATACACAACTTAGAGCTCCTTTCACCACAGACACGCAAACACATCTTTTTGTGAAAGTCCTACTTCAGGTCCCTTGGAAATGTAAGGGTTTCATGGAGAACATGACGTCAATCATGCTTTTGCACTCTACTACCAATAGAAATGACCTCTTGTACATGCCTGACTGAGTTTCACTGCAAAATGCCCTTGTTTTCTGGTTTCTTGAATGTTCTCAACACATTAGGAGAAAGAGCGTGTTTGAGCAAGATCGATGCAGTGTGCGTTTCCCTAGATTTCAAGTGATTTGGGAAATATAATCCTTATTTTTCCACATTGTGAAAGAAACATGAGGCTTGCAAGAGATTGAAAAAATGCATCCCAACACGTACTCCAGCGGTGAAAGCACACGTTTCTACAAAGACTTTGAAGTAGCAAGTAAAAGCCAATGGCTGAGTGTTCTTTCAGAGAGAAACATACACATTTCATCCTTCTGGAGTGAATTTTCAGCCTGGAATTCATATGCATTTGTACCGTGCAGAATGTAAGTACCTGCTCGGGGGTTGTGTCATAGAAGCAACTTTCCTGCAGGAGCTTATTGGAACATTCATTGTTTGGCTAACTTCTTTGGGTTGGTTTTGGAAGGTCTTTCAACTTTAGCCAAATCCGCTTTCTTACGAAATTTTTTCACAGCCCTGTTTCCAAGAGCCCACAAAGAACTGCTGCTTAAAACTCTCCACATGCACATCTCCCATACTGGTGTGCTCGTTTCACTACCTGGATTTTGGTTTCCTCTTCTTTCTTTGAAATTACAAGCCCTCTTTCTGCATGCTACACACACCTTGTAGCAGTTTCAGTTTGCAGCATATTGGTGCTCTTAAAACGCTGAGTAACCTGTGTAGAGTGTGTCAATCTCCAGCACTGAATACACAACTTAGAGCTCCTTTCACCACAGACACGCAAACACATCTTTTTGTAAAAGTCCTACTTCTTTACTCTTGGAAATGTAAGGGTTTCATCGAGAACTTGAAGTCAATCATGCTTTTGCACTCTGCAACCAATAGGAATGAACTCTTGTACATACCCGTCTGAATTTCAGTGCAAAATGCCCTTCTTTTCTGGTTTGTTGAAAGTTCACAACACATTAGGAGATAGAGCGTGTTTGAAGAAGACTGATGCAGTGTGCGTTTTCCTTTATTTCTTGTGATTTGGGAAACATAATCCGTGATTTTCCACATTGTCTAAGAAACAACATGAGGCTTGCAAGAGATTGAAACAATGCATCCTAAAACTTATTCCAGCAGTGAAAACACACGGTTCTACAAAGACTTGGAAGGAGCAAGCAAAAGAATAGTGGCTGAGTGTCCTTTCAGAGAGAAACACATGCATTTCATCCTTCTGGAGTGAGTTTTCTTGCTGGAATTCATATGCATTTTGTACTGTGCAGAATGTAGCTACCTGCTCGGGGGTTGTGTCATAGATGCACCTTTCCTGTAGGAGCTTATTGGAACTTTCATTGTTTGGCTAAGTTATTTAGGGTTGGTTTTGGAAGGTCTTTCAACTTTGGCCAAATCCGCTTTGTACGAAAGTTTTTCACAGCCCTGTTTCCAAGTGTCCACAAAGAGCTGCTGCTTGAAAGTGTCCACATGCACATCTCCCATACTGGTGTGCTCGTTTCACTACCTGGATTTTGGTTTCCTCTTCTTTCTTTGAAATGACAAGTCTTCATTCAGCATGCTACACACAGCTTGTAGCAGTTTCAGTTTGAAGCATGTTGGTGCTCTCAAAACGCTGTGTAACCTATGTAGAGTGTGTTACTCTCCAGCACTGAATACACAACTTAGAGCTCCTTTCACCACAGGCACGCAAACACATCTTTTTGTGAAAGTCCTACTTCAGGTCCCTTGGAAATGTAAGGGTTTCATGGAGGACATGAAGTCAATCATGCTTTTGCACTCTACTACCAATAGAAATGACCTCTTGTACATGCCTGACTGAGTTTCACTGCAAAATGCCCTTGTTTTCTGGTTTCTTGAATGTTCTCAACACATCAGGAGAAAGAGCGTGTTTGAGCAAGATCGATGCAGTGTGCGTTTCCCTAGATTTCAAGTGATTTGGGAAATATAATCCTTATTTTTCCACATTGTGAAAGAAACATGAGGCTTGCAAGAGATTGAAAAAATGCATCCCAAAACGTACTCCAGCGGTGAAAGCACACGTTTCTACAAAGACTTTGAAGTAGCAAGTAAAAGCCAATGGCTGAGTGTTCTTTCAGAGAGAAACATACACATTTCATCCTTCTGGAGTGAATTTTCAGCCTGGAATTCATATGCATTTGTACCGTGCAGAATGTAAGTACCTGCTCTGGGGTTGTGTCATAGAAGCAACTTTCCTGCAGGAGCTTATTGGAACATTCATTGTTTGGCTAACTTCTTTGGGTTGGTTTTGGAAGGTCTTTCAACTTTAGCCAAATCCGCTTTCTTACGAAATTTTTTCACAGCCCTGTTTCCAAGAGCCCACAAAGAACTGCTGCTTAAACTCTCCACATGCACATCTCCCATACTGGTGTGCTCGTTTCACTACCTGGATTTTGGTTTCCTCTTCTTTCTTTGAAATGACAAGTCTTCATTCAGCATGCTACACACAGCTTGTAGCAGTTTCAGTTTGAAGCATGTTGGTGCTCTCAAAACGCTGTGTATCCTGGGTAGAGTGTGTCACTCTACAGCACTGAATACACAACTTAGAGCTCCTTTCAACACAGACACGCAAACACGTCTTTTTGGGAAAGTCCTAACTCAGGTAAATTGGAAATGTAAGGGTTTCATCGAAAACATGAAGACAATCATGCTTTTGAACTCTGCAACCGAAAGAAATGGCTTTTTGTACATGCCATTCTGAATTTCACTGCAAAATGCCCTTCTTTTCTGGTTTGTTGAAAGTTCAAAACACTTTAGGAAATAGAACGTGTTTGAAGAAGACTGATGCAGTGTGCGTTTTCCTGGATTTCAAGTGATTCGGGATACATACTCCTTGTTTTTCCACATTGTCTAAGAAACAACATGAGGCTTGCAAGAGATTGAAAAAATGCATCCTAAAACTTATGCCTGCAGTGAAAACACACGTTTCTACAAAGACTTGGAAGGAGCAAGCAAAAGAATAGTGGCTGAGAGTTCTTGCAGAGAGAAACACACGTATTTCATCCTTCTGTAGAGACGGTTAGTGTTACGATTGGACCTAGGGTAGGGTTATGTTGAGGGCTAGGGTTAGAGAGACGGTTAGGGTTACGATTGGACCTAGGGTTAGGGTTATGTTGAGGGCTAGGGTTAGAGAGAAGGTTAGGGTTACTTTTGGACCTAGGGTTAGGGTTATGTTGAGGGCTAGGGTTAGAGATATGGTTAGAATTACGATTGGACCTAGGGTTAGGGTTATGTTGAGGGCTAGGGTTAGAGATCCGGTTAGGGTTACGATTGGAGCTAGGGTTAGGGTTATGTTGAGGGCTAGGGTTAGTGATCAGGTTAGTATTACGATTGGACCTAAGGTTAAGGTTATGTTGAGGGCTAGGGTTCAGATCCGGTTACGGTTACGATTGGACCTAGGGTTAGCGTAACGTTGAGGGCTAGGGTTAGAGAGACGGTTAGGGTTACGATTGGACCTAGGGTTAGGGTTATGTTGAGGGCTAGGGTTAGAGATATGGTTAGGGTTATGATTGGACCTAGGGTTA
This sequence comes from Miniopterus natalensis, assembly GCF_054644295.1. Taxonomy (NCBI): domain Eukaryota; kingdom Metazoa; phylum Chordata; class Mammalia; order Chiroptera; family Miniopteridae; genus Miniopterus; species Miniopterus natalensis. The sequence goes on from NC_142087.1 coordinate 85,175,729, forward strand.
GGGTTATGTATAGGGCTAGGGTTAGAGATCCGGTTAGGGTTACGATTGGACCTAGGGTTAGGGTTATGTTGAGGGCTAGGGTTAGAGAGAAGGTTAGGGTTTCAATTGGACCTAGGGTTAGGGTTATGTTGAGGGCTAGGGTTACAGATCCGGTTAGGGTTACGATTGGACCTAGGGTTAGGGTTATGTTTAGGGCTAGGGTTAGAGATCCGGTTAGGGTTACTATTGGCGTAGGGTTAGGGTTATGTTGAGGGCTAGGGTTAGAGATCCGGTTAGTATTACGGTTGTACCTAGGGTTAGGGTTATGTTGAGGGCTAGAGTTACAGATCCGGTTAGGGTTACGATTTGACCTAGGGTTAGGGTTATGTTTAGGGCTAGGGTTAGAGATCCGGTTAGGGTTACTATTGGACGTAGGGTTAGGGTTATGTTGAGGGCTAGGCTTAGAGAGAAGGTTAGGGTTACAATTGGACCTAGGGTTAGGGTTATGTTGAGGGCTAGGGTTAGAGACCCGGTTAAGGTGACGATTGGACCTAGGGTTAGGGTTATGTTGAGGGCTAGGGTTAGAGAGAAGGTTAGGGTTACTTTTGGACCTAGGGTTAGGGTTATGTTGAGGGCTAGGGTTAGAGATATGGTTAGGGTTACGATTGGACCTAGGGTTAGGGTTATGTTGAGGGCTAGGGTTAGAGATCCGGTTAGGGTTACGATTGGACCTAGGGTTAGGGTCATGTTTAGGCCCAGGGTTTGAGATCTGGTTAGGGTTAGATTGGACCTAGGGTTAGGGTTATGTTGAGGGCTAGGGTTAGAGATCAGGTTAGTATTACGATTGGACCTAGGGTTAGGGTTATGTTTAGGGCTAGGGATACAGATCCGGTTAGGGTTACGATTGGACCTAGGGTTAGGGTTATGTTGAGGGCTAAGGTTAGTGATCAGGTTAGTATTACGATTGGACCTAAGGTTAAGGTTATGTTGAGGGCTAGGGTTCAGATCCGGTTAGGGTTACCATTGGACCTAGGGTTAGCGTAACGTTGAGGGCTAGGGTTAGAGAGACGGTTAGGGTTACGATTGGACCTAGGGTTAGGGTTATGTTGAGGGCTAGGGTTAGAGATATGGTTAGGGTTATGATTGGACCTAGGGTTAGGGTTATGTATAGGGCTAGGGTTAGAGATCAGGTTAGGGTTACGATTGGACCTAGGGTTAGGGTTATGTTGAGGGCTAGGTTTAGAGAGAAGGTTAGGGTTTCAATTGGACCTAGGGTTAGGGTTATGTTGAGGGCTAGGGTTACAGATCCGGTTAGGGTTACGATTGGACCTAGGGTTAGGGTTATGTTTAGGGCTAGGGTTAGAGATCCGGTTAGGGTTACTATTGGACGTAGGGTTAGGGTTATGTTGAGGGCTAGGGTTAGAGATCCGGTTAGTATTACGATTGGACCTAGGGTTAGGGTTATGTTGAGGGCTAGAGTTACAGATCCGGTTAGGGTTACGATTTGACCTAGGGTTAGGGTTATGTTTAGGGCTAGGGTTAGAGATCCGGTTAGGGTTACTATTGGACGTAGGGTTAGGGTTATGTTGAGGGCTAGGGTTAGAGATCCGGTTAGGGTTACGGTTGGACCTAGGGTTAGGGTTATGTTGAGGGCTAGGGTTAGAGATCAGGTTGGGGTTAAGATTGGACCTAGGGTTATAGTGATGTTGAGGGCTAGGGTATTCCAGCAGTGGAAACACACATTTCTATAAAGACTTTGAAGCAGCAAGCTAAAGCCTTGTGGCTGAGTGTTCTTTCATAGAGAAACATGCATTTCATCCTTCTGGAGTGAATTTTCATGCTGGAGTTCATATGCATTTTATACTGTGCAGAATGTAGCTACCTGCTGGGGGTTGTGTCATAGAAGCACCTTTTCTGCAGGAGCTTATTGGAACATTCATTGTTTGGCTAAGTTATTTAGGGTTGGTTTTGGAAGGTCTTTCAACCTTGGCCAAATCCCGCTTCGTACGCAAGTTTTTAATACCGCTGTTTCCAAGTGTCCACAAACAGCTGCTGCTTGAAACTGTCCACATGCACATCTCGTATACTGGGTGCTCGTTTCACTACCTGGATTTTGGTTTCCTCTTCTTTCTTTGAAATGACAAGTCTTCATTCAGCATTCTTCACACACCTTGTACCAGCTTCAGTTTGAAGCATGTTGGTGCTCTCAAAACGCTGTGTAACCTATGTAGAGTGTGTTACTCTCCAGCACTGAATACACAACTTAGAGCTCCTTTCACCACAGACACGCAAACACATCTTTTTGTGAAAGTCCTACTTCAGGTCCCTTGGAAATGTAAGGGTTTCATGGAGGACATGAAGTCAATCATGCTTTTGCACTCTACTACCAATAGAAATGACCTCTTGTACATGCCTGACTGAGTTTCACTGCAAAATGCCCTTGTTTTCTGGTTTCTTGAATGTTCTCAACACATTAGGAGAAAGAGCGTGTTTGAGCAAGATCGATGCAGTGTGCGTTTCCCTAGATTTCAAGTGATTTGGGAAATATAATCCTTATTTTTCCACATTGTGAAAGAAACATGAGGCTTGCAAGAGATTGAAAAAATGCATCCCAAAACGTACTCCAGCGGTGAAAGCACACGTTTCTACAAAGACTTTGAAGTAGCAAGTAAAAGCCAATGGCTGAGTGTTCTTTCAGAGAGAAACATACACATTTCATCCTTCTGGAGTGAATTTTCAGCCTGGAATTCATATGCATTTGTACCGTGCAGAATGTAACTACCTGCTCGGGGGTTGTGTCATAGAAGCAACTTTCCTGCAGGAGCTTATTGGAACATTCATTGTTTGGCTAACTTCTTTGGGTTGGTTTTGGAAGGTCTTTCAACTTTAGCCAAATCCGCTTTCTTACGAAATTTTTTCACAGCCCTGTTTGCAAGAGCCCACAAAGAACTGCTGCTTAAAACTCTCCACATGCACATCTCCCATACTGGTGTGCTCGTTTCACTACCTGGATTTTGGTTTCCTCTTCTTTCTTTGAAATTACAAGCCCTCTTTCTGCATGCTACACACAGCTTGTAGCAGTTTAGTTTGCAGCATATTGGTGCTCTTAAAACGCTGAGTAACCTGTGTAGAGTGTGTCAATCTCCAGCACTGAATACACAACTTAGAGCTCCTTTCACCACAGACACGCAAACACATCTTTTTGTAAAAGTCCTACTTCTTTACTCTTGGAAATGTAAGGGTTTCATCGAGAACTTGAAGTCAATCATGCTTTTGCACTCTGCAACCAATAGGAATGAACTCTTGTACATACCCGTCTGAATTTCAGTGCAAAATGCCCTTCTTTTCTGGTTTGTTGAAAGTTCACAACACATTAGGAGATAGAGCGTGTTTGAAGAAGACTGATGCAGTGTGCGTTTTCCTTTATTTCTTGTGATTTGGGAAACATAATCCGTGATTTTCCACATTGTCTAAGAAACAACATGAGGCTTGCAAGAGATTGAAACAATGCATCCTAAAACTTATTCCAGCAGTGAAAACACACGGTTCTACAAAGACTTGGAAGGAGCAAGCAAAAGAATAGTGGCTGAGTGTCCTTTCAGAGAGAAACACATGCATTTCATCCTTCTGGAGTGAGTTTTCTTGCTGGAATTCATATGCATTTTGTACTGTGCAGAATGTAGCTACCTGCTCGGGGGTTGTGTCATAGATGCACCTTTCCTGTAGGAGCTTATTGGAACTTTCATTGTTTGGCTAAGTTATTTAGGGTTGGTTTTGGAAGGTCTTTCAACTTTGGCCAAATCCGCTTTGTACGAAAGTTTTTCACAGCCCTGTTTCCAAGTGTCCACAAAGAGCTGCTGCTTGAAAGTGTCCACATGCACATCTCCCATACTGGTGTGCTCGTTTCACTACCTGGATTTTGGTTTCCTCTTCTTTCTTTGAAATGACAAGTCTTCATTCAGCATGCTACACACAGCTTGTAGCAGTTTCAGTTTGAAGCATGTTGGTGCTCTCAAAACGCTGTGTATCCTGGGTAGAGTGTGTCACTCTACAGCACTGAATACACAACTTAGAGCTCCTTTCAACACAGACACGCAAACACGTCTTTTTGGGAAAGTCCTAACTCAGGTAAATTGGAAATGTAAGGGTTTCATCGAAAACATGAAGACAATCATGCTTTTGAACTCTGCAACCGAAAGAAATGGCTTTTTGTACATGCCATTCTGAATTTCACTGCAAAATGCCCTTCTTTTCTGGTTTGTTGAAAGTTCAAAACACTTTAGGAAATAGAACGTGTTTGAAGAAGACTGATGCAGTGTGCGTTTTCCTGGATTTCAAGTGATTCGGGATACATACTCCTTGTTTTTCCACATTGTCTAAGAAACAACATGAGGCTTGCAAGATATTGAAAAAATGCATCCTAAAACTTATGCCTGCAGTGAAAACACACGTTTCTACAAAGACTTGGAAGGAGCAAGCAAAAGAATAGTGGCTGAGAGTTCTTGCAGAGAGAAACACACGTATTTCATCCTTCTGTAGAGACGGTTAGTGTTACGATTGGACCTAGGGTAGGGTTATGTTGAGGGCTAGGGTTAGAGAGACGGTTAGGGTTACGATTAGACCTAGGGTTAGGGTTATGTTGAGGGCTAGGGTTAGAGAGAAGGTTAGGGTTACTTTTGGACCTAGGGTTAGGGTTATGTTGAGGGCTAGGGTTAGAGATATGGTTAGAATTACGATTGGACCTAGGGTTAGGGTTATGTTGAGGGCTAGGGTTAGAGATCCGGTTAGGGTTACGATTGGACCTAGGGTTAGGGTTATGTTGATGGCTAGGCTTAGAGAGAAGGTTAGGGTTACAATTGGACCTAGGGTTAGGGTTATGTTGAGGGCTAGGGTTAGAGATCCGGTTAGGGTTATGATTGGACCTAGGGTTAGGGTTATGTTGAGGGCTAGGATTAGAGATCATGTTAGTATTACGATTGGACATAGGGTTAGGGTTATGTTGAGGGCTAGGGTTAGAGAGAAGGTTAGGGTTACTTTTGGACCTAGGGTTAGGGTTATGTTGAGGGCTAGGGTTAGAGATATGGTTAGGGTTACGATTGGACCTAGGGTTAGGGTTATGTTGAGGGCTAGGGTTAGAGATCCGGTTAGGGTTACGATTGGACCTAGGGTTAGGGTTATGTTGAGGGCTAGGGTTAGGCATCCGGTTAGGGTTACGATTGGACCTAGGGTTAGGGTTATGTTGAGGCCCAGGGTTTGAGATCTGGTTAGGGTTAGATTGGACCTAGGGTTAGGGTTATGTTGAGGGCTAGGGTTAGAGATCAGGTTAGTATTACGATAGGACCTAGGGATAGGGTTAGGTTTAGGGCTAGGGATACAGATCCTTTTAGGCTTACGATTGACCTAGGGTTAGGGTTATGTTGAGGGCTAGGGTTAGTGATCAGGTTAGTATTACGATTGGACCTAAGGTTAAGGTTATGTTGAGGGCTAGGGTTTAGATTCGGTTAGGGTTACGATTGGACCTAGGGTTAGGGTTATGTTGAGGGCTAGGGTTAGAGATCCGGTTAGTATTACGATTGGACCTAGGGTTAGGGTTATGTTTCGGGCTAGGGTTAGAGATCCGGTTAGGGTTACGGTTGGACCTAGGGTTAGGGTTATGTTGAGGGCTAGGGTTAGAGATCAGGTTAGGGTTAAGAATGGACCTAGGGTTATAGTGATGTTGAGGGCTAGGATTAGAGATCATGTTAGTATTACGATTGGACATAGGGTTAGGGTTATGTTGAGGGCTAGTGGTATAGGGAAGGTTAGGGTTACTTTTGGACCTAGGGTTAGGGTTATGTTGAGGGCTAGGGTTAGAGATCCGGTTAGGGTTACGATTGGACCTAGGGTTAGGGTTATGTTGAGGGCTAGGATTAGAGATCATGTTAGTATTACGATTGGACATAGGGTTAGGGTTATGTTGAGGGCTAGTGTTAGAGGGAAGGTTAGGGTTACTTTTGGACCTAGGGTTAGGGTTATGTTGAGGGCTAGGGTTAGAGATATGGTTAGGGTTACGATTGGACCTAGGGTTAGTGTTATGTTGAGGGCTAGGGTTAGAGTTCCGGTTAGGGTTACACTTGAACCTAGGGTTAGGGTTATGTTGAGGGCTAGGCTTAGAGATCCGGTTAGGGTTACGATTGGACCTAGGGTTAGGGTTATGTTGAGGGCTAGGATTAGAGATCATGTTAGTATTACGATTGGACATAGGGTTAGGGTTATGTTGAGGGCTAGGGTTAGAGATCCGTTTAGGGTTACGATTGGACCTAGGGTTAGGGTTATGTTGAGGGCTAGGATTAGAGATCATGTTAGTATTACGATTGGACATAGGGTTAGGGTTATGTTGAGGGCTAGGGTTAGAGAGAAGGTTAGGGTTACTTTTGGACCTAGGGTTAGGGTTATGTTGAGGGCTAGGGTTAGAGATATGGTTAGGGTTACAATTGGACCTAGGGTTAGGGTTATGTTGAGGGCTAGGGTTAGAGATCCGGTTAGGGTTACGATTGGACCTAGGGTTAGGGTTATGTTGAGGCCCAGGGTTTGAGATCTGGTTAGGGTTAGATTGGACCTAGGGTTAGGGTTATGTTGAGGGCTAGGGTTAGAGATCAGGTTAGTATTACGATTGGACCTAGGGTTAGGGTTAGGTTTAGGGCTAGGGATACAGATCCGGTTAGGGTTACGATTGGACCTAGGGTTAGGGTTATGTTGAGGGCTAGGGTTAGTGATCAGGTTAGTATTACGATTGGACCTAAGGTTAGCGTAACGTTTAGGGCTAGGGTTAAAGAGACGGTTAGGGTTACGATTGGACCTAGGGTTAGCGTAACGTTTAGGGCTAGGGTTAAAGAGACGGTTAGGGTTACGATTGGACCTAGGGTTAGGGTTATGTTGAGGGCTAGGGTTAGAGATATGGTTAGGGTTATGATTGGACCTAGGGTTAGGGTTATGTATAGGGCTAGGGTTAGAGATCAGGTTAGGGTTACGATTGGACCTAGGGTTAGGGTTATGTTGAGGGCTAGGGTTAGAGAGAAGGTTAGGGTTTCAATTGGACCTAGGGTTAGGGTTATGTTGAGGGCTAGGGTACAGATCCGGTTAGGGTTACGATTGGACCTAGGGTTAGGGTTATGTTTAGGGCTAGGGTTAGAGATCCGGTTAGGGTTACTATTGGACGTAGGGTTAGGGTTATGTTGAGGGCTAGGGTTAGAGATCCGGTTAGTATTACGATTGGACCTAGGGTTAGGGTTATGTTGAGGGCTAGAGTTACAGATCCGGTTAGGGTTACGATCTGACCTAGGGTTAGGGTTATGTTTAGGGCTAGGGTTAGAGATCCGGTTAGGGTTACTATTGGACGTAGGGTTAGGGTTATGTTGAGGGCTAGGGTTAGAGATCAGGTTAGGGTTAAGATTGGACCTAGGGTTATAGTGATGTTGAGGGCTAGGGTATTCCAGCAGTGAAAACACACATTTCTATAAGGACTTTGAAGCAGCAAGCTGAAGCCTTGTGGGTGAGTGTTCTTTCATAGAGAAACATGCATTTCATCCTTCTGGAGTGAATTTTCTTGCTGGAGTTCATATGCATTTTATACTGTGCAGAATGTAGCTACCTGCTGGGGGTTGTGTCATAGAAGCACCTTTTCTGCAGGAGCTTATTGGAACATTCATTGTTTGGCTAAGTTATTTAGGGTTGGTTTTGGAAGGTCTTTCAACCTTGGCCAAATCCCGCTTCGTACGCAAGTTTTTAATAGCGCTGTTTCCAAGTGTCCACAAAGAGCTGCTGCTTGAAACTGTCCACATGCACATCTCGTATACTGGTGTGCTCGTTTCACTATCTGGATTTTGGTTTCCTCTTCTTTCTTTGAAATGACAAGTCTTCATTCAGCATTCTACACACACCTTGTACCAGCTTCAGTTTGAAGCATGTTGGTGCTCTCAAAACGCTGTGTAACCTATGTAGAGTGTGTTACTCTCCAGCACTGAATACACAACTTAGAGCTCCTTTCACCACAGACACGCAAACACATCTTTTTGTGAAAGTCCTACTTCAGGTCCCTTGGAAATGTAAGGGTTTCATGGAGAACATGACGTCAATCATGCTTTTGCACTCTACTACCAATAGAAATGACCTCTTGTACATGCCTGACTGAGTTTCACTGCAAAATGCCCTTGTTTTCTGGTTTCTTGAATGTTCTCAACACATTAGGAGAAAGAGCGTGTTTGAGCAAGATCGATGCAGTGTGCGTTTCCCTAGATTTCAAGTGATTTGGGAAATATAATCCTTATTTTTCCACATTGTGAAAGAAACATGAGGCTTGCAAGAGATTGAAAAAATGCATCCCAACACGTACTCCAGCGGTGAAAGCACACGTTTCTACAAAGACTTTGAAGTAGCAAGTAAAAGCCAATGGCTGAGTGTTCTTTCAGAGAGAAACATACACATTTCATCCTTCTGGAGTGAATTTTCAGCCTGGAATTCATATGCATTTGTACCGTGCAGAATGTAAGTACCTGCTCGGGGGTTGTGTCATAGAAGCAACTTTCCTGCAGGAGCTTATTGGAACATTCATTGTTTGGCTAACTTCTTTGGGTTGGTTTTGGAAGGTCTTTCAACTTTAGCCAAATCCGCTTTCTTACGAAATTTTTTCACAGCCCTGTTTCCAAGAGCCCACAAAGAACTGCTGCTTAAAACTCTCCACATGCACATCTCCCATACTGGTGTGCTCGTTTCACTACCTGGATTTTGGTTTCCTCTTCTTTCTTTGAAATTACAAGCCCTCTTTCTGCATGCTACACACACCTTGTAGCAGTTTCAGTTTGCAGCATATTGGTGCTCTTAAAACGCTGAGTAACCTGTGTAGAGTGTGTCAATCTCCAGCACTGAATACACAACTTAGAGCTCCTTTCACCACAGACACGCAAACACATCTTTTTGTAAAAGTCCTACTTCTTTACTCTTGGAAATGTAAGGGTTTCATCGAGAACTTGAAGTCAATCATGCTTTTGCACTCTGCAACCAATAGGAATGAACTCTTGTACATACCCGTCTGAATTTCAGTGCAAAATGCCCTTCTTTTCTGGTTTGTTGAAAGTTCACAACACATTAGGAGATAGAGCGTGTTTGAAGAAGACTGATGCAGTGTGCGTTTTCCTTTATTTCTTGTGATTTGGGAAACATAATCCGTGATTTTCCACATTGTCTAAGAAACAACATGAGGCTTGCAAGAGATTGAAACAATGCATCCTAAAACTTATTCCAGCAGTGAAAACACACGGTTCTACAAAGACTTGGAAGGAGCAAGCAAAAGAATAGTGGCTGAGTGTCCTTTCAGAGAGAAACACATGCATTTCATCCTTCTGGAGTGAGTTTTCTTGCTGGAATTCATATGCATTTTGTACTGTGCAGAATGTAGCTACCTGCTCGGGGGTTGTGTCATAGATGCACCTTTCCTGTAGGAGCTTATTGGAACTTTCATTGTTTGGCTAAGTTATTTAGGGTTGGTTTTGGAAGGTCTTTCAACTTTGGCCAAATCCGCTTTGTACGAAAGTTTTTCACAGCCCTGTTTCCAAGTGTCCACAAAGAGCTGCTGCTTGAAAGTGTCCACATGCACATCTCCCATACTGGTGTGCTCGTTTCACTACCTGGATTTTGGTTTCCTCTTCTTTCTTTGAAATGACAAGTCTTCATTCAGCATGCTACACACAGCTTGTAGCAGTTTCAGTTTGAAGCATGTTGGTGCTCTCAAAACGCTGTGTAACCTATGTAGAGTGTGTTACTCTCCAGCACTGAATACACAACTTAGAGCTCCTTTCACCACAGGCACGCAAACACATCTTTTTGTGAAAGTCCTACTTCAGGTCCCTTGGAAATGTAAGGGTTTCATGGAGGACATGAAGTCAATCATGCTTTTGCACTCTACTACCAATAGAAATGACCTCTTGTACATGCCTGACTGAGTTTCACTGCAAAATGCCCTTGTTTTCTGGTTTCTTGAATGTTCTCAACACATCAGGAGAAAGAGCGTGTTTGGGCAAGATCGATGCAGTGTGCGTTTCCCTAGATTTCAAGTGATTTGGGAAATATAATCCTTATTTTTCCACATTGTGAAAGAAACATGAGGCTTGCAAGAGATTGAAAAAATGCATCCCAAAACGTACTCCAGCGGTGAAAGCACACGTTTCTACAAAGACTTTGAAGTAGCAAGTAAAAGCCAATGGCTGAGTGTTCTTTCAGAGAGAAACATACACATTTCATCCTTCTGGAGTGAATTTTCAGCCTGGAATTGATATGCATTTGTACCGTGCAGAATGTAAGTACCTGCTCTGGGGTTGTGTCATAGAAGCAACTTTCCTGCAGGAGCTTATTGGAACATTCATTGTTTGGCTAACTTCTTTGGGTTGGTTTTGGAAGGTCTTTCAACTTTAGCCAAATCCGCTTTCTTACGAAATTTTTTCACAGCCCTGTTTCCAAGAGCCCACAAAGAACTGCTGCTTAAACTCTCCACATGCACATCTCCCATACTGGTGTGCTCGTTTCACTACCTGGATTTTGGTTTCCTCTTCTTTCTTTGAAATGACAAGTCTTCATTCAGCATGCTACACACAGCTTGTAGCAGTTTCAGTTTGAAGCATGTTGGTGCTCTCAAAACGCTGTGTATCCTGTGTAGAGTGTGTCACTCTACAGCACTGAATACACAACTTAGAGCTCCTTTCAACACAGACACGCAAACACGTCTTTTTGGGAAAGTCCTAACTCAGGTAAATTGGAAATGTAAGGGTTTCATCGAAAACATGAAGACAATCATGCTTTTGAACTCTGCAACCGAAAGAAATGGCTTTTTGTACATGCCATTCTGAATTTCACTGCAAAATGCCCTTCTTTTCTGGTTTGTTGAAAGTTCAAAACACTTTAGGAAATAGAACGTGTTTGAAGAAGACTGATGCAGTGTGCGTTTTCCTGGATTTCAAGTGATTCGGGATACATACTCCTTGTTTTTCCACATTGTCTAAGAAACAACATGAGGCTTGCAAGAGATTGAAAAAATGCATCCTAAAACTTATGCCTGCAGTGAAAACACACGTTTCTACAAAGACTTGGAAGGAGCAAGCAAAAGAATAGTGGCTGAGAGTTCTTGCAGAGAGAAACACACGTATTTCATCCTTCTGTAGAGACGGTTAGTGTTACGATTGGACCTAGGGTAGGGTTATGTTGAGGGCTAGGGTTAGAGAGACGGTTAGGGTTACGATTGGACCTAGGGTTAGGGTTATGTTGAGGGCTAGGGTTAGAGAGAAGGTTAGGGTTACTTTTGGACCTAGGGTTAGGGTTATGTTGAGGGCTAGGGTTAGAGATATGGTTAGAATTACGATTGGACCTAGGGTTAGGGTTATGTTGAGGGCTAGGGTTAGAGATCCGGTTAGGGTTACGATTGGAGCTAGGGTTAGGGTTATGTTGAGGGCTAGGGTTAGTGATCAGGTTAGTATTACGATTGGACCTAAGGTTAAGGTTATGTTGAGGGCTAGGGTTCAGATCCGGTTACGGTTACGATTGGACCTAGGGTTAGCGTAACGTTGAGGGCTAGGGTTAGAGAGACGGTTAGGGTTACGATTGGACCTAGGGTTAGGGTTATGTTGAGGGCTAGGGTTAGAGATATGGTTAGGGTTATGATTGGACCTAGGGTTAGGGTTATGTATAGGGCTAGGGTTAGAGATCCGGTTAGGGTTACGATTGGACCTAGGGTTAGGGTTATGTTGAGGGCTAGGGTTAGAGAGAAGGTTAGGGTTTCAATTGGACCTAGGGTTAGGGTTATGTTGAGGGCTAGGGTTACAGATCCGGTTAGGGTTACGATTGGACCTAGGGTTAGGGTTATGTTTAGGGCTAGGGTTAGAGATCCGGTTAGGGTTACTATTGGCGTAGGGTTAGGGTTATGTTGAGGGCTAGGGTTAGAGATCCGGTTAGTATTACGGTTGTACCTAGGGTTAGGGTTATGTTGAGGGCTAGAGTTACAGATCCGGTTAGGGTTACGATTTGACCTAGGGTTAGGGTTATGTTTAGGGCTAGGGTTAGAGATCCGGTTAGGGTTACTATTGGACGTAGGGTTAGGGTTATGTTGAGGGCTAGGCTTAGAGAGAAGGTTAGGGTTACAATTGGACCTAGGGTTAGGGTTATGTTGAGGGCTAGGGTTAGAGACCCGGTTAAGGTGACGATTGGACCTAGGGTTAGGGTTATGTTGAGGGCTAGGGTTAGAGAGAAGGTTAGGGTTACTTTTGGACCTAGGGTTAGGGTTATGTTGAGGGCTAGGGTTAGAGATATGGTTAGGGTTACGATTGGACCTAGGGTTAGGGTTATGTTGAGGGCTAGGGTTAGAGATCCGGTTAGGGTTACGATTGGACCTAGGGTTAGGGTCATGTTTAGGCCCAGGGTTTGAGATCTGGTTAGGGTTAGATTGGACCTAGGGTTAGGGTTATGTTGAGGGCTAGGGTTAGAGATCAGGTTAGTATTACGATTGGACCTAGGGTTAGGGTTATGTTTAGGGCTAGGGATACAGATCCGGTTAGGGTTACGATTGGACCTAGGGTTAGGGTTATGTTGAGGGCTAAGGTTAGTGATCAGGTTAGTATTACGATTGGACCTAAGGTTAAGGTTATGTTGAGGGCTAGGGTTCAGATCCGGTTAGGGTTACCATTGGACCTAGGGTTAGCGTAACGTTGAGGGCTAGGGTTAGAGAGACGGTTAGGGTTACGATTGGACCTAGGGTTAGGGTTATGTTGAGGGCTAGGGTTAGAGATATGGTTAGGGTTATGATTGGACCTAGGGTTAGGGTTATGTATAGGGCTAGGGTTAGAGATCAGGTTAGGGTTACGATTGGACCTAGGGTTAGGGTTATGTTGAGGGCTAGGTTTAGAGAGAAGGTTAGGGTTTCAATTGGACCTAGGGTTAGGGTTATGTTGAGGGCTAGGGTTACAGATCCGGTTAGGGTTACGATTGGACCTAGGGTTAGGGTTATGTTTAGGGCTAGGGTTAGAGATCCGGTTAGGGTTACTATTGGACGTAGGGTTAGGGTTATGTTGAGGGCTAGGGTTAGAGATCCGGTTAGTATTACGATTGGACCTAGGGTTAGGGTTATGTTGAGGGCTAGAGTTACAGATCCGGTTAGGGTTACGATTTGACCTAGGGTTAGGGTTATGTTTAGGGCTAGGGTTAGAGATCCGGTTAGGGTTACTATTGGACGTAGGGTTAGGGTTATGTTGAGGGCTAGGGTTAGAGATCCGGTTAGGGTTACGGTTGGACCTAGGGTTAGGGTTATGTTGAGGGCTAGGGTTAGAGATCAGGTTGGGGTTAAGATTGGACCTAGGGTTATAGTGATGTTGAGGGCTAGGGTATTCCAGCAGTGGAAACACACATTTCTATAAAGACTTTGAAGCAGCAAGCTAAAGCCTTGTGGCTGAGTGTTCTTTCATAGAGAAACATGCATTTCATCCTTCTGGAGTGAATTTTCATGCTGGAGTTCATATGCATTTTATACTGTGCAGAATGTAGCTACCTGCTGGGGGTTGTGTCATAGAAGCACCTTTTCTGCAGGAGCTTATTGGAACATTCATTGTTTGGCTAAGTTATTTAGGGTTGGTTTTGGAAGGTCTTTCAACCTTGGCCAAATCCCGCTTCGTACGCAAGTTTTTAATACCGCTGTTTCCAAGTGTCCACAAACAGCTGCTGCTTGAAACTGTCCACATGCACATCTCGTATACTGGGTGCTCGTTTCACTACCTGGATTTTGGTTTCCTCTTCTTTCTTTGAAATGACAAGTCTTCATTCAGCATTCTTCACACACCTTGTACCAGCTTCAGTTTGAAGCATGTTGGTGCTCTCAAAACGCTGTGTAACCTATGTAGAGTGTGTTACTCTCCAGCACTGAATACACAACTTAGAGCTCCTTTCACCACAGACACGCAAACACATCTTTTTGTGAAAGTCCTACTTCAGGTCCCTTGGAAATGTAAGGGTTTCATGGAGGACATGAAGTCAATCATGCTTTTGCACTCTACTACCAATAGAAATGACCTCTTGTACATGCCTGACTGAGTTTCACTGCAAAATGCCCTTGTTTTCTGGTTTCTTGAATGTTCTCAACACATTAGGAGAAAGAGCGTGTTTGAGCAAGATCGATGCAGTGTGCGTTTCCCTAGATTTCAAGTGATTTGGGAAATATAATCCTTATTTTTCCACATTGTGAAAGAAACATGAGGCTTGCAAGAGATTGAAAAAATGCATCCCAAAACGTACTCCAGCGGTGAAAGCACACGTTTCTACAAAGACTTTGAAGTAGCAAGTAAAAGCCAATGGCTGAGTGTTCTTTCAGAGAGAAACATACACATTTCATCCTTCTGGAGTGAATTTTCAGCCTGGAATTCATATGCATTTGTACCGTGCAGAATGTAACTACCTGCTCGGGGGTTGTGTCATAGAAGCAACTTTCCTGCAGGAGCTTATTGGAACATTCATTGTTTGGCTAACTTCTTTGGGTTGGTTTTGGAAGGTCTTTCAACTTTAGCCAAATCCGCTTTCTTACGAAATTTTTTCACAGCCCTGTTTGCAAGAGCCCACAAAGAACTGCTGCTTAAAACTCTCCACATGCACATCTCCCATACTGGTGTGCTCGTTTCACTACCTGGATTTTGGTTTCCTCTTCTTTCTTTGAAATTACAAGCCCTCTTTCTGCATGCTACACACAGCTTGTAGCAGTTTAGTTTGCAGCATATTGGTGCTCTTAAAACGCTGAGTAACCTGTGTAGAGTGTGTCAATCTCCAGCACTGAATACACAACTTAGAGCTCCTTTCACCACAGACACGCAAACACATCTTTTTGTAAAAGTCCTACTTCTTTACTCTTGGAAATGTAAGGGTTTCATCGAGAACTTGAAGTCAATCATGCTTTTGCACTCTGCAACCAATAGGAATGAACTCTTGTACATACCCGTCTGAATTTCAGTGCAAAATGCCCTTCTTTTCTGGTTTGTTGAAAGTTCACAACACATTAGGAGATAGAGCGTGTTTGAAGAAGACTGATGCAGTGTGCGTTTTCCTTTATTTCTTGTGATTTGGGAAACATAATCCGTGATTTTCCACATTGTCTAAGAAACAACATGAGGCTTGCAAGAGATTGAAACAATGCATCCTAAAACTTATTCCAGCAGTGAAAACACACGGTTCTACAAAGACTTGGAAGGAGCAAGCAAAAGAATAGTGGCTGAGTGTCCTTTCAGAGAGAAACACATGCATTTCATCCTTCTGGAGTGAGTTTTCTTGCTGGAATTCATATGCATTTTGTACTGTGCAGAATGTAGCTACCTGCTCGGGGGTTGTGTCATAGATGCACCTTTCCTGTAGGAGCTTATTGGAACTTTCATTGTTTGGCTAAGTTATTTAGGGTTGGTTTTGGAAGGTCTTTCAACTTTGGCCAAATCCGCTTTGTACGAAAGTTTTTCACAGCCCTGTTTCCAAGTGTCCACAAAGAGCTGCTGCTTGAAAGTGTCCACATGCACATCTCCCATACTGGTGTGCTCGTTTCACTACCTGGATTTTGGTTTCCTCTTCTTTCTTTGAAATGACAAGTCTTCATTCAGCATGCTACACACAGCTTGTAGCAGTTTCAGTTTGAAGCATGTTGGTGCTCTCAAAACGCTGTGTATCCTGGGTAGAGTGTGTCACTCTACAGCACTGAATACACAACTTAGAGCTCCTTTCAACACAGACACGCAAACACGTCTTTTTGGGAAAGTCCTAACTCAGGTAAATTGGAAATGTAAGGGTTTCATCGAAAACATGAAGACAATCATGCTTTTGAACTCTGCAACCGAAAGAAATGGCTTTTTGTACATGCCATTCTGAATTTCACTGCAAAATGCCCTTCTTTTCTGGTTTGTTGAAAGTTCAAAACACTTTAGGAAATAGAACGTGTTTGAAGAAGACTGATGCAGTGTGCGTTTTCCTGGATTTCAAGTGATTCGGGATACATACTCCTTGTTTTTCCACATTGTCTAAGAAACAACATGAGGCTTGCAAGAGATTGAAAAAATGCATCCTAAAACTTATGCCTGCAGTGAAAACACACGTTTCTACAAAGACTTGGAAGGAGCAAGCAAAAGAATAGTGGCTGAGAGTTCTTGCAGAGAGAAACACACGTATTTCATCCTTCTGTAGAGACGGTTAGTGTTACGATTGGACCTAGGGTAGGGTTATGTTGAGGGCTAGGGTTAGAGAGACGGTTAGGGTTACGATTGGACCTAGGGTTAGGGTTATGTTGAGGGCTAGGGTTAGAGAGAAGGTTAGGGTTACTTTTGGACCTAGGGTTAGGGTTATGTTGAGGGCTAGGGTTAGAGATATGGTTAGAATTACGATTGGACCTAGGGTTAGGGTTATGTTGAGGGCTAGGGTTAGAGAGAAGGTTAGGGTTACTTTTGGACCTAGGGTTAGGGTTATGTTGAGGGCTAGGGTTAGAGATATGGTTAGGGTTACGATTGGACCTAGGGTTAGGGTTATGTTGAGGGCTAGGGTTAGAGATCCGGTTAGGGTTACGATTGGACCTAAGGTTAGGGTTATGTTGAGGGCTAGGGTTAGGCATCCGGTTAGGGTTACGATTGGACCTAGGGTTAGGGTTATGTTGAGGCCCAGGGTTTGAGATCTGGTTAGGGTTAGATTGGACCTAGGGTTAGGGTTATGTTGAGGGCTAGGGTTAGAGATCAGGTTAGTATTACGATAGGACCTAGGGATAGGGTTAGGTTTAGGGCTAGGGATACAGATCCTTTTAGGCTTACGATTGACCTAGGGTTAGGGTTATGTTGAGGGCTAGGGTTAGTGATCAGGTTAGTATTACGATTGGACCTAAGGTTAAGGTTATGTTGAGGGCTAGGGTTTAGATTCGGTTAGGGTTACGATTGGACCTAGGGTTAGGGTTATGTTGAGGGCTAGGGTTAGAGATCCGGTTAGTATTACGATTGGACCTAGGGTTAGGGTTATGTTGAGGGCTAGAGTTACAGATCCGGTTAGGGTTACGATTTGACCTAGGGTTAGGGTTATGTTTCGGGCTAGGGTTAGAGATCCGGTTAGGGTTACGGTTGGACCTAGGGTTAGGGTTATGTTGAGGGCTAGGGTTAGAGATCAGGTTAGGGTTAAGATTGGACCTAGGGTTATAGTGATGTTGAGGGCTAGGATTAGAGATCATGTTAGTATTACGATTGGACATAGGGTTAGGGTTATGTTGAGGGCTAGTGTTAGAGGGAAGGTTAGGGTTACTTTTGGACCTAGGGTTAGGGTTATGTTGAGGGCTAGGGTTAGAGATCCGGTTAGGGTTACGATTGGACCTAGGGTTAGGGTTATGTTGAGGGCTAGGATTAGAGATCATGTTAGTATTACGATTGGGCATAGGGTTAGGGTTATGTTGAGGGCTAGTGTTAGAGGGAAGGTTAGGGTTACTTTTGGACCTAGGGTTAGGGTTATGTTGAGGGCTAGGGTTAGAGATATGGTTAGGGTTACGATTGGACCTAGGGTTAGGGTTATGTTGAGGGCTAGGGTTAGAGTTCCGGTTAGGGTTACACTTGAACCTAGGGTTAGGGTTATGTTGAGGGCTAGGCTTAGAGATCCGGTTAGGGTTACGATTGGACCTAGGGTTAGGGTTATGTTGAGGGCTAGGATTAGAGATCATGTTAGTATTACGATTGGACATAGGGTTAGGGTTATGTTGAGGGCTAGGGTTAGAGATCCGTTTAGGGTTACGATTGGACCTAGGGTTAGGGTTATGTTGAGGGCTAGGATTAGAGATCATGTTAGTATTACGATTGGACATAGGGTTAGGGTTATGTTGAGGGCTAGGGTTAGAGAGAAGGTTAGGGTTACTTTTGGACCTAGGGTTAGGGTTATGTTGAGGGCTAGGGTTAGAGATATGGTTAGGGTTACAATTGGACCTAGGGTTAGGGTTATGTTGAGGGCTAGGGTTAGAGATCCGGTTAGGGTTACGATTGGACCTAGGGTTAGGGTTATGTTGAGGCCCAGGGTTTTAGATCTGGTTAGGGTTAGATTGGACCTAGGGTTAGGGTTATGTTGAGGGCGAGGGTTAGAGATCAGGTTAGTATTACGATTGGACCTAGGGTTAGGGTTAGGTTTAGGGCTAGGGATACAGATCCGGTTAGGGTTACGATTGGACCTAGGGTTAGGGTTATGTTGAGGGCTAGGGTTAGTGATCAGGTTAGTATTACCATTGGACCTAAGGTTAAGGTTATGTTGAGGGCTAGGGTTCAGATCCGGTTAGGGTTACGATTGGACCTAGGGTTAGGGTTATGTTGAGGGCTAGGGTTAGAGATATGGTTAGGGTTATGATTGGACCTAGGGTTAGGGTTATGTATAGGGCTAGGGTTAGAGATCAGGTTAGGGTTACGATTGGACCTAGGGTTAGGGTTATGTTGAGGGCTAGGGTTAGAGAGAAGGTTAGGGTTTCAATTGGACCTAGGGTTAGGGTTATGTTGAGGGCTAGGGTACAGATCCGGTTAGGGTTACGATTGGACCTAGGGTTAGGGTTATGTTTAGGGCTAGGGTTAGAGATCCGGTTAGGGTTACTATTGGACGTAGGGTTAGGGTTATGTTGAGGGCTAGGGTTAGAGATCCGGTTAGTATTACGATTGGACCTAGGGTTAGGGTTATGTTGAGGGCTAGAGTTACAGATCCGGTTAGGGTTACGATTTGACCTAGGGTTAGGGTTATGTTTAGGGCTAGGGTTAGAGATCCGGTTAGGGTTACTATTGGACGTAGGGTTAGGGTTATGTTGAGGGCTAGGGTTAGAGATCAGGTTAGGGTTAAGATTGGACCTAGGGTTATACTGATGTTGAGGGCTAGGGTATTCCAGCAGTGAAAACACACATTTCTATAAGGACTTTGAAGCAGCAAGCTGAAGCCTTGTGGGTGAGTGTTCTTTCATAGAGAAACATGCATTTCATCCTTCTGGAGTGAATTTTCATGCTGGAGTTCATATGCATTTTATACTGTGCAGAATGTAGCTACCTGCTGGGGGTTGTGTCATAGAAGCACCTTTTCTGCAGGAGCTTATTGGAACATTCATTGTTTGGCTAAGTTATTTAGGGTTGGTTTTGGAAGGTCTTTCAACCTTGGCCAAATCCCGCTTCGTACGCAAGTTTTTAATAGCGCTGTTTCCAAGTGTCCACAAAGAGCTGCTGCTTGAAACTGTCCACATGCACATCTCGTATACTGGTGTGCTCGTTTCACTACCTGGATTTTGGTTTCCTCTTCTTTCTTTGAAATGACAAGTCTTCATTCAGCATTCTACACACACTTTGTACCAGCTTCAGTTTGAAGCATGTTGGTGCTCTCAAAACGCTGTGTAACCTATGTAGAGTGTGTTACTCTCCAGCACTGAATACACAACTTAGAGCTCCGTTCACCACAGACACGCAAACACATCTTTTTGTGAAAGTCCTACTTCAGGTCCCTTGGAAATGTAAGGGTTTCATGGAGAACATGACGTCAATCATGCTTTTGCACTCTACTACCAATAGAAATGACCTCTTGTACATGCCTGACTGAGTTTCACTGCAAAATGCCCTTGTTTTCTGGTTTCTTGAATGTTCTCAACACATTAGGAGAAAGAGCGTGTTTGAGCAAGATCGATGCAGTGTGCGTTTCCCTAGATTTCAAGTGATTTGGGAAATATAATCCTTATTTTTCCACATTGTGAAAGAAACATGAGGCTTGCAAGAGATTGAAAAAATGCATCCCAAAACGTACTCCAGCGGTGAAAGCACACGTTTCTACAAAGACTTTGAAGTAGCAAGTAAAAGCCAATGGCTGAGTGTTCTTTCAGAGAGAAACATACACATTTCATCCTTCTGGAGTGAATTTTCAGCCTGGAATTCATATGCATTTGTACCGTGTAGAATGTAACTACCTGCTCGGGGGTTGTGTCATAGAAGCAACTTTCCTGCAGGAGCTTATTGGAACATTCATTGTTTGGCTAACTTCTTTGGGTTGGTTTTGGAAGGTCTTTCAACTTTAGCCAAATCAGCTTTCTTAAGAAATTTTTTCACAGCCCTGTTTCCAAGAGCCCACAAAGAACTGCTGCTTAAAACTCTCCACATGCACATCTCCCATACTGGTGTGCTCGTTTCACTACCTGGATTTTGGTTTCCTCTTCTTTCTTTGAAATTACAAGCCCTCTTTCTGCATGCTACACACACCTTGTAGCAGTTTCAGTTGGCAGCATATTGGTGCTCTTAAAACGCTGAGTAACCTGTGTAGAGTGTGTCAATCTCCAGCACTGAATACACAACTTAGAGCTCCTTTCACCACAGACACGCAAACACATCTTTTTGTAAAAGTCCTACTTCTTTACTCTTGGAAATGTAAGGGTTTCATCGAGAACTTGAAGTCAATCATGCTTTTGCACTCTGCAACCAATAGGAATGAACTCTTGTACATACCCGTCTGAATTTCAGTGCAAAATGCCCTTCTTTTCTGGTTTGTTGAAAGTTCACAACACATTAGGAGATAGAGCGTGTTTGAAGAAGACTGATGCAGTGTGCGTTTTCCTTTATTTCTTGTGATTTGGGAAACATAATCCGTGATTTTCCACATTGTCTAAGAAACAACATGAGGCTTGCAAGAGATTGAAACAATGCATCCTAAAACTTATTCCAGCAGTGAAAACACACGGTTCTACAAAGACTTGGAAGGAGCAAGCAAAAGAATAGTGGCTGAGTGTCCTTTCAGAGAGAAACACATGCATTTCATCCTTCTGGAGTGAGTTTTCTTGCTGGAATTCATATGCATTTTGTACTGTGCAGAATGTAGCTACCTGCTCGGGGGTTGTGTCATAGATGCACCTTTCCTGTAGGAGCTTATTGGAACTTTCATTGTTTGGCTAAGTTATTTAGGGTTGGTTTTGGAAGGTCTTTCAACTTTGACCAAATCCGCTTTGTACGAAAGTTTTTCACAGCCCTGTTTCCAAGTGTCCACAAAGAGCTGCTGCTTGAAAGTGTCCACATGCACATCTCCCATACTGGTGTGCTCGTTTCACTACCTGGATTTTGGTTTCCTCTTCTTTCTTTGAAATGACAAGTCTTCATTCAGCATGCTACACACAGCTTGTAGCAGTTTCAGTTTGAAGCATGTTGGTGCTCTCAAAACGCTGTGTATCCTGTGTAGAGTGTGTCACTCTACAGCACTGAATACACAACTTAGAGCTCCTTTCAACACAGACACGCAAACACGTCTTTTTGGGAAAGTCCTAACTCATTTAAATTGGAATTGTAAGGGTTTCATCGAAAACATGAAGACAATCATGCTTTTGAACTCTGCAACCGAAAGAAATGGCTTTTTGTACATGCCATTCTGAATTTCACTGCAAAATGCCCTTCTTTTCTGGTTTGTTGAAAGTTCAAAACACTTTAGGAAATAGAACGTGTTTGAAGAAGACTGATGCAGTGTGCGTTTTCCTGGATTTCAAGTGATTCGGGATACATACTCCTTGTTTTTCCACATTGTCTAAGAAACAACATGAGGCTTGCAAGAGATTTAAAAAATGCATCCTAAAACTTATGCCTGCAGTGAAAACACACGTTTCTACAAAGACTTGGAAGGAGCAAGCAAAAGAATAGTGGCTGAGAGTTCTTGCAGAGAGAAACACACGTATTTCATCCTTCTGTAGAGACGGTTAGTGTTACGATTGGACCTAGGGTAGGGTTATGTTGAGGGCTAGGGTTAGAGAGACGGTTAGGGTTACGATTGGACCTAGGGTTAGGGTTATGTTGAGGGCTAGGGTTAGAGAGAAGGTTAGGGTTACTTTTGGACCTAGGGTTAGGCTTATGTTGAGGGCTAGGGTTAGAGATATGGTTAGAATTACGATTGGACCTAGGGTTAGGGTTATGTTGAGGGCTAGGGTTAGAGATCCGGTTAGGGTTACGATTGGACCTAGGGTTAGGGTTATGTTGATGGCTAGGCTTAGAGAGAAGGTTAGGGTTACAATTGGACCTAGGGTTAGGGTTATGTTGAGGGCTAGGGTTAGAGATCCGGTTAGGGTTATGATTGGACCTAGGGTTAGGGTTATGTTGAGGGCTAGGATTAGAGATCATGTTAGTATTACGATTGGACATAGGGTTAGGGTTATGTTGAGGGCTAGGGTTAGAGAGAAGGTAAGGGTTACTTTTGGACCTAGGGTTAGGGTTATGTTGAGGGCTAGGGTTAGAGATATGGTTAGGGTTACGATTGGACCTAGGGTTAGGGTTATGTTGAGGGCTAGGGTTAGAGATCCGGTTAGGGTTACGATTGGACCTAGGGTTAGGGTTATGTTGAGGGCTAGGGTTAGTCATCCGGTTAGGGTTACGATTGGACCTAGGGTTAGGGTTATGTTGAGGCCCAGGGTTTGAGATCTGGTTAGGGTTAGATTGGACCTAGGGTTAGGGTTATGTTGAGGGCTAGGGTTAGAGATCAGGTTAGTATTACGATAGGACCTAGGGATAGGTTTAGGTTTAGGGCTAGGGATACAGATCCTTTTAGGCTTACGATTGACCTAGGGTTAGGGTTATGTTGAGGGCTAGGGTTAGTGATCAGGTTAGTATTACGATTGGACCTAAGGTTAAGGTTATGTTGAGGGCTAGGGTTTAGATTCGGTTAGGGTTACGATTGGACCTAGGGTTAGGGTTATGTTGAGGGCTAGGGTTAGAGATCCGGTTAGTATTACGATTGGACCTAGGGTTAGGGTTATGTTGAGGGCTAGAGTTACAGATCCGGTTGGGGTTACGATTTGACCTAGGGTTAGGGTTATGTTTCGGGCTAGGGTTAGAGATCCGGTTAGGGTTACGGTTGGACCTAGGGTTAGGGTTATGTTGAGGGCTAGGGTTAGAGATCAGGTTAGGGTTAAGAATGGACCTAGGGTTATAGTGATGTTGAGGGCTAGGATTAGAGATCATGTTAGTATTACGATTGGACATAGGGTTAGGGTTATGTTGAGGGCTAGTGGTATAGGGAAGGTTAGGGTTACTTTTGGACCTAGGGTTAGGGTTATGTTGAGGGCTAGGGTTAGAGATCCGGTTAGGGTTACGATTGGACCTAGGGTTAGGGTTATGTTGAGGGCTAGGATTAGAGATCATGTTAGTATTACGATTGGACATAGGGTTAGGGTTATGTTGAGGGCTAGTGTTAGAGGGAAGGTTAGGGTTACTTTTGGACCTAGGGTTAGGGTTATGTTGAGGGCTAGGGTTAGAGATATGGTTAGGGTTACGATTGGACCTAGGGTTAGGGTTATGTTGAGGGCTAGGGTTAGAGTTCCGGTTAGGGTTACACTTCAACCTAGGGTAAGGGTTATGTTGAGGGCTAGGCTTAGAGATCCGGTTAGGGTTACGATTGGACCTAGGGTTAGGGTTATGTTGAGGGCTAGGATTAGAGATCATGTTAGTATTACGATTGGACATAGGGTTAGGGTTATGTTGAGGGCTAGGGTTAGAGATCCGTTTAGGGTTACGATTGGACCTAGGGTTAGGGTTATGTTGAGGGCTAGGATTAGAGATCATGTTAGTATTACGATTGGACATAGGGTTAGGGTTATGTTGAGGGCTAGGGTTAGAGAGAAGGTTAGGGTTACTTTTGGACCTAGGGTTAGGGTTATGTTGAGGGCTAGGGTTAGAGATATGGTTAGGGTTACAATTGGACCTAGGGTTAGGGTTATGTTGAGGGCTAGGGTTAGAGATCCGGTTAGGGTTACGATTGGACCTAGGGTTAGGGTTATGTTGAGGCCCAGGGTTTGAGATCTGGTTAGGGTTAGATTGGACCTAGGGTTAGGGTTAGGTTTAGGGCTAGGGATACAGATCCGGTTAGGGTTACGATTGGACCTAGGGTTAGGGTTATGTTGAGGGCTAGGGTTAGTGATCAGGTTAGTATTACGATTGGACCTAAGGTTAAGGTTATGTTGAGGGCTAGGGTTCAGATCCGGTTAGGGTTACGATTGGACCTAGGGTTAGCGTAACGTTTAGGGCTAGGGTTAAAGAGACGGTTAGGGTTACGATTGGACCTAGGGTTAGGGTTATGTTGAGGGCTAGGGTTAGAGATATGGTTAGGGTTATGATTGGACCTAGGGTTAGGGTTATGTATAGGGCTAGGGTTAGAGATCAGGTTAGGGTTACGATTGGACCTAGGGTTAGGGTTATGTTGAGGGCTAGGGTTAGAGAGAAGGTTAGGTTTTCAATTGGACCTAGGGTTAGGGTTATGTTGAGGGCTAGGGTACAGATCCGGTTAGGGTTACGATTGGACCTAGGGTTAGGGTTATGTTTAGGGCTAGGGTTAGAGATCCGGTTAGGGTTACTATTGGACGTAGGGTTAGGGTTATGTTGAGGGCTAGGGTTAGAGATCCGGTTAGTTTTACGATTGGACCTAGGGTTAGGGTTATGTTGAGGGCTAGAGTTACAGATCCGGTTAGGGTTACGATCTGACCTAGGGTTAGGGTTATGTTTAGGGCTAGGGTTAGAGATCCGGTTAGGGTTACTATTGGACGTAGGGTTAGGGTTATGTTGAGGGCTAGGGTTAGAGATCAGGTTAGGGTTAAGATTGGACCTAGGGTTATAGTGATGTTGAGGGCTAGGGTATTCCAGCAGTGAAAACACACATTTCTATAAGGACTTTGAAGCAGCAAGCTGAAGCCTTGTGGGTGAGTGTTCTTTCATAGAGAAACATGCATTTCATCCTTCTGGAGTGAATTTTCATGCTGGAGTTCATATGCATTTTATACTGTGCAGAATGTAGCTACCTGCTGGGGGTTGTGTCATAGAAGCACCTTTTCTGCAGGAGCTTATTGGAACATTCATTGTTTGGCTAAGTTATTTAGGGTTGGTTTTGGAAGGTCTTTCAACCTTGGCCAAATCCCGCTTCGTACGCAAGTTTTTAATAGCGCTGTTTCCAAGTGTCCACAAAGAGCTGCTGCTTGAAACTGTCCACATGCACATCTCGTATACTGGTGTGCTCGTTTCACTATCTGGATTTTGGTTTCCTCTTCTTTCTTTGAAATGACAAGTCTTCATTCAGCATTCTACACACACCTTGTACCAGCTTCAGTTTGAAGCATGTTGGTGCTCTCAAAACGCTGTGTAACCTATGTAGAGTGTGTTACTCTCCAGCACTGAATACACAACTTAGAGCTCCTTTCACCACAGACACGCAAACACATCTTTTTGTGAAAGTCCTACTTCAGGTCCCTTGGAAATGTAAGGGTTTCATGGAGAACATGACGTCAATCATGCTTTTGCACTCTACTACCAATAGAAATGACCTCTTGTACATGCCTGACTGAGTTTCACTGCAAAATGCCCTTGTTTTCTGGTTTCTTGAATGTTCTCAACACATTAGGAGAAAGAGCGTGTTTGAGCAAGATCGATGCAGTGTGCGTTTCCCTAGATTTCAAGTGATTTGGGAAATATAATCCTTATTTTTCCACATTGTGAAAGAAACATGAGGCTTGCAAGAGATTGAAAAAATGCATCCCAACACGTACTCCAGCGGTGAAAGCACACGTTTCTACAAAGACTTTGAAGTAGCAAGTAAAAGCCAATGGCTGAGTGTTCTTTCAGAGAGAAACATACACATTTCATCCTTCTGGAGTGAATTTTCAGCCTGGAATTCATATGCATTTGTACCGTGCAGAATGTAACTACCTGCTCGGGGGTTGTGTCATAGAAGCAACGTTCCTGCAGGAGCTTATTGGAATATTCATTGTTTGGCTAACTTCTTTGGGTTGGTTTTGGAAGGTCTTTCAACTTTAGCCAAATCCGCTTTCTTACGAAATTTTTTCACAGCCCTGTTTCCAAGAGCCCACAAAGAACTGCTGCTTAAAACTCTCCACATGCACATCTCCCATACTGGTGTGCTCGTTTCACTACCTGGATTTTGGTTTCCTCTTCTTTCTTTGAAATTACAAGCCCTCTTTCTGCATGCTACACACACCTTGTAGCAGTTTCAGTTGGCAGCATATTGGTGCTCTTAAAACGCTGAGTAACCTGTGTAGAGTGTGTCAATCTCCAGCACTGAATACACAACTTAGAGCTCCTTTCACCACAGACACGCAAACACATCTTTTTGTAAAAGTCCTACTTCTTTACTCTTGGAAATGTAAGGGTTTCATCGAGAACTTGAAGTCAATCATGCTTTTGCACTCTGCAACCAATAGGAATGAACTCTTGTACATACCCGTCTGAATTTCAGTGCAAAATGCCCTTCTTTTCTGGTTTGTTGAAAGTTCACAACACATTAGGAGATAGAGCGTGTTTGAAGAAGACTGATGCAGTGTGCGTTTTCCTTTATTTCTTGTGATTTGGGAAACATAATCCGTGATTTTCCACATTGTCTAAGAAACAACATGAGGCTTGCAAGAGATTGAAACAATGCATCCTAAAACTTATTCCAGCAGTGAAAACACACGGTTCTACAAAGACTTGGAAGGAGCAAGCAAAAGAATAGTGGCTGAGTGTCCTTTCAGAGAGAAACACATGCATTTCATCCTTCTGGAGTGAGTTTTCTTGCTGGAATTCATATGCATTTTGTACTGTGCAGAATGTAGCTACCTGCTCGGGGGTTGTGTCATAGATGCACCTTTCCTGTAGGAGCTTATTGGAACTTTCACTGTTTGGCTAAGTTATTTAGGGTTGGTTTTGGAAGGTCTTTCAACTTTGGCCAAATCCGCTTTGTACGAAAGTTTTTCACAGCCCTGTTTCCAAGTGTCCACAAAGAGCTGCTGCTTGAAAGTGTCCACATGCACATCTCCCATACTGGTGTGCTCGTTTCACTACCTGGATTTTGGTTTCCTCTTCTTTCTTTGAAATGACAAGTCTTCATTCAGCATGCTACACACAGCTTGTAGCAGTTTCAGTTTGAAGCATGTTGGTGCTCTCAAAACGCTGTGTATCCTGGGTAGAGTGTGTCACTCTACAGCACTGAATACACAACTTAGAGCTCCTTTCAACACAGATACGCAAACACGTCTTTTTGGGAAAGTCCTAACTCAGGTAAATTGGAAATGTAAGGGTTTCATCGAAACCATGAAGACAATCATGCTTTTGAACTCTGCAACCGAAAGAAATGGCTTTTTGTACATGCCATTCTGAATTTCACTGCAAAATGCCCTTCTTTTCTGGTTTGTTGAAAGTTCAAAACACTTTAGGAAATAGAACGTGTTTGAAGAAGACTGATGCAGTGTGCGTTTTCCTGGATTTCAAGTGATTCGGGATACATACTCCTTGTTTTTCCACATTGTCTAAGAAACAACATGAGGATTGGAAGAGATTGAAAAAATGCATCCTAAAACTTATGCCTGCAGTGAAAACACACGTTTCTACAAAGACTTGGAAGGAGCAAGCAAAAGAATAGTGGCTGAGAGTTCTTGCAGAGAGAAACACACGTATTTCATCCTTCTGTAGAGACGGTTAGGGTTACGATTGGACCTAGGGTAGGGTTATGTTGAGGGCTAGGGTTAGAGAGACGGTTAGGGTTACGATTGGACCTAGGGTTAGGGTTATGTTGCGGGCTAGGGTTAGAGAGAAGGTTAGGGTTACTTTTGGACCTAGGGTTAGGGTTATGTTGAGGGCTAGGGTTAGAGATATGGTTAGGGTTACGATTGGACCTAGGGTTAGGGTTATGTTGAGGGCTAGGGTTAGAGATCCGGTTAGGGTTACGATTGGACCTAGGGTTAGGGTTATGTTGATGGCTAGGCTTAGAGAGAAGGTTAGGGTTACAATTGGACCTAGGGTTAGGGTTATGTTGAGGGCTAGGGTTAGAGATCCGGTTAGGGTTACGATTGGACCTAGGGTTAGGGTTATGTTGAGGGCTAGGATTAGAGATCATGTTAGTATTACGATTGGACATAGGGTTAGGGTTATGTTGAGGGCTAGGGTTAGAGGTAAGGTTAGGGTTACTTTTGGACTTAGGGTTAGGGTTATGTTGAGGGCTAGGGTTAGAGATATGGTTAGGGTTACGATTGGACCTAGGGTTAGGGTTATGTTGAGGGCTAGGATTAGAGATCATGTTAGTATTACGATTGGACATAGGGTTAGGGTTATGTTGAGGGCTAGGGTTAGAGATCCGTTTAGGGTTACGATTGGACCTAGGGTTAGGGTTATGTTGAGGGCTAGGATTAGAGATCATGTTAGTATTACGATTGGACATAGGGTTAGGGTTATGTTGAGGGCTAGGGTTAGAGAGTAGGTTAGGGTTACTTTTGGACCTAGGGTTAGCGTTATGTTGAGGGCTAGGGTTAGAGATATGGTTAGGGTTACAATTGGACCTAGGGTTAGGGTTATGTTGAGGGCTAGGGTTAGAGATCCGGTTAGGGTTACGATTGGACCTAGGGTTAGGGTTATGTTGAGGCCCAGGGTTTGAGATCTGGTTAGGGTTAGATTGGACCTAGGGTTAGGGTTATGTTGAGGGCTAGGGTTAGAGATCAGGTTAGTATTACGATTGGACCTAGGGTTAGGGTTAGGTTTAGGGCTAGGGATACAGATCCGGTTAGGGTTACGATTGGACCTAGGGTTAGGGTTATGTTGAGGGCTAGGGTTAGTGATCAGGTTATTATTACGATTGGACCTAAGGTTAAGGTTATGTTGAGGGCTAGGGTTCAGATCCGGTTAGGGTTACGATTGGACCTAGGGTTAGCGTAACGTTGAGGGCTAAGGTTAAAGAGACGGTTAGGGTTAGGATTGGACCTAGGGTTAGGGTTATGTTGAGGGCTAGGGTTAGAGATATGGTTAGGGTTATGATTGGACCTAGGGTTAGGGTTATGTATAGGGCTAGGGTTAGAGATCAGGTTAGGGTTACGATTGGACCTAGGGTTAGGGTTATGTTGAGGGCTAGGGTTAGAGAGAAGGTTAGGGTTTCAATTGGACCTAGGGTTAGGGTTATGTTGAGGGCTAGGGTACAGATCCGGTTAGGGTTACGATTGGACCTAGGGTTAGGGTTATGTTTAGGGCTAGGGTTAGAGATCCGGTTAGGGTTACTATTGGACGTAGGGTTAGGGTTATGTTGAGGGCTAGGGTTAGAGATCCGGTTAGTATTACGATTGGACCTAGGGTTAGGGTTATGTTGAGGGCTAGAGTTACAGATCCGGTTAGGGTTACGATCTGACCTAGGGTTAGGGTTATGTTTAGGGCTAGGGTTAGAGATCCGGTTAGGGTTACTATTGGACGTAGGGTTAGGGTTATGTTGAGGGCTAGGGTTAGAGATCAGGTTAGGGTTAAGATTGGACCTAGGGTTATAGTGATGTTGAGGGCTAGGGTATTCCAGCAGTGAAAACACACATTTCTATAAGGACTTTGAAGCAGCAAGCTGAAGCCTTGTGGGTGAGTGTTCTTTCATAGAGAAACATGCATTTCATCCTTCTGGAGTGAATTTTCATGCTGGAGTTCATATGCATTTTATACTGTGCAGAATGTAGCTACCTGCTGGGGGTTGTGTCATAGAAGCACCTTTTCTGCAGGAGCTTATTGGAACATTCATTGTTTGGCTAAGTTATTTAGGGTTGGTTTTGGAAGGTCTTTCAACCTTGGCCAAATCCCGCTTCGTACGCAAGTTTTTAATAGCGCTGTTTCCAAGTGTCCACAAAGAGCTGCTGCTTGAAACTGTCCACATGCACATCTCGTATACTGGTGTGCTCGTTTCACTATCTGGATTTTGGTTTCCTCTTCTTTCTTTGAAATGACAAGTCTTCATTCAGCATTCTACACACACCTTGTACCAGCTTCAGTTTGAAGCATGTTGGTGCTCTCAAAACGCTGTGTAACCTATGTAGAGTGTGTTACTCTCCAGCACTGAATACACAACTTAGAGCTCCTTTCACCACAGACACGCAAACACATCTTTTTGTGAAAGTCCTACTTCAGGTCCCTTGGAAATGTAAGGGTTTCATGGAGAACATGACGTCAATCATGCTTTTGCACTCTACTACCAATAGAAATGACCTCTTGTACATGCCTGACTGAGTTTCACTGCAAAATGCCCTTGTTTTCTGGTTTCTTGAATGTTCTCAACACATTAGGAGAAAGAGCGTGTTTGAGCAAGATCGATGCAGTGTGCGTTTCCCTAGATTTCAAGTGATTTGGGAAATATAATCCTTATTTTTCCACATTGTGAAAGAAACATGAGGCTTGCAAGAGATTGAAAAAATGCATCCCAACACGTACTCCAGCGGTGAAAGCACACGTTTCTACAAAGACTTTGAAGTAGCAAGTAAAAGCCAATGGCTGAGTGTTCTTTCAGAGAGAAACATACACATTTCATCCTTCTGGAGTGAATTTTCAGCCTGGAATTCATATGCATTTGTACCGTGCAGAATGTAACTACCTGCTCGGGGGTTGTGTCATAGAAGCAACGTTCCTGCAGGAGCTTATTGGAATATTCATTGTTTGGCTAACTTCTTTGGGTTGGTTTTGGAAGGTCTTTCAACTTTAGCCAAATCCGCTTTCTTACGAAATTTTTTCACAGCCCTGTTTCCAAGAGCCCACAAAGAACTGCTGCTTAAAACTCTCCACATGCACATCTCCCATACTGGTGTGCTCGTTTCACTACCTGGATTTTGGTTTCCTCTTCTTTCTTTGAAATTACAAGCCCTCTTTCTGCATGCTACACACACCTTGTAGCAGTTTCAGTTGGCAGCATATTGGTGCTCTTAAAACGCTGAGTAACCTGTGTAGAGTGTGTCAATCTCCAGCACTGAATACACAACTTAGAGCTCCTTTCACCACAGACACGCAAACACATCTTTTTGTAAAAGTCCTACTTCTTTACTCTTGGAAATGTAAGGGTTTCATCGAGAACTTGAAGTCAATCATGCTTTTGCACTCTGCAACCAATAGGAATGAACTCTTGTACATACCCGTCTGAATTTCAGTGCAAAATGCCCTTCTTTTCTGGTTTGTTGAAAGTTCACAACACATTAGGAGATAGAGCGTGTTTGAAGAAGACTGATGCAGTGTGCGTTTTCCTTTATTTCTTGTGATTTGGGAAACATAATCCGTGATTTTCCACATTGTCTAAGAAACAACATGAGGCTTGCAAGAGATTGAAACAATGCATCCTAAAACTTATTCCAGCAGTGAAAACACACGGTTCTACAAAGACTTGGAAGGAGCAAGCAAAAGAATAGTGGCTGAGTGTCCTTTCAGAGAGAAACACATGCATTTCATCCTTCTGGAGTGAGTTTTCTTGCTGGAATTCATATGCATTTTGTACTGTGCAGAATGTAGCTACCTGCTCGGGGGTTGTGTCATAGATGCACCTTTCCTGTAGGAGCTTATTGGAACTTTCACTGTTTGGCTAAGTTATTTAGGGTTGGTTTTGGAAGGTCTTTCAACTTTGGCCAAATCCGCTTTGTACGAAAGTTTTTCACAGCCCTGTTTCCAAGTGTCCACAAAGAGCTGCTGCTTGAAAGTGTCCACATGCACATCTCCCATACTGGTGTGCTCGTTTCACTACCTGGATTTTGGTTTCCTCTTCTTTCTTTGAAATGACAAGTCTTCATTCAGCATGCTACACACAGCTTGTAGCAGTTTCAGTTTGAAGCATGTTGGTGCTCTCAAAACGCTGTGTATCCTGGGTAGAGTGTGTCACTCTACAGCACTGAATACACAACTTAGAGCTCCTTTCAACACAGATACGCAAACACGTCTTTTTGGGAAAGTCCTAACTCAGGTAAATTGGAAATGTAAGGGTTTCATCGAAACCATGAAGACAATCATGCTTTTGAACTCTGCAACCGAAAGAAATGGCTTTTTGTACATGCCATTCTGAATTTCACTGCAAAATGCCCTTCTTTTCTGGTTTGTTGAAAGTTCAAAACACTTTAGGAAATAGAACGTGTTTGAAGAAGACTGATGCAGTGTGCGTTTTCCTGGATTTCAAGTGATTCGGGATACATACTCCTTGTTTTTCCACATTGTCTAAGAAACAACATGAGGATTGGAAGAGATTGAAAAAATGCATCCTAAAACTTATGCCTGCAGTGAAAACACACGTTTCTACAAAGACTTGGAAGGAGCAAGCAAAAGAATAGTGGCTGAAAGTTCTTGCAGAGAGAAACACACGTATTTCATCCTTCTGTAGAGACGGTTAGGGTTACGATTGGACCTAGGGTAGGGTTATGTTGAGGGCTAGGGTTAGAGAGACGGTTAGGGTTACGATTGGACCTAGGGTTAGGGTTATGTTGCGGGCTAGGGTTAGAGAGAAGGTTAGGGTTACTTTTGGACCTAGGGTTAGGGTTATGTTGAGGGCAAGTTTAGAGATATGGTTAGGGTTACGATTGGACCTAGGGTTAGGGTTATGTTGAGGGCTAGGGTTAGAGATCCGGTTAGGGTTACGATTGGACCTAGGGTTAGGGTTATGTTGATGGCTAGGCTTAGAGAGAAGGTTAGGGTTACAATTGGACCTAGGGTTAGGGTTATGTTGAGGGCTAGGGTTAGAGATCCGGTTAGGGTTACGATTGGACCTAGGGTTAGGGTTATGTTGAGGGCTAGGATTAGAGATCATGTTAGTATTACGATTGGACATAGGGTTAGGGTTATGTTGAGGGCTAGGGTTAGAGGTAAGGTTAGGGTTACTTTTGGACTTAGGGTTAGGGTTATGTTGAGGGCTAGGGTTAGAGATATGGTTAGGGTTACGATTGGACCTAGGGTTAGGGTTATGTTGAGGGCTAGGATTAGAGATCATGTTAGTATTACGATTGGACATAGGGTTAGGGTTATGTTGAGGGCTAGGGTTAGAGATCCATTTAGGGTTACGATTGGACCTAGGGTTAGGGTTATGTTGAGGGCTAGGATTAGAGATCATGTTAGTATTACGATTGGACATAGGGTTAGGGTTATGTTGAGGGCTAGGGTTAGAGAGTAGGTTAGGGTTACTTTTGGACCTAGGGTTAGGGTTATGTTGAGGGCTAGGGTTAGAGATATGGTTAGGGTTACAATTGGACCTAGGGTTAGGGTTATGTTGAGGGCTAGGGTTAGAGATCCGGTTAGGGTTACGATTGGACCTAGGGTTAGGGTTATGTTGAGGCCCAGGGTTTGAGATCTGGTTAGGGTTAGATTGGACCTAGGGTTAGGGTTATGTTGAGGGCTAGGGTTAGAGATCAGGTTAGTATTACGATTGGACCTAGGGTTAGGGTTAGGTTTAGGGCTAGGGATACAGATCTGGTTAGGGTTACGATTGGACCTAGGGTTAGGGTTATGTTGAGGGCTAGGGTTAGTGATCAGGTTAGTATTACGATTGGACCTAAGGTT
Source organism: Miniopterus natalensis (assembly GCF_054644295.1). Taxonomy (NCBI): domain Eukaryota; kingdom Metazoa; phylum Chordata; class Mammalia; order Chiroptera; family Miniopteridae; genus Miniopterus; species Miniopterus natalensis. Next base: position 85,209,025 of record NC_142087.1, read on the forward strand.
AAGGTTATGTTGAGGGCTAGGGTTCAGATCCGGTTAGGGTTACGATTGGACCTAGGGTTAGCGTAACGTTGAGGGCTAGGGTTAAAGAGACGGTTAGGGTTAGGATTGGACCTAGGGTTAGGGTTATGTTTAGGGCTAGGGTTAGAGATCCGGTTAGGGTTACTATTGGACGTAGGGTTAGGGTTATGTTGAGGGCTAGGGTTAGAGATCCGGTTAGTATTACGATTGGACCTAGGGTTAGGGTTATGTTGAGGGCTAGGGTTAGAGATCAGGTTAGGGTTAAGAGTGGACCTAGGGTTATAGTGATGTTGAGGGCTAGGGTATTCCAGCAGTGAAAACACACATTTCTATAAGGACTTTGAAGCAGCAAGCTGAAGCCTTGTGGGTGAGTGTTCTTTCATAGAGAAACATGCATTTCATCCTTCTGGAGTGAATTTTCATGCTGGAGTTCATATGCATTTTATACTGTGCAGAATGTAGCTACCTGCTGGGGGTTGTGTCATAGAAGCACCTTTTCTGCAGGAGCTTATTGGAACATTCATTGTTTGGCTAAGTTATTTAGGGTTGGTTTTGGAAGGTCTTTCAACCTTGGCCAAATCCCGCTTCGTACGCAAGTTTTTAATACCGCTGTTTCCAAGTGTCCACAAACAGCTGCTGCTTGAAACTGTCCACATGCACATCTCATATACTGGTGTGCTCGTTTCACTACCTGGATTTTGGTTTCCTCTTCTTTCTTTGAAATGACAAGTCTTCATTCAGCATTCTACACACACCTTGTACCAGCTTCAGTTTGAAGCATGTTGGTGCTCTCAAAACGCTGTGTAACCTATGTAGAGTGTGTTACTCTCCAGCACTGAATACACAACTTAGAGCTCCTTTCACCACAGGCACGCAAAGACATCTTTTTGTGAAAGTCCTACTTCAGGTCCCTTGGAAATGTAAGGGTTTCATGGAGGACATGAAGTCAATCATGCTTTTGCACTCTACTACCAATAGAAATGACCTCTTGTACATGCCTGACTGAGTTTCACTGCAAAATGCCCTTGTTTTCTGGTTTCTTGAATGTTCTCAACACATTAGGAGAAAGAGCGTGTTTGAGCAAGATCGATGCAGTGTGCGTTTCCCTAGATTTCAAGTGATTTGGGAAATAGAATCCTTATTTTTCCACATTGTGAAAGAAACATGAGGCTTGCAAGAGATTGAAAAAATGCATCCCAAAACGTACTCCAGCGGTGAAAGCACACGTTTCTACAAAGACTTTGAAGTAGCAAGTAAAAGCCAATGGCTGAGTGTTCTTTCAGAGAGAAACATACACATTTCATCCTTCTGGAGTGAATTTTCAGCCTGGAATTCATATGCATTTGTACCGTGCAGAATGTAAGTACCTGCTCGGGGGTTGTGTCATAGAAGCAACTTTCCTGCAGGAGCTTATTGGAACATTCATTGTTTGGCTAACTTCTTTGGGTTGGTTTTGGAAGGTCTTTCAACTTTAGCCAAATCCGCTTTCTTACGAAATTTTTTCACAGCCCTGTTTCCAAGAGCCCACAAAGAACTGCTGCTTAAAACTCTCCACATGCACATCTCCCATACTGGTGTGCTCGTTTCACTACCTGGATTTTGGTTTCCTCTTCTTTCTTTGAAATTACAAGCCCTCTTTCTGCATGCTACACACACCTTGTAGCAGTTTCAGTTGGCAGCATATTGGTGCTCTTAAAACGCTGAGTAACCTGTGTAGAGTGTGTCAATCTCCAGCACTGAATACACAACTTAGAGCTCCTTTCACCACAGACACGCAAACACATCTTTTTGTAAAAGTCCTACTTCTTTACTCTTGGAAATGTAAGGGTTTCATCGAGAACTTGAAGTCAATCATGCTTTTGCACTCTGCAACCAATAGGAATGAACTCTTGTACATACCCGTCTGAATTTCAGTGCAAAATGCCCTTCTTTTCTGGTTTGTTGAAAGTTCACAACACATTAGGAGATAGAGCGTGTTTGAAGAAGACTGATGCAGTGTGCGTTTTCCTTTATTTCTTGTGATTTGGGAAACATAATCCGTGATTTTCCACATTGTCTAAGAAACAACATGAGGCTTGCAAGAGATTGAAACAATGCATCCTAAAACTTATTCCAGCAGTGAAAACACACGGTTCTACAAAGACTTGGAAGGAGCAAGCAAAAGAATAGTGGCTGAGTGTCCTTTCAGAGAGAAACACATGCATTTCATCCTTCTGGAGTGAGTTTTCTTGCTGGAATTCATATGCATTTTGTACTGTGCAGAATGTAGCTACCTGCTCGGGGGTTGTGTCATAGATGCACCTTTCCTGTAGGAGCTTATTGGAACTTTCATTGTTTGGCTAAGTTATTTAGGGTTGGTTTTGGAAGGTCTTTCAACTTTGGCCAAATCCGCTTTGTACGAAAGTTTTTCACAGCCCTGTTTCCAAGTGTCCACAAAGAGCTGCTGCTTGAAAGTGTCCACATGCACATCTCCCATACTGGTGTGCTCGTTTCACTACCTGGATTTTGGTTTCCTCTTCTTTCTTTGAAATGACAAGTCTTCATTCAGCATGCTACACACAGCTTGTAGCAGTTTCAGTTTGAAGCATGTTGGTGCTCTCAAAACGCTGTGTATCCTGTGTAGAGTGTGTCACTCTACAGCACTGAATACACAACTTAGAGCTCCTTTCAACACAGACACGCAAACACGTCTTTTTGGGAAAGTCCTAACTCAGGTAAATTGGAAATGTAAGGGTTTCATCGAAAACATGAAGACAATCATGCTTTTGAACTCTGCAACCGAAAGAAATGGCTTTTTGTACATGCCATTCTGAATTTCACTGCAAAATGCCCTTCTTTTCTGGTTTGTTGAAAGTTCAAAACACTTTAGGAAATAGAACGTGTTTGAAGAAGACTGATGCAGTGTGCGTTTTCCTGGATTTCAAGTGATTCGGGATACATACTCCTTGTTTTTCCACATTGTCTAAGAAACAACATGAGGCTTGCAAGAGATTGAAAAAATGCATCCTAAAACTTATGCCTGCAGTGAAAACACACGTTTCTACAAAGACTTGGAAGGAGCAAGCAAAAGAATAGTGGCTGAGAGTTCTTTCAGAGAGAAACACACGTATTTCATCCTTCTGTAGAGACAGTTAGGGTTACGATTGGACCTAGGGTAGGGTTATGTTGAGGGCTAGGGTTAGAGAGACGGTTAGGGTTACGATTGGACCTAGGGTTAGGGTTATGTTGAGGGCTAGGGTTAGAGAGAAGGTTAGGGTTACTTTTGGACCTAGGGTTAGGGTTATGTTGAGGGCTAGGGTTAGAGATATGGTTAGGGTTACGATTGGACCTAGGGTTAGGGTTATGTTGAGGGCTAGGGTTAGAGTTCCGGTTAGGGTTACACTTGAACCTAGGGTTAGGGTTATGTTGAGGGCTAGGCTTAGAGAGAAAGTTAGGGTTACAATTGGACCTAGGGTTAGGGTTATGTTGAGGGCTAGGGTTAGAGATCCGGTTAGGGTTACGATTGGACCTAAGGTTAGGGTTATGTTGAGGGCTAGGATTAGAGATCATGTTAGTATTACAATTGGACATAGGGTTAGGGTTATGTTGAGGGCTAGGGTTAGAGAGAAGGTTAGGGTTACTTTTGGACCTAGGGTTAGGGTTATGTTGAGGGCTAGGGTTAGAGATATGGTTAGGGTTACGATTGGACCTAGGGTTAGGGTTATGTTGAGGGCTAGGGTTAGAGATCCGGTTAGGGTTACGATTGGACCTAGGGTTAGGGTTATGTTTAGGCCCAGGGTTTGAGCTCTGGTTAGGGTTAGATTGGACCTAGGGTTAGGGTTATGTTGAGGGCTAGGGTTAGAGATCAGGTTAGTATTCCGATTGGACCTAGGGTTAGGGTTAGGTTTAGGGCTAGGGATACAGATCCGGTTAGGGTTACGATTGGACCTAGGGTTAGGGTTATGTTGAGTGCTAGGGTTAGTGATCAGGTTAGTATTACGATTGGACCTAAGGTTAAGGTTATGTTGAGGGCTAGGGTTCAGATCCGGTTAGGGTTACGATTGGACCTAGGGTTAGCGTAACGTTGAGGGCTATGGTTAGAGAGACGGTTAGGGTTACGATTGGACCTAGGGTTAGGGTTATGTTGAGGGCTAGGGTTAGAGATCAGGTTAGGGTTAAGATTGGACCTAGGGTTATACTGATGTTGAGGGCTAGGGTATTCCAGCAGTGAAAACACACATTTCTATAAGGACTTTGAAGCAGCAAGCTGAAGCCTTGTGGGTGAGTGTTCTTTCATAGAGAAAATGCATTTCATCCTTCTGGAGTGAATTTTCATGCTGGAGTTCATATGCATTTTATACTGTGCAGAATGTAGCTACCTGCTGGGGGTTGTGTCATAGAAGCACCTTTTCTGCAGGAGCTTATTGGAACATTCTTTGTTTGGCTAAGTTATTTAGGGTTGGTTTTGGAAGGTCTTTCAACCTTGGCCAAATCCCGCTTCGTACGCAAGTTTTTAATACCGCTGTTTCCAAGTGTCCAGAAACAGCTGCTGCTTGAAACTGTCCACATGCACATCTCGTATACTGGGTGCTCGTTTCACTGCCTGGATTTTGGTTTCCTCTTCTTTCTTTGAAATGACAAGTCTTCATTCAGCATTCTACACACACCTTGTACCAGCTTCAGTTTGAAGCATGTTGGTGCTCTCAAAACGCTGTGTAACCTATGTAGAGTGTGTTACTCTCCAGCACTGAATACACAACTTAGAGCTCCTTTCACCACAGACACGCAAACACATCTTTTTGTGAAAGTCCTACTTCAGGTCCCTTGGAAATGTAAGGGTTTCATGGAGAACATGACGTCAATCATGCTTTTGCACTCTACTACCAATAGAAATGACCTCTTGTACATGCCTGACTGAGTTTCACTGCAAAATGCCCTTGTTTTCTGGTTTCTTGAATGTTCTCAACACATTAGGAGAAAGAGCGTGTTTGAGCAAGATCGATGCAGTGTGCGTTTCCCTAGATTTCAAGTGATTTGGGAAATATAAACCTTATTTTTCCACATTGTGAAAGAAACATGAGGCTTGCAAGAGATTGAAAAAATGCATCCCAACACGTACTCCAGCGGTGAAAGCACACGTTTCTTCAAAGACTTGGAAGGAGCAAGCAAAAGCCAATGGCTGAGTGTTCTTTCAGAGAGAAACATACACATTTCATCCTTCTGGAGTGAATTTTCAGCCTGGAATTCATATGCATTTGTACCGTGCAGAATGTAAGTACCTGCTCGGGGGTTGTGTCATAGAAGCAACTTTCCTGCAGGAGCTTATTGGAACATTCATTGTTTGGCTAACTTCTTTGGGTTGGTTTTGGAAGGTCTTTCAACTTTAGCCAAATCCGCTTTCTTACGAAATTTTTTCACAACCCTGTTTCCAAGAGCCCACAAAGAACTGCTGCTTAAAACTCTCCACATGCACATCTCCCATACTGGTGTGCTCGTTTCACTACCTGGATTTTGGTTTCCTCTTCTTTCTTTGAAATTACAAGCCCTCTTTCTGCATGCTACACACACCTTGTAGCAGCTTCAGTTTGCAGCATATTGGTGCTCTTAAAACGCTGAGTAACCTGTGTAGAGTGTGTCAATCTCCAGCACTGAATACACAACTTAGAGCTCCTTTCACCACAGACACGCAAACACATCTTTTTGTAAAAGTCCTACTTCTTTACTCTTGGAAATGTAAGGGTTTCATCGAGAACTTGAAGTCAATCATGCTTTTGCACTCTGCAACCAATAGGAATGAACTCTTGTACATACCCGTCTGAATTTCAGTGCAAAATGCCCTTCTTTTCTGGTTTGTTGAAAGTTCACAACACATTAGGAGATAGAGCGTGTTTGAAGAAGACTGATGCAGTGTGCGTTTTCCTTTATTTCTTGTGATTTGGGAAACATAATCCGTGATTTTCCACATTGTCTAAGAAACAACATGAGGCTTGCAAGAGATTGAAACAATGCATCCTAAAACTTATTCCAGCAGTGAAAACACACGGTTCTACAAAGACTTGGAAGGAGCAAGCAAAAGAATAGTGGCTGAGTGTCCTTTCAGAGAGAAACACATGCATTTCATCCTTCTGGAGTGAGTTTTCTTGCTGGAATTCATATGCATTTTGTACTGTGCAGAATGTAGCTACCTGCTCGGGGGTTGTGTCATAGATGCACCTTTCCTGTAGGAGCTTATTGGAACTTTCATTGTTTGGCTAAGTTATTTAGGGTTGGTTTTGGAAGGTCTTTCAACTTTGGCCAAATCCGCTTTGTACGAAAGTTTTTCACAGCCCTGTTTCCAAGTGTCCACAAAGAGCTGCTGCTTGAAAGTGTCCACATGCACATCTCCCATACTGGTGTGCTCGTTTCACTACCTGGATTTTGGTTTCCTCTTCTTTCTTTGAAATGACAAGTCTTCATTCAGCATGCTACACACAGCTTGTAGCAGTTTCAGTTTGAAGCATGTTGGTGCTCTCAAAACGCTGTGTATCCTGGGTAGAGTGTGTCACTCTACAGCACTGAATACACAACTTAGAGCTCCTTTCAACACAGACACGCAAACACGTCTTTTTGGGAAAGTCCTAACTCAGGTAAATTGGAAATGTAAGGGTTTCATCGAAAACATGAAGACAATCATGCTTTTGAACTCTGCAACCGAAAGAAATGGCTTTTTGTACATGCCATTCTGAATTTCACTGCAAAATGCCCTTCTTTTCTGGTTTGTTGAAAGTTCAAAACACTTTAGGAAATAGAACGTGTTTGAAGAAGACTGATGCAGTGTGCGTTTTCCTGGATTTCAAGTGATTCGGGATACATACTCCTTGTTTTTCCACATTGTCTAAGAAACAACATGAGGCTTGCAAGAGATTGAAAAAATGCATCCTAAAACTTATGCCTGCAGTGAAAACACACGTTTCTACAAAGACTTGGAAGGAGCAAGCAAAAGAATAGTGGCTGAGAGTTCTTTCAGAGAGAAACACACGTATTTCATCCTTCTGTAGAGACAGTTAGGGTTACGATTGGACCTAGGGTTAGGGTTATGTTGAGGGCTAGGGTTAGAGAGAAGGTTAGAGTTACTTTTGGACCTAGGGTTAGGGTTATGTTGAGGGCTAGGGTTAGAGATATGGTTAGGGTTACGATTGGACCTAGGGTTAGGGTTATGTTGAGGGCTAGGGTTAGAGTTCCGGTTAGGGTTACACTTGAACCTAGGGTTAGGGTTATGTTGAGGGCTAGGCTTAGAGAGAAAGTTAGGGTTACAATTGGACCTAGGGTTAGGGTTATGTTGAGGGCTAGGGTTAGAGATCCGGTTAGGGTTACGATTGGACCTAAGGTTAGGGTTATGTTGAGGGCTAGGATTAGAGATCATGTTAGTATTACAATTGGACATAGGGTTAGGGTTATGTTGAGGGCTAGGGTTAGAGAGAAGGTTAGGGTTACTTTTGGACCTAGGGTTAGGGTTATGTTGAGGGCTAGGGTTAGAGATATGGTTAGGGTTACGATTGGACCTAGGGTTAGGGTTATGTTTAGGCCCAGGGTTTGAGCTCTGGTTAGGGTTAGATTGGACCTAGGGTTAGGGTTATGTTGAGGGCTAGGGTTAGAGATCAGGTTAGTATTCCGATTGGACCTAGGGTTAGGGTTAGGTTTAGGGCTAGGGATACAGATCCGGTTAGCGTTACGATTGGACCTAGGGTTAGGCTTATGTTGAGTGCTAGGGTTAGTGATCAGGTTAGTATTACGATTGGACCTAAGGTTAAGGTTATGTTGAGGGCTAGGGTTCAGATCCGGTTAGGGTTACGATTGGACATAGGGTTAGCGTAACGTTGAGGGCTAGGGTTAGAGAGACGGTTAGGGTTACGATTGGACCTAGGGTTAGGGTTATGTTGAGGGCTAGGGTTAGAGATCAGGTTAGGGTTAAGATTGGACCTAGGGTTATACTGATGTTGAGGGCTAGGGTATTCCAGCAGTGAAAACACACATTTCTATAAGGACTTTGAAGCAGCAAGCTGAAGCCTTGTGGGTGAGTGTTCTTTCATAGAGAAAATGCATTTCATCCTTCTGGAGTGAATTTTCATGCTGGAGTTCATATGCATTTTATACTGTGCAGAATGTAGCTACCTGCTGGGGGTTGTGTCATAGAAGCACCTTTTCTGCAGGAGGTTATTGGAACATTCTTTGTTTGGCTAAGTTATTTAGGGTTGGTTTTGGAAGGTCTTTCAACCTTGGCCAAATCCCGCTTCGTACGCAAGTTTTTAATACCGCTGTTTCCAAGTGTCCAGAAACAGCTGCAGCTTGAAACTGTCCACATGCACATCTCGTATACTGGGTGCTCGTTTCACTACCTGGATTTTGGTTTCCTCTTCTTTCTTTGAAATGACAAGTCTTCATTCAGCATTCTACACACACCTTGTACCAGCTTCAGTTTGAAGCATGTTGGTGCTCTCAAAACGCTGTGTAACCTATGTAGAGTGTGTTACTCTCCAGCACTGAATACACAACTTAGAGCTCCTTTCACCACAGACACGCAAACACATCTTTTTGTGAAAGTCCTACTTCAGGTCCCTTGGAAATGTAAGGGTTTCATGGAGAACATGACGTCAATCATGCTTTTGCACTCTACTACCAATAGAAATGACCTCTTGTACATGCCTGACTGAGTTTCACTGCAAAATGCCCTTGTTTTCTGGTTTCTTGAATGTTCTCAACACATTAGGAGAAAGAGCGTGTTTGAGCAAGATCGATGCAGTGTGCGTTTCCCTAGATTTCAAGTGATTTGGGAAATATAATCCTTATTTTTCCACATTGTGAAAGAAACATGAGGCTTGCAAGAGATTGAAAAAATGCATCCCAAAACGTACTCCAGCGGTGAAAGCACACGTTTCTTCAAAGACTTGGAAGGAGCAAGCAAAAGCCAATGGCTGAGTGTTCTTTCAGAGAGAAACATACACATTTCATCCTTCTGGAGTGAATTTTCAGCCTGGAATTCATATGCATTTGTACCGTGCAGAATGTAAGTACCTGCTCGGGGGTTGTGTCATAGAAGCAACTTTCCTGCAGGAGCTTATTGGAACATTCATTGTTTGGCTAACTTCTTTGGGTTGGTTTTGGAAGGTCTTTCAACTTTAGCCAAATCCGCTTTCTTACGAAATTTTTTCACAACCCTGTTTCCAAGAGCCCACAAAGAACTGCTGCTTAAAACTCTCCACATGCACATCTCCCATACTGGTGTGCTCGTTTCACTACCTGGATTTTGGTTTCCTCTTCTTTCTTTGAAATTACAAGCCCTCTTTCTGCATGCTACACACACCTTGTAGCAGCTTCAGTTTGCAGCATATTGGTGCTCTTAAAACGCTGAGTAACCTGTGTAGAGTGTGTCAATCTCCAGCACTGAATACACAACTTAGAGCTCCTTTCACCACAGACACGCAAACACATCTTTTTGTAAAAGTCCTACTTCTTTACTCTTGGAAATGTAAGGGTTTCATCGAGAACTTGAAGTCAATCATGCTTTTGCACTCTGCAACCAATAGGAATGAACTCTTGTACATACCCGTCTGAATTTCAGTGCAAAATGCCCTTCTTTTCTGGTTTGTTGAAAGTTCACAACACATTAGGAGATAGAGCGTGTTTGAAGAAGACTGATGCAGTGTGCGTTTTCCTTTATTTCTTGTGATTTGGGAAACATAATCCGTGATTTTCCACATTGTCTAAGAAACAACATGAGGCTTGCAAGAGATTGAAACAATGCATCCTAAAACTTATTCCAGCAGTGAAAACACACGGTTCTACAAAGACTTGGAAGGAGCAAGCAAAAGAATAGTGGCTGAGTGTCCTTTCAGAGAGAAACACATGCATTTCATCCTTCTGGAGTGAGTTTTCTTGCTGGAATTCATATGCATTTTGTACTGTGCAGAATGTAGCTACCTGCTCGGGGGTTGTGTCATAGATGCACCTTTCCTGTAGGAGCTTATTGGAACTTTCATTGTTTGGCTAAGTTATTTAGGGTTGGTTTTGGAAGGTCTTTCAACTTTGGCCAAATCCGCTTTGTACGAAAGTTTTTCACAGCCCTGTTTCCAAGTGTCCACAAAGAGCTGCTGCTTGAAAGTGTCCACATGCACATCTCCCATACTGGTGTGCTCGTTTCACTACCTGGATTTTGGTTTCCTCTTCTTTCTTTGAAATGACAAGTCTTCATTCAGCATGCTACACACAGCTTGTAGCAGTTTCAGTTTGAAGCATGTTGGTGCTCTCAAAACGCTGTGTATCCTGGGTAGAGTGTGTCACTCTACAGCACTGAATACACAACTTAGAGCTCCTTTCAACACAGACACGCAAACACGTCTTTTTGGGAAAGTCCTAACTCAGGTAAATTGGAAATGTAAGGGTTTCATCGAAAACATGAAGACAATCATGCTTTTGAACTCTGCAACCGAAAGAAATGGCTTTTTGTACATGCCATTCTGAATTTCACTGCAAAATGCCCTTCTTTTCTGGTTTGTTGAAAGTTCAAAACACTTTAGGAAATAGAACGTGTTTGAAGAAGACTGATGCAGTGTGCGTTTTCCTGGATTTCAAGTGATTCGGGATACATACTCCTTGTTTTTCCACATTGTCTAAGAAACAACATGAGGCTTGCAAGAGATTGAAAAAATGCATCCTAAAACTTATGCCTGCAGTGAAAACACACGTTTCTACAAAGACTTGGAAGGAGCAAGCAAAAGAATAGTGGCTGAGAGTTCTTTCAGAGAGAAACACACGTATTTCATCCTTCTGTAGAGACAGTTAGGGTTACGATTGGACCTAGGGTAGGGTTATGTTGAGGGCTAGGGTTAGAGAGACGGTTAGGGTTACGATTGGACCTAGGGTTAGGGTTATGTTGAGGGCTAGGGTTAGAGATATGGTTAGGGTTACTTTTGGACCTAGGGTTAGGGTTATGTTGAGGGCTAGGGTTAGAGATATGGTTAGGGTTACGATTGGACCTAGGGTTAGGGTTATGTTGAGGGCTAGGGTTAGAGTTCCGGTTAGGGTTACACTTGAACCTAGGGTTAGGGTTATGTTGAGGGCTAGGCTTAGAGAGAAGGTTAGGGTTACAATTGGACCTAGGGTTAGGGTTATGTTGAGGGCTAGGGTTAGAGATCATGTTAGTATTACAATTGGACATAGGGTTAGGGTTATGTTGAGGGCTAGGGTTAGAGAGAAGGTTAGGGTTACTTTTGGACCTAGGGTTAGGGTTATGTTGAGGGCTAGGGTTAGAGATATGGTTAGGGTTACGATTGGACCTAGGGTTAGGGTTATGTTGAGGGCTAGGGTTAGAGATCCGGTTAGGGTTAAGATTGGACCTAGGGTTATAGTGATGTTGAGGGCTAGGGTATTCCAGCAGTGAAAACACACATTTCTATAAAGACTTTGAAGCAGCAAGCTAAAGCCTTGTGCCTGAGTGTTCTTTCATAGAGAAACATGCATTTCATCCTTCTGGAGTGAATTTTCATGCTGGAGTTCATATGCATTTTATACTGTGCAGAATGTAGCTACCTGCTGGGGGTTGTGTCATAGAAGCACCTTTTCTGCAGGAGCTTATTGGAACATTCATTGTTTGGCTAAGTTATTTAGGGTTGGTTTTGGAAGGTCTTTCAACCTTGGCCAAATCCCGCTTCGTACGCAAGTTTTTAATACCGCTGTTTCCAGGTGTCCACAAAGAGCTGCTGCTTGAAACTGTCCACATGCACATCTCGTATACTGGTGTCCTCGTTTCACTACCTGGATTTTGGTTTTCTCTTCTTTCTTTGAAATGACAAGTCTTCATTCAGCATTCTACACACACCTTGTACCAGCTTCAGTTTGAAGCATGTTGGTGCTCTCAAAACGCTGTGTAACCTATGTAGAGTGTGTTACTCTCCAGCACTGAATACACAACTTAGAGCTCCTTTCACCACAGGCACGCAAAGACATCTTTTTGTGAAAGTCCTACTTCAGGTCCCTTGGAAATGTAAGGGTTTCATGGAGGACATGAAGTCAATCATGCTTTTGCACTCTACTACCAATAGAAATGACCTCTTGTACATGCCTGACTGAGTTTCACTGCAAAATGCCCTTGTTTTCTGGTTTCTTGAATGTTCTCAACACATTAGGAGAAAGAGCGTGTTTGAGCAAGATCGATGCAGTGTGCGTTTCCCTAGATTTCAAGTGATTTGGGAAATATAATCCTTATTTTTCCACATTGTGAAAGAAACATGAGGCTTGCAAGAGATTGAAAAAATGCATCCCAAAACGTACTCCAGCGGTGAAAGCACACGTTTCTACAAAGACTTTGAAGTAGCAAGTAAAAGCCAATGGCTGAGTGTTCTTTCAGAGAGAAACATACACATTTCATCCTTCTGGAGTGAATTTTCAGCCTGGAATTCATATGCATTTGTACCGTGCAGAATGTAAGTACCTGCTCGGGGGTTGTGTCATAGAAGCAACTTTCCTGCAGGAGCTTATTGGAACATTCATTGTTTGGCTAACTTCTTTGGGTTGGTTTTGGAAGGTCTTTCAACTTTAGCCAAATCCGCTTTCTTACGAAATTTTTTCACAGCCCTGTTTCCAAGAGCCCACAAAGAACTGCTGCTTAAAACTCTCCACATGCACATCTCCCATACTGGTGTGCTCGTTTCACTACCTGGATTTTGGTTTCCTCTTCTTTCTTTGAAATTACAAGCCCTCTTTCTGCATGCTACACACACCTTGTAGCAGTTTCAGTTTGCAGCATATTGGTGCTCTTAAAACGCTGAGTAACCTGTGTAGAGTGTGTCAATCTCCAGCACTGAATACACAACTTAGAGCTCCTTTCACCACAGACACGCAAACACATCTTTTTGTAAAAGTCCTACTTCTTTACTCTTGGAAATGTAAGGGTTTCATCGAGAACTTGAAGTCAATCATGCTTTTGCACTCTGCAACCAATAGGAATGAACTCTTGTACATACCCGTCTGAATTTCAGTGCAAAATGCCCTTCTTTTCTGGTTTGTTGAAAGTTCACAACACATTAGGAGATAGAGCGTGTTTGAAGAAGACTGATGCAGTGTGCGTTTTCCTTTATTTCTTGTGATTTGGGAAACATAATCCGTGATTTTCCACATTGTCTAAGAAACAACATGAGGCTTGCAAGAGATTGAAACAATGCATCCTAAAACTTATTCCAGCAGTGAAAACACACGGTTCTACAAAGACTTGGAAGGAGCAAGCAAAAGAATAGTGGCTGAGTGTCCTTTCAGAGAGAAACACATGCATTTCATCCTTCTGGAGTGAGTTTTCTTGCTGGAATTCATATGCATTTTGTACTGTGCAGAATGTAGCTACCTGCTCGGGGGTTGTGTCATAGATGCACCTTTCCTGTAGGAGCTTATTGGAACTTTCATTGTTTGGCTAAGTTATTTAGGGTTGGTTTTGGAAGGTCTTTCAACTTTGGCCAAATCCGCTTTGTACGAAAGTTTTTCACAGCCCTGTTTCCAAGTGTCCACAAAGAGCTGCTGCTTGAAAGTGTCCACATGCACATCTCCCATACTGGTGTGCTCGTTTCACTACCTGGATTTTGGTTTCCTCTTCTTTCTTTGAAATGACAAGTCTTCATTCAGCATGCTACACACAGCTTGTAGCAGTTTCAGTTTGAAGCATGTTGGTGCTCTCAAAACGCTGTGTATCCTGGGTAGAGTGTGTCACTCTACAGCACTGAATACACAACTTAGAGCTCCTTTCAACACAGACACGCAAACACGTCTTTTTGGGAAAGTCCTAACTCAGGTAAATTGGAAATGTAAGGGTTTCATCGAAAACATGAAGACAATCATGCTTTTGAACTCTGCAACCGAAAGAAATGGCTTTTTGTACATGCCATTCTGAATTTCACTGCAAAATGCCCTTCTTTTCTGGTTTGTTGAAAGTTCAAAACACTTTAGGAAATAGAACGTGTTTGAAGAAGACTGATGCAGTGTGCGTTTTCCTGGATTTCAAGTGATTCGGGATACATACTCCTTGTTTTTCCACATTGTCTAAGAAACAACATGAGGCTTGCAAGAGATTGAAAAAATGCATCCTAAAACTTATGCCTGCAGTGAAAACACACGTTTCTACAAAGACTTGGAAGGAGCAAGCAAAAGAATAGTGGCTGAGAGTTCTTTCAGAGAGAAACACACGTATTTCATCCTTCTGTAGAGACAGTTAGGGTTACGATTGGACCTAGGGTAGGGTTATGTTGAGGGCTAGGGTTAGAGAGACGGTTAGGGTTACGATTGGACCTAGGGTTAGGGTTATGTTGAGGGCTAGGGTTAGAGAGAAGGTTAGGGTTACTTTTGGACCTAGGGTTAGGGTTATGTTGAGGGCTAGGGTTAGAGATATGGTTAAGGTTACGATTGGACCTAGGGTTAGGGTTATGTTGAGGGCTAGGGTTAGAGTTCCGGTTAGGGTTACACTTGAACCTAGGGTTAGGGTTATGTTGAGGGCTAGGCTTAGAGAGAAAGTTAGGGTTACAATTGGACCTAGGGTTAGGGTTATGTTGAGGGCTAGGGTTAGAGATCCGGTTAGGGTTACGATTGGACCTAAGGTTAGGGTTATGTTGAGGGCTAGGATTAGAGATCATGTTAGTATTACAATTGGACATAGGGTTAGGGTTATGTTGAGGGCTAGGGTTAGAGAGAAGGTTAGGGTTACTTTTGGACCTAGGGTTAGGGTTATGTTGAGGGCTAGGGTTAGAGATATGGTTAGGGTTACGATTGGACCTAGGGTTAGGATTATGTTGAGGGCTAGGGTTAGAGATCCGGTTAGGGTTACGATTGGACCTAGGGTTAGGGTTATGTTTAGGCCCAGGGTTTGAGCTCTGGTTAGGGTTAGATTGGACCTAGGGTTAGGGTTATGTTGAGGGCTAGGGTTAGAGATCAGGTTAGTATTCCGATTGGACCTAGGGTTAGGGTTAGGTTTAGGGCTAGGGATACAGATCCGGTTAGGGTTACGATTGGACCTAGGGTTAGGGTTATGTTGAGTGCTAGGGTTAGTGATCAGGTTAGTATTACGATTGGACCTAAGGTTAAGGTTATGTTGAGGGCTAGGGTTCAGATCCGGTTAGGGTTACGATTGGACCTAGGGTTTAGCGTAACGTTGAGGGCTAGGGTTAGAGAGACGGTTAGGGTTACGATTGGACCTAGGGTTAGGGTTATGTTGAGGGCTAGGGTTAGAGATCAGGTTAGGGTTAAGATTGGACCTAGGGTTATACTGATGTTGAGGGCTAGGGTATTCCAGCAGTGAAAACACACATTTCTATAAGGACTTTGAAGCAGCAAGCTGAAGCCTTGTGGGTGAGTGTTCTTTCATAGAGAAACATGCATTTCATCCTTCTGGAGTGAATTTTCATGCTGGAGTTCATATGCATTTTATACTGTGCAGAATGTAGCTACCTGCTGGGGGTTGTGTCATAGAAGCACCTTTTCTGCAGGAGCTTATTGGAACATTCATTGTTTGGCTAAGTTATTTAGGGTTGGTTTTGGAAGGTCTTTCAACCTTGGCCAAATCCCGCTTCGTACGCAAGTTTTTAATACCGCTGTTTCCAAGTGTCCAGAAACAGCTGCTGCTTGAAACTGTCCACATGCACATCTCGTATACTGGTGTGCTCGTTTCACTACCTGGATTTTGGTTTCCTCTTCTTTCTTTGAAATGACAAGTCTTCATTCAGCATTCTACACACACCTTGTACCAGCTTCAGTTTGAAGCATGTTGGTGCTCTCAAAACGCTGTGTAACCTATGTAGAGTGTGTTACTCTCCAGCACTGAATACACAACTTAGAGCTCCTTTCACCACAGACACGCAAACACATCTTTTTGTGAAAGTCCTACTTCAGGTCCCTTGGAAATGTAAGGGTTTCATGGAGAACATGACGTCAATCATGCTTTTGCACTCTACTACCAATAGAAATGACCTCTTGTACATGCCTGACTGAGTTTCACTGCAAAATGCCCTTGTTTTCTGGTTTCTTGAATGTTCTCAACACATTAGGAGAAAGAGCGTGTTTGAGCAAGATCGATGCAGTGTGCGTTTCCCTAGATTTCAAGTGATTTGGGAAATATAATCCTTATTTTTCCACATTGTGAAAGAAACATGAGGCTTGCAAGAGATTGAAAAAATGCATCCCAAAACGTACTCCAGCGGTGAAAGCACACGTTTCTACAAAGACTTTGAAGTAGCAAGTAAAAGCCAATGGCTGAGTGTTCTTTCAGAGAGAAACATACACATTTCATCCTTCTGGAGTGAATTTTCAGCCTGGAATTCATATGCATTTGTACCGTGCAGAATGTAAGTACCTGCTCGGGGGTTGTGTCATAGAAGCAACTTTCCTGCAGGAGCTTATTGGAACATTCATTGTTTGGCTAACTTCTTTGGGTTGGTTTTGGAAGGTCTTTCAACTTTAGCCAAATCCGCTTTCTTACGAAATTTTTTCACAGCCCTGTTTCCAAGAGCCCACAAAGAACTGCTGCTTAAAACTCTCCACATGCACATCTCCCATACTGGTGTGCTCGTTTCACTACCTGGATTTTGGTTTCCTCTTCTTTCTTTGAAATTACAAGCCCTCTTTCTGCATGCTACACACACCTTGTAGCAGCTTCAGTTTGCAGCATATTGGTGCTCTTAAAACGCTGAGTAACCTGTGTAGAGTGTGTCAATCTCCAGCACTGAATACACAACTTAGAGCTCCTTTCACCACAGACACGCAAACACATCTTTTTGTAAAAGTCCTACTTCTTTACTCTTGGAAATGTAAGGGTTTCATCGAGAACTTGAAGTCAATCATGCTTTTGCACTCTGCAACCAATAGGAATGAACTCTTGTACATACCCGTCTGAATTTCAGTGCAAAATGCCCTTCTTTTCTGGTTTGTTGAAAGTTCACAACACATTAGGAGATAGAGCGTGTTTGAAGAAGACTGATGCAGTGTGCGTTTTCCTTTATTTCTTGTGATTTGGGAAACATAATCCGTGATTTTCCACATTGTCTAAGAAACAACATGAGGCTTGCAAGAGATTGAAACAATGCATCCTAAAACTTATTCCAGCAGTGAAAACACACGGTTCTACAAAGACTTGGAAGGAGCAAGCAAAAGAATAGTGGCTGAGTGTCCTTTCAGAGAGAAACACATGCATTTCATCCTTCTGGAGTGAGTTTTCTTGCTGGAATTCATATGCATTTTGTACTGTGCAGAATGTAGCTACCTGCTCGGGGGTTGTGTCATAGATGCACCTTTCCTGTAGGAGCTTATTGGAACTTTCATTGTTTGGCTAAGTTATTTAGGGTTGGTTTTGGAAGGTCTTTCAACTTTGGCCAAATCCGCTTTGTACGAAAGTTTTTCACAGCCCTGTTTCCAAGTGTCCACAAAGAGCTGCTGCTTGAAAGTGTCCACATGCACATCTCCCATACTGGTGTGCTCGTTTCACTACCTGGATTTTGGTTTCCTCTTCTTTCTTTGAAATGACAAGTCTTCATTCAGCATGCTACACACAGCTTGTAGCAGTTTCAGTTTGAAGCATGTTGGTGCTCTCAAAACGCTGTGTATCCTGGGTAGAGTGTGTCACTCTACAGCACTGAATACACAACTTAGAGCTCCTTTCAACACAGACACGCAAACACGTCTTTTTGGGAAAGTCCTAACTCAGGTAAATTGGAAATGTAAGGGTTTCATCGAAAACATGAAGACAATCATGCTTTTGAACTCTGCAACCGAAAGAAATGGCTTTTTGTACATGCCATTCTGAATTTCACTGCAAAATGCCCTTCTTTTCTGGTTTGTTGAAAGTTCAAAACACTTTAGGAAATAGAACGTGTTTGAAGAAGACTGATGCAGTGTGCGTTTTCCTGGATTTCAAGTGATTCGGGATACATACTCCTTGTTTTTCCACATTGTCTAAGAAACAACATGAGGCTTGCAAGAGATTGAAAAAATGCATCCTAAAACTTATGCCTGCAGTGAAAACACACGTTTCTACAAAGACTTGGAAGGAGCAAGCAAAAGAATAGTGGCTGAGAGTTCTTTCAGAGAGAAACACACGTATTTCATCCTTCTGTAGAGACAGTTAGGGTTACGATTGGACCTAGGGTAGGGTTATGTTGAGGGCTAGGGTTAGAGAGACGGTTAGGGTTACGATTGGACCTAGGGTTAGGGTTATGTTGAGGGCTAGGGTTAGAGAGAAGGTTAGGGTTACTTTTGGACCTAGGGTTAGGGTTATGTTGAGGGCTAGGGTTAGAGATATGGTTAGGGTTACGATTGGACCTAGGGTTAGGGTTATGTTGAGGGCTAGGGTTAGAGTTCCGGTTAGGGTTACACTTGAACCTAGGGTTAGGGTTATGTTGAGGGCTAGGCTTAGAGAGAAGGTTAGGGTTACAATTGGACCTAGGGTTAGGGTTATGTTGAGGGCTAGGGTTAGAGATCATGTTAGTATTACAATTGGACATAGGGTTAGGGTTATGTTGAGGGCTAGGGTTAGAGAGAAGGTTAGGGTTACTTTTGGACCTAGGGTTAGGGTTATGTTGAGGGCTAGGGTTAGAGATATGGTTAGGGTTACGATTGGACCTAGGGTTAGGGTTATGTTGAGGGCTAGGGTTAGAGATCCGGTTAGGGTTAAGATTAGACCTAGGGTTATAGTGATGTTGAGGGCTAGGGTATTCCAGCAGTGAAAACACACATTTCTATAAAGACTTTGAAGCAGCAAGCTAAAGCCTTGTGCCTGAGTGTTCTTTCATAGAGAAACATGCATTTCATCCTTCTGGAGTGAATTTTCATGCTGGAGTTCATATGCATTTTATACTGTGCAGAATGTAGCTACCTGCTGGGGGTTGTGTCATAGAAGCACCTTTTCTGCAGGAGCTTATTGGAACATTCATTGTTTGGCTAAGTTATTTAGGGTTGGTTTTGGAAGGTCTTTCAACCTTGGCCAAATCCCGCTTCGTACGCAAGTTTTTAATACCGCTGTTTCCAAGTGTCCACAAAGAGCTGCTGCTTGAAACTGTCCACATGCACATCTCGTATACTGGTGTCCTCGTTTCACTACCTGGATTTTGGTTTTCTCTTCTTTCTTTGAAATGACAAGTCTTCATTCAGCATTCTACACACACCTTGTACCAGCTTCAGTTTGAAGCATGTTGGTGCTCTCAAAACGCTGTGTAACCTATGTAGAGTGTGTTACTCTCCAGCACTGAATACACAACTTAGAGCTCCTTTCACCACAGACACGCAAACACATCTTTTTGTGAAAGTCCTACTTCAGGTCCCTTGGAAATGTAAGGGTTTCATGGAGGACATGAAGTCAATCATGCTTTTGCACTCTACTACCAATAGAAATGACCTCTTGTACATGCCTGACTGAGTTTCACTGCAAAATGCCCTTGTTTTCTGGTTTCTTGAATGTTCTCAACACATTAGGAGAAAGAGCGTGTTTGAGCAAGATCGATGCAGTGTGCGTTTCCCTAGATTTCAAGTGATTTGGGAAATATAATCCTTATTTTTCCACATTGTGAAAGAAACATGAGGCTTGCAAGAGATTGAAAAAATGCATCCCAAAACGTACTCCAGCGGTGAAAGCACACGTTTCTACAAAGACTTTGAAGTAGCAAGTAAAAGCCAATGGCTGAGTGTTCTTTCAGAGAGAAACATACACATTTCATCCTTCTGGAGTGAATTTTCAGCCTGGAATTCATATGCATTTGTACCGTGCAGAATGTAAGTACCTGCTCGGGGGTTGTGTCATAGAAGCAACTTTCCTGCAGGAGCTTATTGGAACATTCATTGTTTGGCTAACTTCTTTGGGTTGGTTTTGGAAGGTCTTTCAACTTTAGCCAAATCCGCTTTCTTACGAAATTTTTTCACAGCCCTGTTTCCAAGAGCCCACAAAGAACTGCTGCTTAAAACTCTCCACATGCACATCTCCCATACTGGTGTGCTCGTTTCACTACCTGGATTTTGGTTTCCTCTTCTTTCTTTGAAATTACAAGCCCTCTTTCTGCATGCTACACACACCTTGTAGCAGTTTCAGTTTGCAGCATATTGGTGCTCTTAAAACGCTGAGTAACCTGTGTAGAGTGTGTCAATCTCCAGCACTGAATACACAACTTAGAGCTCCTTTCACCACAGACACGCAAACACATCTTTTTGTAAAAGTCCTACTTCTTTACTCTTGGAAATGTAAGGGTTTCATCGAGAACTTGAAGTCAATCATGCTTTTGCACTCTGCAACCAATAGGAATGAACTCTTGTACATACCCGTCTGAATTTCAGTGCAAAATGCCCTTCTTTTCTGGTTTGTTGAAAGTTCACAACACATTAGGAGATAGAGCGTGTTTGAAGAAGACTGATGCAGTGTGCGTTTTCCTTTATTTCTTGTGATTTGGGAAACATAATCCGTGATTTTCCACATTGTCTAAGAAACAACATGAGGCTTGCAAGAGATTGAAACAATGCATCCTAAAACTTATTCCAGCAGTGAAAACACACGGTTCTACAAAGACTTGGAAGGAGCAAGCAAAAGAATAGTGGCTGAGTGTCCTTTCAGAGAGAAACACATGCATTTCATCCTTCTGGAGTGAGTTTTCTTGCTGGAATTCATATGCATTTTGTACTGTGCAGAATGTAGCTACCTGCTCGGGGGTTGTGTCATAGATGCACCTTTCCTGTAGGAGCTTATTGGAACTTTCATTGTTTGGCTAAGTTATTTAGGGTTGGTTTTGGAAGGTCTTTCAACTTTGGCCAAATCCGCTTTGTACGAAAGTTTTTCACAGCCCTGTTTCCAAGTGTCCACAAAGAGCTGCTGCTTGAAAGTGTCCACATGCACATCTCCCATACTGGTGTGCTCGTTTCACTACCTGGATTTTGGTTTCCTCTTCTTTCTTTGAAATGACAAGTCTTCATTCAGCATGCTACACACAGCTTGTAGCAGTTTCAGTTTGAAGCATGTTGGTGCTCTCAAAACGCTGTGTATCCTGGGTAGAGTGTGTCACTCTACAGCACTGAATACACAACTTAGAGCTCCTTTCAACACAGACACGCAAACACGTCTTTTTGGGAAAGTCCTAACTCAGGTAAATTGGAAATGTAAGGGTTTCATCGAAAACATGAAGACAATCATGCTTTTGAACTCTGCAACCGAAAGAAATGGCTTTTTGTACATGCCATTCTGAATTTCACTGCAAAATGCCCTTCTTTTCTGGTTTGTTGAAAGTTCAAAACACTTTAGGAAATAGAACGTGTTTGAAGAAGACTGATGCAGTGTGCGTTTTCCTGGATTTCAAGTGATTCGGGATACATACTCCTTGTTTTTCCACATTGTCTAAGAAACAACATGAGGCTTGCAAGAGATTGAAAAAATGCATCCTAAAACTTATGCCTGCAGTGAAAACACACGTTTCTACAAAGACTTGGAAGGAGCAAGCAAAAGAATAGTGGCTGAGAGTTCTTTCAGAGAGAAACACACGTATTTCATCCTTCTGTAGAGACAGTTAGGGTTACGATTGGACCTAGGGTAGGGTTATGTTGAGGGCTAGGGTTAGAGAGACGGTTAGGGTTACGATTGGACCTAGGGTTAGGGTTATGTTGAGGGCTAGGGTTAGAGAGAAGGTTAGGGTTACTTTTGGACCTAGGGTTAGGGTTATGTTGAGGGCTAGGGTTAGAGATATGGTTAGGGTTACGATTGGACCTAGGGTTAGGGTTATGTTGAGGGCTAGGGTTAGAGTTCCGGTTAGGGTTACACTTGAACCTAGGGTTAGGGTTATGTTGAGGGCTAGGCTTAGAGAGAAGGTTAGGGTTACAATTGGACCTAGGGTTAGGGTTATGTTGAGGGCTAGGGTTAGAGATCATGTTAGTATTACAATTGGACATAGGGTTAGGGTTATGTTGAGGGCTAGGGTTAGAGAGAAGGTTAGGGTTACTTTTGGACCTAGGGTTAGGGTTATGTTGAGGGCTAGGGTTAGAGATATGGTTAGGGTTACGATTGGACCTAGGGTTAGGGTTATGTTGAGGGCTAGGGTTAGAGATCCGGTTAGGGTTAAGATTAGACCTAGGGTTATAGTGATGTTGAGGGCTAGGGTATTCCAGCAGTGAAAACACACATTTCTATAAAGACTTTGAAGCAGCAAGCTAAAGCCTTGTGCCTGAGTGTTCTTTCATAGAGAAACATGCATTTCATCCTTCTGGAGTGAATTTTCATGCTGGAGTTCATATGCATTTTATACTGTGCAGAATGTAGCTACCTGCTGGGGGTTGTGTCATAGAAGCACCTTTTCTGCAGGAGCTTATTGGAACATTCATTGTTTGGCTAAGTTATTTAGGGTTGGTTTTGGAAGGTCTTTCAACCTTGGCCAAATCCCGCTTCGTACGCAAGTTTTTAATACCGCTGTTTCCAAGTGTCCACAAAGAGCTGCTGCTTGAAACTGTCCACATGCACATCTCGTATACTGGTGTCCTCGTTTCACTACCTGGATTTTGGTTTTCTCTTCTTTCTTTGAAATGACAAGTCTTCATTCAGCATTCTACACACACCTTGTACCAGCTTCAGTTTGAAGCATGTTGGTGCTCTCAAAACGCTGTGTAACCTATGTAGAGTGTGTTACTCTCCAGCACTGAATACACAACTTAGAGCTCCTTTCACCACAGACACGCAAACACATCTTTTTGTGAAAGTCCTACTTCAGGTCCCTTGGAAATGTAAGGGTTTCATGGAGGACATGAAGTCAATCATGCTTTTGCACTCTACTACCAATAGAAATGACCTCTTGTACATGCCTGACTGAGTTTCACTGCAAAATGCCCTTGTTTTCTGGTTTCTTGAATGTTCTCAACACATTAGGAGAAAGAGCGTGTTTGAGCAAGATCGATGCAGTGTGCGTTTCCCTAGATTTCAAGTGATTTGGGAAATATAATCCTTATTTTTCCACATTGTGAAAGAAACATGAGGCTTGCAAGAGATTGAAAAAATGCATCCCAAAACGTACTCCAGCGGTGAAAGCACACGTTTCTACAAAGACTTTGAAGTAGCAAGTAAAAGCCAATGGCTGAGTGTTCTTTCAGAGAGAAACATACACATTTCATCCTTCTGGAGTGAATTTTCAGCCTGGAATTCATATGCATTTGTACCGTGCAGAATGTAAGTACCTGCTCGGGGGTTGTGTCATAGAAGCAACTTTCCTGCAGGAGCTTATTGGAACATTCATTGTTTGGCTAACTTCTTTGGGTTGGTTTTGGAAGGTCTTTCAACTTTAGCCAAATCCGCTTTCTTACGAAATTTTTTCACAGCCCTGTTTCCAAGAGCCCACAAAGAACTGCTGCTTAAAACTCTCCACATGCACATCTCCCATACTGGTGTGCTCGTTTCACTACCTGGATTTTGGTTTCCTCTTCTTTCTTTGAAATTACAAGCCCTCTTTCTGCATGCTACACACACCTTGTAGCAGTTTCAGTTTGCAGCATATTGGTGCTCTTAAAACGCTGAGTAACCTGTGTAGAGTGTGTCAATCTCCAGCACTGAATACACAACTTAGAGCTCCTTTCACCACAGACACGCAAACACATCTTTTTGTAAAAGTCCTACTTCTTTACTCTTGGAAATGTAAGGGTTTCATCGAGAACTTGAAGTCAATCATGCTTTTGCACTCTGCAACCAATAGGAATGAACTCTTGTACATACCCGTCTGAATTTCAGTGCAAAATGCCCTTCTTTTCTGGTTTGTTGAAAGTTCACAACACATTAGGAGATAGAGCGTGTTTGAAGAAGACTGATGCAGTGTGCGTTTTCCTTTATTTCTTGTGATTTGGGAAACATAATCCGTGATTTTCCACATTGTCTAAGAAACAACATGAGGCTTGCAAGAGATTGAAACAATGCATCCTAAAACTTATTCCAGCAGTGAAAACACACGGTTCTACAAAGACTTGGAAGGAGCAAGCAAAAGAATAGTGGCTGAGTGTCCTTTCAGAGAGAAACACATGCATTTCATCCTTCTGGAGTGAGTTTTCTTGCTGGAATTCATATGCATTTTGTACTGTGCAGAATGTAGCTACCTGCTCGGGGGTTGTGTCATAGATGCACCTTTCCTGTAGGAGCTTATTGGAACTTTCATTGTTTGGCTAAGTTATTTAGGGTTGGTTTTGGAAGGTCTTTCAACTTTGGCCAAATCCGCTTTGTACGAAAGTTTTTCACAGCCCTGTTTCCAAGTGTCCACAAAGAGCTGCTGCTTGAAAGTGTCCACATGCACATCTCCCATACTGGTGTGCTCGTTTCACTACCTGGATTTTGGTTTCCTCTTCTTTCTTTGAAATGACAAGTCTTCATTCAGCATGCTACACACAGCTTGTAGCAGTTTCAGTTTGAAGCATGTTGGTGCTCTCAAAACGCTGTGTATCCTGGGTAGAGTGTGTCACTCTACAGCACTGAATACACAACTTAGAGCTCCTTTCAACACAGACACGCAAACACGTCTTTTTGGGAAAGTCCTAACTCAGGTAAATTGGAAATGTAAGGGTTTCATCGAAAACATGAAGACAATCATGCTTTTGAACTCTGCAACCGAAAGAAATGGCTTTTTGTACATGCCATTCTGAATTTCACTGCAAAATGCCCTTCTTTTCTGGTTTGTTGAAAGTTCAAAACACTTTAGGAAATAGAACGTGTTTGAAGAAGACTGATGCAGTGTGCGTTTTCCTGGATTTCAAGTGATTCGGGATACATACTCCTTGTTTTTCCACATTGTCTAAGAAACAACATGAGGCTTGCAAGAGATTGAAAAAATGCATCCTAAAACTTATGCCTGCAGTGAAAACACACGTTTCTACAAAGACTTGGAAGGAGCAAGCAAAAGAATAGTGGCTGAGAGTTCTTTCAGAGAGAAACACACGTATTTCATCCTTCTGTAGAGACAGTTAGGGTTACGATTGGACCTAGGGTAGGGTTATGTTGAGGGCTAGGGTTAGAGAGACGGTTAGGGTTACGATTGGACCTAGGGTTAGGGTTATGTTGAGGGCTAGGGTTAGAGAGAAGGTTAGGGTTACTTTTGGACCTAGGGTTAGGGTTATGTTGAGGGCTAGGGTTAGAGATATGGTTAGGGTTACGATTGGACCTAGGGTTAGGGTTATGTTGAGGGCTAGGGTTAGAGTTCCGGTTAGGGTTACACTTGAACCTAGGGTTAGGGTTATGTTGAGGGCTAGGCTTAGAGAGAAGGTTAGGGTTACAATTGGACCTAGGGTTAGGGTTATGTTGAGGGCTAGGGTTAGAGATCATGTTAGTATTACAATTGGACATAGGGTTAGGGTTATGTTGAGGGCTAGGGTTAGAGAGAAGGTTAGGGTTACTTTTGGACCTAGGGTTAGGGTTATGTTGAGGGCTAGGGTTAGAGATATGGTTAGGGTTACGATTGGACCTAGGGTTAGGGTTATGTTGAGGGCTAGGGTTAGAGATCCGGTTAGGGTTAAGATTGGACCTAGGGTTATAGTGATGTTGAGGGCTAGGGTATTCCAGCAGTGAAAACACACATTTCTATAAAGACTTTGAAGCAGCAAGCTAAAGCCTTGTGCCTGAGTGTTCTTTCATAGAGAAACATGCATTTCATCCTTCTGGAGTGAATTTTCATGCTGGAGTTCATATGCATTTTATACTGTGCAGAATGTAGCTACCTGCTGGGGGTTGTGTCATAGAAGCACCTTTTCTGCAGGAGCTTATTGGAACATTCATTGTTTGGCTAAGTTATTTAGGGTTGGATTTGGAAGGTCTTTCAACCTTGGCCAAATCCCGCTTCGTACGCAAGTTTTTAATACCGCTGTTTCCAAGTGTCCACAAAGAGCTGCTGCTTGAAACTGTCCACATGCACATCTCGTATACTGGTGTCCTCGTTTCACTACCTGGATTTTGGTTTTCTCTTCTTTCTTTGAAATGACAAGTCTTCATTCAGCATTCTACACACACCTTGTACCAGCTTCAGTTTGAAGCATGTTGGTGCTCTCAAAACGCTGTGTAACCTATGTAGAGTGTGTTACTCTCCAGCACTGAATACACAACTTAGAGCTCCTTTCACCACAGGCACGCAAAGACATCTTTTTGTGAAAGTCCTACTTCAGGTCCCTTGGAAATGTAAGGGTTTCATGGAGGACATGAAGTCAATCATGCTTTTGCACTCTACTACCAATAGAAATGACCTCTTGTACATGCCTGACTGAGTTTCACTGCAAAATGCCCTTGTTTTCTGGTTTCTTGAATGTTCTCAACACATTAGGAGAAAGAGCGTGTTTGAGCAAGATCGATGCAGTGTGCGTTTCCCTAGATTTCAAGTGATTTGGGAAATATAATCCTTATTTTTCCACATTGTGAAAGAAACATGAGGCTTGCAAGAGATTGAAAAAATGCATCCCAAAACGTACTCCAGCGGTGAAAGCACACGTTTCTACAAAGACTTTGAAGTAGCAAGTAAAAGCCAATGGCTGAGTGTTCTTTCAGAGAGAAACATACACATTTCATCCTTCTGGAGTGAATTTTCAGCCTGGAATTCATATGCATTTGTACCGTGCAGAATGTAAGTACCTGCTCGGGGGTTGTGTCATAGAAGCAACTTTCCTGCAGGAGCTTATTGGAACATTCATTGTTTGGCTAACTTCTTTGGGTTGGTTTTGGAAGGTCTTTCAACTTTAGCCAAATCCGCTTTCTTACGAAATTTTTTCACAGCCCTGTTTCCAAGAGCCCACAAAGAACTGCTGCTTAAAACTCTCCACATGCACATCTCCCATACTGGTGTGCTCGTTTCACTACCTGGATTTTGGTTTCCTCTTCTTTCTTTGAAATTACAAGCCCTCTTTCTGCATGCTACACACACCTTGTAGCAGTTTCAGTTTGCAGCATATTGGTGCTCTTAAAACGCTGAGTAACCTGTGTAGAGTGTGTCAATCTCCAGCACTGAATACACAACTTAGAGCTCCTTTCACCACAGACACGCAAACACATCTTTTTGTAAAAGTCCTACTTCTTTACTCTTGGAAATGTAAGGGTTTCATCGAGAACTTGAAGTCAATCATGCTTTTGCACTCTGCAACCAATAGGAATGAACTCTTGTACATACCCGTCTGAATTTCAGTGCAAAATGCCCTTCTTTTCTGGTTTGTTGAAAGTTCACAACACATTAGGAGATAGAGCGTGTTTGAAGAAGACTGATGCAGTGTGCGTTTTCCTTTATTTCTTGTGATTTGGGAAACATAATCCGTGATTTTCCACATTGTCTAAGAAACAACATGAGGCTTGCAAGAGATTGAAACAATGCATCCTAAAACTTATTCCAGCAGTGAAAACACACGGTTCTACAAAGACTTGGAAGGAGCAAGCAAAAGAATAGTGGCTGAGTGTCCTTTCAGAGAGAAACACATGCATTTCATCCTTCTGGAGTGAGTTTTCTTGCTGGAATTCATATGCATTTTGTACTGTGCAGAATGTAGCTACCTGCTCGGGGGTTGTGTCATAGATGCACCTTTCCTGTAGGAGCTTATTGGAACTTTCATTGTTTGGCTAAGTTATTTAGGGTTGGTTTTGGAAGGTCTTTCAACTTTGGCCAAATCCGCTTTGTACGAAAGTTTTTCACAGCCCTGTTTCCAAGTGTCCACAAAGAGCTGCTGCTTGAAAGTGTCCACATGCACATCTCCCATACTGGTGTGCTCGTTTCACTACCTGGATTTTGGTTTCCTCTTCTTTCTTTGAAATGACAAGTCTTCATTCAGCATGCTACACACAGCTTGTAGCAGTTTCAGTTTGAAGCATGTTGGTGCTCTCAAAACGCTGTGTATCCTGGGTAGAGTGTGTCACTCTACAGCACTGAATACACAACTTAGAGCTCCTTTCAACACAGACACGCAAACACGTCTTTTTGGGAAAGTCCTAACTCAGGTAAATTGGAAATGTAAGGGTTTCATCGAAAACATGAAGACAATCATGCTTTTGAACTCTGCAACCGAAAGAAATGGCTTTTTGTACATGCCATTCTGAATTTCACTGCAAAATGCCCTTCTTTTCTGGTTTGTTGAAAGTTCAAAACACTTTAGGAAATAGAACGTGTTTGAAGAAGACTGATGCAGTGTGCGTTTTCCTGGATTTCAAGTGATTCGGGATACATACTCCTTGTTTTTCCACATTGTCTAAGAAACAACATGAGGCTTGCAAGAGATTGAAAAAATGCATCCTAAAACTTATGCCTGCAGTGAAAACACACGTTTCTACAAAGACTTGGAAGGAGCAAGCAAAAGAATAGTGGCTGAGAGTTCTTTCAGAGAGAAACACACGTATTTCATCCTTCTGTAGAGACAGTTAGGGTTACGATTGGACCTAGGGTAGGGTTATGTTGAGGGCTAGGGTTAGAGAGACGGTTAGGGTTACGATTGGACCTAGGGTTAGGGTTATGTTGAGGGCTAGGGTTAGAGAGAAGGTTAGGGTTACAATTGGACCTAGGGTTAGGGTTATGTTGAGGGCTAGGGTTAGAGATCATGTTAGTATTACAATTGGACATAGGGTTAGGGTTATGTTGAGGGCTAGGGTTAGAGATATGGTTAGGGTTACGATTGGACCTAGGGTTAGGGTTATGTTGAGGGCTAGGGTTAGAGATCCGGTTAGGGTTAAGATTGGACCTAGGGTTATAGTGATGTTGAGGGCTAGGGTATTCCAGCAGTGAAAACACACATTTCTATAAAGACTTTGAAGCAGCAAGCTAAAGCCTTGTGCCTGAGTGTTCTTTCATAGAGAAACATGCATTTCATCCTTCTGGAGTGAATTTTCATGCTATAGTTCATATGCATTTTATACTGTGCAGAATGTAGCTACCTGCTGGGGGTTGTGTCATAGAAGCACCTTTTCTGCAGGAGCTTATTGGAACATTCATTGTTTGGCTAAGTTATTTAGGGTTGGTTTTGGAAGGTCTTTCAACCTTGGCCAAATCCCGCTTCGTACGCAAGTTTTTAATACCGCTGTTTCCAAGTGTCCACAAAGAGCTGCTGCTTGAAACTGTCCACATGCACATCTCGTATACTGGTGTCCTCGTTTCACTACCTGTATTTTGGTTTCCTCTTCTTTCTTTGAAATGACAAGTCTTCATTCAGCATTCTACACACACCTTGTACCAGCTTCAGTTTGAAGCATGTTGGTGCTCTCAAAACGCTGTGTAACCTATGTAGAGTGTGTTACTCTCCAGCACTGAATACACAACTTAGAGCTCCTTTCACCACAGGCACGCAAAGACATCTTTTTGTGAAAGTCCTACTTCAGGTCCCTTGGAAATGTAAGGGTTTCATGGAGGACATGAAGTCAATCATGCTTTTGCACTCTACTACCAATAGAAATGACCTCTTGTACATGCCTGACTGAGTTTCACTGCAAAATGCCCTTGTTTTCTGGTTTCTTGAATGTTCTCAACACATTAGGAGAAAGAGCGTGTTTGAGCAAGATCGATGCAGTGTGCGTTTCCCTAGATTTCAAGTGATTTGGGAAATATAATCCTTATTTTTCCACATTGTGAAAGAAACATGAGGCTTGCAAGAGATTGAAAAAATGCATCCCAAAACGTACTCCAGCGGTGAAAGCACACGTTTCTACAAAGACTTGGAAGGAGCAAGTAAAAGCCAATGGCTGAGTGTTCTTTCAGAGAGAAACATACACATTTCATCCTTCTGGAGTGAATTTTCAGCCTGGAATTCATATGCATTTGTACCGTGCAGAATGTAAGTACCTGCTCGGGGGTTGTGTCATAGAAGCAACTTTCCTGCAGGAGCTTATTGGAACATTCATTGTTTGGCTAACTTCTTTGGGTTGGTTTTGGAAGGTCTTTCAACTTTAGCCAAATCCGCTTTCTTACGAAATTTTTTCACAGCCCTGTTTCCAAGAGCCCACAAAGAACTGCTGCTTAAAACTCTCCACATGCACATCTCCCATACTGGTGTGCTCGTTTCACTACCTGGATTTTGGTTTCCTCTTCTTTCTTTGAAATTACAAGCCCTCTTTCTGCATGCTACACACACCTTGTAGCAGTTTAGTTTGCAGCATATTGGTGCTCTTAAAACGCTGAGTAACCTGTGTAGAGTGTGTCAATCTCCAGCACTGAATACACAACTTAGAGCTCCTTTCACCACAGACACGCAAACACATCTTTTTG
The DNA here is from genome assembly GCF_054644295.1 of Miniopterus natalensis. Taxonomy (NCBI): domain Eukaryota; kingdom Metazoa; phylum Chordata; class Mammalia; order Chiroptera; family Miniopteridae; genus Miniopterus; species Miniopterus natalensis. The sequence goes on from NC_142087.1 coordinate 85,239,225, forward strand.
TAAAAGTCCTACTTCTTTACTCTTGGAAATGTAAGGGTTTCATCGAGAACTTGAAGTCAATCATGCTTTTGCACTCTGCAACCAATAGGAATGAACTCTTGTACATACCCGTCTGAATTTCAGTGCAAAATGCCCTTCTTTTCTGGTTTGTTGAAAGTTCACAACACATTAGGAGATAGAGCGTGTTTGAAGAAGACTGATGCAGTGTGCGTTTTCCTTTATTTCTTGTGATTTGGGAAACATAATCCGTGATTTTCCACATTGTCTAAGAAACAACATGAGGCTTGCAAGAGATTGAAACAATGCATCCTAAAACTTATTCCAGCAGTGAAAACACACGGTTCTACAAAGACTTGGAAGGAGCAAGCAAAAGAATAGTGGCTGAGTGTCCTTTCAGAGAGAAACACATGCATTTCATCCTTCTGGAGTGAGTTTTCTTGCTGGAATTCATATGCATTTTGTACTGTGCAGAATGTAGCTACCTGCTCGGGGGTTGTGTCATAGATGCACCTTTCCTGTAGGAGCTTATTGGAACTTTCATTGTTTGGCTAAGTTATTTAGGGTTGGTTTTGGAAGGTTTTTCAACTTTGGCCAAATCCGCTTTGTACGAAAGTTTTTCACAGCCCTGTTTCCAAGTGTCCACAAAGAGCTGCTGCTTGAAAGTGTCCACATGCACATCTCCCATACTGGTGTGCTCGTTTCACTACCTGGATTTTGGTTTCCTCTTCTTTCTTTGAAATGACAAGTCTTCATTCAGCATGCTACACACAGCTTGTAGCAGTTTCAGTTTGAAGCATGTTGGTGCTCTCAAAACGCTGTGTATCCTGGGTAGAGTGTGTCACTCTACAGCACTGAATACACAACTTAGAGCTCCTTTCAACACAGACACGCAAACACGTCTTTTTGGGAAAGTCCTAACTCAGGTAAATTGGAAATGTAAGGGTTTCATCGAAAACATGAAGACAATCATGCTTTTGAACTCTGCAACCGAAAGAAATGGCTTTTTGTACATGCCATTCTGAATTTCACTGCAAAATGCCCTTCTTTTCTGGTTTGTTGAAAGTTCAAAACACTTTAGGAAATAGAACGTGTTTGAAGAAGACTGATGCAGTGTGCGTTTTCCTGGATTTCAAGTGATTCGGGATACATACTCCTTGTTTTTCCACATTGTCTAAGAAACAACATGAGGCTTGCAAGAGATTGAAAAAATGCATCCTAAAACTTATGCCTGCAGTGAAAACACACGTTTCTACAAAGACTTGGAAGGAGCAAGCAAAAGAATAGTGGCTGAGAGTTCTTTCAGAGAGAAACACACGTATTTCATCCTTCTGTAGAGACAGTTAGGGTTACGATTGGACCTAGGGTAGGGTTATGTTGAGGGCTAGGGTTAGAGAGACGGTTAGGGTTACGATTGGACCTAGGGTTAGGGTTATGTTGAGGGCTAGGGTTAGAGAGAAGGTTAGGGTTACTTTTGGACCTAGGGTTAGGGTTATGTTGAGGGCTAGGGTTAGAGATATGGTTAGGGTTACGATTGGACCTAGGGTTAGGGTTATGTTGAGGGCTAGGGTTAGAGTTCCGGTTAGGGTTACACTTGAACCTAGGGTTAGGGTTATGTTGAGGGCTAGGCTTAGAGAGAAGGTTAGGGTTACAATTGGACCTAGGGTTAGGGTTATGTTGAGGGCTAGGGTTAGAGATCATGTTAGTATTACAATTGGACATAGGGTTAGGGTTATGTTGAGGGCTAGGGTTAGAGAGAAGGTTAGGGTTACTTTTGGACCTAGGGTTAGGGTTATGTTGAGGGCTAGGGTTAGAGATATGGTTAGGGTTACGATTGGACCTAGGGTTAGGGTTATGTTGAGGGCTAGGGTTAGAGATCCGGTTAGGGTTAAGATTGGACCTAGGGTTATAGTGATGTTGAGGGCTAGGGTATTCCAGCAGTGAAAACACACATTTCTATAAAGACTTTGAAGCAGCAAGCTAAAGCCTTGTGCCTGAGTGTTCTTTCATAGAGAAACATGCATTTCATCCTTCTGGAGTGAATTTTCATGCTGGAGTTCATATGCATTTTATACTGTGCAGAATGTAGCTACCTGCTGGGGGTTGTGTCATAGAAGCACCTTTTCTGCAGGAGCTTATTGGAACATTCATTGTTTGGCTAAGTTATTTAGGGTTGGATTTGGAAGGTCTTTCAACCTTGGCCAAATCCCGCTTCGTACGCAAGTTTTTAATACCGCTGTTTCCAAGTGTCCACAAAGAGCTGCTGCTTGAAACTGTCCACATGCACATCTCGTATACTGGTGTCCTCGTTTCACTACCTGGATTTTGGTTTTCTCTTCTTTCTTTGAAATGACAAGTCTTCATTCAGCATTCTACACACACCTTGTACCAGCTTCAGTTTGAAGCATGTTGGTGCTCTCAAAACGCTGTGTAACCTATGTAGAGTGTGTTACTCTCCAGCACTGAATACACAACTTAGAGCTCCTTTCACCACAGGCACGCAAAGACATCTTTTTGTGAAAGTCCTACTTCAGGTCCCTTGGAAATGTAAGGGTTTCATGGAGGACATGAAGTCAATCATGCTTTTGCACTCTACTACCAATAGAAATGACCTCTTGTACATGCCTGACTGAGTTTCACTGCAAAATGCCCTTGTTTTCTGGTTTCTTGAATGTTCTCAACACATTAGGAGAAAGAGCGTGTTTGAGCAAGATCGATGCAGTGTGCGTTTCCCTAGATTTCAAGTGATTTGGGAAATATAATCCTTATTTTTCCACATTGTGAAAGAAACATGAGGCTTGCAAGAGATTGAAAAAATGCATCCCAAAACGTACTCCAGCGGTGAAAGCACACGTTTCTACAAAGACTTTGAAGTAGCAAGTAAAAGCCAATGGCTGAGTGTTCTTTCAGAGAGAAACATACACATTTCATCCTTCTGGAGTGAATTTTCAGCCTGGAATTCATATGCATTTGTACCGTGCAGAATGTAAGTACCTGCTCGGGGGTTGTGTCATAGAAGCAACTTTCCTGCAGGAGCTTATTGGAACATTCATTGTTTGGCTAACTTCTTTGGGTTGGTTTTGGAAGGTCTTTCAACTTTAGCCAAATCCGCTTTCTTACGAAATTTTTTCACAGCCCTGTTTCCAAGAGCCCACAAAGAACTGCTGCTTAAAACTCTCCACATGCACATCTCCCATACTGGTGTGCTCGTTTCACTACCTGGATTTTGGTTTCCTCTTCTTTCTTTGAAATTACAAGCCCTCTTTCTGCATGCTACACACACCTTGTAGCAGTTTCAGTTTGCAGCATATTGGTGCTCTTAAAACGCTGAGTAACCTGTGTAGAGTGTGTCAATCTCCAGCACTGAATACACAACTTAGAGCTCCTTTCACCACAGACACGCAAACACATCTTTTTGTAAAAGTCCTACTTCTTTACTCTTGGAAATGTAAGGGTTTCATCGAGAACTTGAAGTCAATCATGCTTTTGCACTCTGCAACCAATAGGAATGAACTCTTGTACATACCCGTCTGAATTTCAGTGCAAAATGCCCTTCTTTTCTGGTTTGTTGAAAGTTCACAACACATTAGGAGATAGAGCGTGTTTGAAGAAGACTGATGCAGTGTGCGTTTTCCTTTATTTCTTGTGATTTGGGAAACATAATCCGTGATTTTCCACATTGTCTAAGAAACAACATGAGGCTTGCAAGAGATTGAAACAATGCATCCTAAAACTTATTCCAGCAGTGAAAACACACGGTTCTACAAAGACTTGGAAGGAGCAAGCAAAAGAATAGTGGCTGAGTGTCCTTTCAGAGAGAAACACATGCATTTCATCCTTCTGGAGTGAGTTTTCTTGCTGGAATTCATATGCATTTTGTACTGTGCAGAATGTAGCTACCTGCTCGGGGGTTGTGTCATAGATGCACCTTTCCTGTAGGAGCTTATTGGAACTTTCATTGTTTGGCTAAGTTATTTAGGGTTGGTTTTGGAAGGTCTTTCAACTTTGGCCAAATCCGCTTTGTACGAAAGTTTTTCACAGCCCTGTTTCCAAGTGTCCACAAAGAGCTGCTGCTTGAAAGTGTCCACATGCACATCTCCCATACTGGTGTGCTCGTTTCACTACCTGGATTTTGGTTTCCTCTTCTTTCTTTGAAATGACAAGTCTTCATTCAGCATGCTACACACAGCTTGTAGCAGTTTCAGTTTGAAGCATGTTGGTGCTCTCAAAACGCTGTGTATCCTGGGTAGAGTGTGTCACTCTACAGCACTGAATACACAACTTAGAGCTCCTTTCAACACAGACACGCAAACACGTCTTTTTGGGAAAGTCCTAACTCAGGTAAATTGGAAATGTAAGGGTTTCATCGAAAACATGAAGACAATCATGCTTTTGAACTCTGCAACCGAAAGAAATGGCTTTTTGTACATGCCATTCTGAATTTCACTGCAAAATGCCCTTCTTTTCTGGTTTGTTGAAAGTTCAAAACACTTTAGGAAATAGAACGTGTTTGAAGAAGACTGATGCAGTGTGCGTTTTCCTGGATTTCAAGTGATTCGGGATACATACTCCTTGTTTTTCCACATTGTCTAAGAAACAACATGAGGCTTGCAAGAGATTGAAAAAATGCATCCTAAAACTTATGCCTGCAGTGAAAACACACGTTTCTACAAAGACTTGGAAGGAGCAAGCAAAAGAATAGTGGCTGAGAGTTCTTTCAGAGAGAAACACACGTATTTCATCCTTCTGTAGAGACAGTTAGGGTTACGATTGGACCTAGGGTAGGGTTATGTTGAGGGCTAGGGTTAGAGAGACGGTTAGGGTTACGATTGGACCTAGGGTTAGGGTTATGTTGAGGGCTAGGGTTAGAGAGAAGGTTAGGGTTACTTTTGGACCTAGGGTTAAGGTTATGTTGAGGGCTAGGGTTAGAGATATGGTTAGGGTTACGATTGGACCTCGGGTTAGGGTTATGTTGAGGGCTAGGGTTAGAGTTCCGGTTAGGGTTACACTTGAACCTAGGGTTAGGGTTATGTTGAGGGCTAGGCTTAGAGAGAAGGTTAGGGTTACAATTGGACCTAGGGTTAGGGTTATGTTGAGGGCTAGGGTTAGAGATCATGTTAGTATTACAATTGGACATAGGGTTAGGGTTATGTTGAGGGCTAGGGTTAGAGAGAAGGTTAGGGTTACTTTTGGACCTAGGGTTAGGGTTATGTTGAGGGCTAGGGTTAGAGATATGGTTAGGGTTACGATTGGACCTAGGGTTAGGGTTATGTTGAGGGCTAGGGTTAGAGATCCGGTTAGGGTTAAGATTGGACCTAGGGTTATAGTGATGTTGAGGGCTAGGGTATTCCAGCAGTGAAAACACACATTTCTATAAAGACTTTGAAGCAGCAAGCTAAAGCCTTGTGCCTGAGTGTTCTTTCATAGAGAAACATGCATTTCATCCTTCTGGAGTGAATTTTCATGCTGGAGTTCATATGCATTTTATACTGTGCAGAATGTAGCTACCTGCTGGGGGTTGTGTCATAGAAGCACCTTTTCTGCAGGAGCTTATTGGAACATTCATTGTTGGGCTAAGTTATTTAGGGTTGGTTTTGGAAGGTCTTTCAACCTTGGCCAAATCCCGCTTCGTACGCAAGTTTTTAATACCGCTGTTTCCAAGTGTCCACAAAGAGCTGCTGCTTGAAACTGTCCACATGCACATCTCGTATACTGGTGTCCTCGTTTCACTACCTGGATTTTGGTTTTCTCTTCTTTCTTTGAAATGACAAGTCTTCATTCAGCATTCTACACACACCTTGTACCAGCTTCAGTTTGAAGCATGTTGGTGCTCTCAAAACGCTGTGTAACCTATGTAGAGTGTGTTACTCTCCAGCACTGAATACACAACTTAGAGCTCCTTTCACCACAGGCACGCAAAGACATCTTTTTGTGAAAGTCCTACTTCAGGTCCCTTGGAAATGTAAGGGTTTCATGGAGGACATGAAGTCAATCATGCTTTTGCACTCTACTACCAATAGAAATGACCTCTTGTACATGCCTGACTGAGTTTCACTGCAAAATGCCCTTGTTTTCTGGTTTCTTGAATGTTCTCAACACATTAGGAGAAAGAGCGTGTTTGAGCAAGATCGATGCAGTGTGCGTTTCCCTAGATTTCAAGTGATTTGGGAAATATAATCCTTATTTTTCCACATTGTGAAAGAAACATGAGGCTTGCAAGAGATTGAAAAAATGCATCCCAAAACGTACTCCAGCGGTGAAAGCACACGTTTCTACAAAGACTTGGAAGGAGCAAGTAAAAGCCAATGGCTGAGTGTTCTTTCAGAGAGAAACATACACATTTCATCCTTCTGGAGTGAATTTTCAGCCTGGAATTCATATGCATTTGTACCGTGCAGAATGTAAGTACCTGCTCGGGGGTTGTGTCATAGAAGCAACTTTCCTGCAGGAGCTTATTGGAACATTCATTGTTTGGCTAACTTCTTTGGGTTGGTTTTGGAAGGTCTTTCAACTTTAGCCAAATCCGCTTTCTTACGAAATTTTTTCACAGCCCTGTTTCCAAGAGCCCACAAAGAACTGCTGCTTAAAACTCTCCACATGCACATCTCCCATACTGGTGTGCTCGTTTCACTACCTGGATTTTGGTTTCCTCTTCTTTCTTTGAAATTACAAGCCCTCTTTCTGCATGCTACACACACCTTGTAGCAGTTTAGTTTTCAGCATATTGGTGCTCTTAAAACGCTGAGTAACCTGTGTAGAGTGTGTCAATCTCCAGCACTGAATACACAACTTAGAGCTCCTTTCACCACAGACACGCAAACACATCTTTTTGTAAAAGTCCTACTTCTTTACTCTTGGAAATGTAAGGGTTTCATCGAGAACTTGAAGTCAATCATGCTTTTGCACTCTGCAACCAATAGGAATGAACTCTTGTACATACCCGTCTGAATTTCAGTGCAAAATGCCCTTCTTTTCTGGTTTGTTGAAAGTTCACAACACATTAGGAGATAGAGCGTGTTTGAAGAAGACTGATGCAGTGTGCGTTTTCCTTTATTTCTTGTGATTTGGGAAACATAATCCGTGATTTTCCACATTGTCTAAGAAACAACATGAGGCTTGCAAGAGATTGAAACAATGCATCCTAAAACTTATTCCAGCAGTGAAAACACACGGTTCTACAAAGACTTGGAAGGAGCAAGCAAAAGAATAGTGGCTGAGTGTCCTTTCAGAGAGAAACACATGCATTTCATCCTTCTGGAGTGAGTTTTCTTGCTGGAATTCATATGCATTTTGTACTGTGCAGAATGTAGCTACCTGCTCGGGGGTTGTGTCATAGATGCACCTTTCCTGTAGGAGCTTATTGGAACTTTCATTGTTTGGCTAAGTTATTTAGGGTTGGTTTTGGAAGGTCTTTCAACTTTGGCCAAATCCGCTTTGTACGAAAGTTTTTCACAGCCCTGTTTCCAAGTGTCCACAAAGAGCTGCTGCTTGAAAGTGTCCACATGCACATCTCCCATACTGGTGTGCTCGTTTCACTACCTGGATTTTGGTTTCCTCTTCTTTCTTTGAAATGACAAGTCTTCATTCAGCATGCTACACACAGCTTGTAGCAGTTTCAGTTTGAAGCATGTTGGTGCTCTCAAAACGCTGTGTATCCTGGGTAGAGTGTGTCACTCTACAGCACTGAATACACAACTTAGAGCTCCTTTCAACACAGACACGCAAACACGTCTTTTTGGGAAAGTCCTAACTCAGGTAAATTGGAAATGTAAGGGTTTCATCGAAAACATGAAGACAATCATGCTTTTGAACTCTGCAACCGAAAGAAATGGCTTTTTGTACATGCCATTCTGAATTTCACTGCAAAATGCCCTTCTTTTCTGGTTTGTTGAAAGTTCAAAACACTTTAGGAAATAGAACGTGTTTGAAGAAGACTGATGCAGTGTGCGTTTTCCTGGATTTCAAGTGATTCGGGATACATACTCCTTGTTTTTCCACATTGTCTAAGAAACAACATGAGGCTTGCAAGAGATTGAAAAAATGCATCCTAAAACTTATGCCTGCAGTGAAAACACACGTTTCTACAAAGACTTGGAAGGAGCAAGCAAAAGAATAGTGGCTGAGAGTTCTTTCAGAGAGAAACACACGTATTTCATCCTTCTGTAGAGACAGTTAGGGTTACGATTGGACCTAGGGTTAGGGTTATGTTGAGGGCTAGGGTTAGAGATATGGTTAGGGTTACGATTGGACCTAGGGTTAGGGTTATGTTGAGGGCTAGGGTTAGAGATCCGGTTAGGGTTACGATTGGACCTAGGGTTAGGGTTATGTTGAGGGCTAGGGTTAGACATCCGGTTAGGGTTACGATTGGACCTAGGGTTAGGGTTATGTTGAGGCCCAGGGTTTGAGATCTGGTTAGGGTTAGATTGGACCTAGGGTTAGGGTTATGTTGAGGGCTAGGGTTAGAGTTCCGGTTAGGGTTACACTTGAACCTAGGGTTATCGTAACGTTGAGGGCTAGGCTTAGAGAGAAGGTTAGGGTTACAATTGGACCTAGGGTTAGGGTTATGTTGAGGGCTAGGGTTAGAGATCATGTTAGTATTACGATTGGACATAGGGTTAGGGTTATGTTGAGGGCTAGGGTTAGAGAGAAGGTTAGGGTTACTTTTGGACCTAGGGTTACGGTTATGTTGATGGGTAGGATTAGAGATCCGGTTAGGGTTACGATTGGACCTAGGGTTAGGGTTATGTTGAGGGCTAGGGTTAGAGATCCGGTTAGGGTTACGATTGGACATAGGGTTAGGGTTATGTTGAGGGCTAGGGTTAGAGTTCCGGTTAGGGTTACACTTGAACCTAGGGTTATCGTAACGTTGCGGGCTAGGCTTAGAGAGAAGGTTAGGGTTACGATTGGACCTAGGGTTAGGGTTATGTTGAGGGCTAGGGTTAGAGAGAAGGTTAGGGTTACTTTTGGACCTAGGGTTAGGGTTATGTTGAGGGCTAGGGTTAGAGATATGGTTAGGGTTACGATTGGACCTAGGGTTAGGGTTATGTTGAGGGCTAGGGTTAGAGATCCGGTTAGGGTTACGATTGGACCTAGGGTTAGGGTTATGTTGAGGGCTAGGGTTAGACATCCGGTTAGGGTTACGATTGGACCTAGGGTTAGGGTTATGTTGAGGCCCAGGGTTTGAGATCTGGTTAGGGTTAGATTGGACCTAGGGTTAGGATTATGTTGAGGGCTAGGGTTAGAGTTCCGGTTAGGGTTACACTTGAACCTAGGGTTATCGTAACGTTGAGGGCTAGGCTTAGAGAGAAGGTTAGGGTTACAATTGGACCTAGGGTTAGGGTTATGTTGAGGGCTAGGGTTAGAGATCATGTTAGTATTACGATTGGACATAGGGTTAGGGTTATGTTGAGGGCTAGGGTTAGAGAGAAGGTTAGGGTTACGATTGGACCTAGGGTTAGGGTTATGTTGAGGGCTAGGGTTAGAGATCCGGTTAGGGTTACGATTGGACCTAGGGTTATAGTGATGTTGAGGGCTAGGGTATTCCAGCAGTGAAAACACACATTTCTATAAAGACTTTGAAGCAGCAAGCTAAAGCCTTGTGCCTGAGTGTTCTTTCATAGAGAAACATGCATTTCATCCTTCTGGAGTGAATTTTCATGCTGGAGTTCATATGCATTTTATACTGTGCAGAATGTAGCTACCTGCTGGGGGTTGTGTCATAGAAGCACCTTTTCTGCAGGAGCTTATTGGAACATTCATTGTTTGGCTAAGTTATTTAGGGTTGGTTTTGGAAGGTCTTTCAACCTTGGCCAAATCCCGCTTCGTACGCAAGTTTTTAATACCGCTGTTTCCAAGTGTCCACAAAGAGCTGCTGCTTGAAACTGTCCACATGCACATCTCGTATACTGGTGTCCTCGTTTCACTACCTGGATTTTGGTTTTCTCTTCTTTCTTTGAAATGACAAGTCTTCATTCAGCATTCTACACACACCTTGTACCAGCTTCAGTTTGAAGCATGTTGGTGCTCTCAAAACGCTGTGTAACCTATGTAGAGTGTGTTACTCTCCAGCACTGAATACACAACTTAGAGCTCCTTTCACCACAGGCACGCAAAGACATCTTTTTGTGAAAGTCCTACTTCAGGTCCCTTGGAAATGTAAGGGTTTCATGGAGGACATGAAGTCAATCATGCTTTTGCACTCTACTACCAATAGAAATGACCTCTTGTACATGCCTGACTGAGTTTCACTGCAAAATGCCCTTGTTTTCTGGTTTCTTGAATGTTCTCAACACATTAGGAGAAAGAGCGTGTTTGAGCAAGATCGATGCAGTGTGCGTTTCCCTAGATTTCAAGTGATTTGGGAAATATAATCCTTATTTTTCCACATTGTGAAAGAAACATGAGGCTTGCAAGAGATTGAAAAAATGCATCCCAAAACGTACTCCAGCGGTGAAAGCACACGTTTCTACAAAGACTTGGAAGGAGCAAGTAAAAGCCAATGGCTGAGTGTTCTTTCAGAGAGAAACATACACATTTCATCCTTCTGGAGTGAATTTTCAGCCTGGAATTCATATGCATTTGTACCGTGCAGAATGTAAGTACCTGCTCGGGGGTTGTGTCATAGAAGCAACTTTCCTGCAGGAGCTTATTGGAACATTCATTGTTTGGCTAACTTCTTTGGGTTGGTTTTGGAAGGTCTTTCAACTTTAGCCAAATCCGCTTTCTTACGAAATTTTTTCACAGCCCTGTTTCCAAGAGCCCACAAAGAACTGCTGCTTAAAACTCTCCACATGCACATCTCCCATACTGGTGTGCTCGTTTCACTACCTGGATTTTGGTTTCCTCTTCTTTCTTTGAAATTACAAGCCCTCTTTCTGCATGCTACACACACCTTGTAGCAGTTTAGTTTGCAGCATATTGGTGCTCTTAAAACGCTGAGTAACCTGTGTAGAGTGTGTCAATCTCCAGCACTGAATACACAACTTAGAGCTCCTTTCACCACAGACACGCAAACACATCTTTTTGTAAAAGTCCTACTTCTTTACTCTTGGAAATGTAAGGGTTTCATCGAGAACTTGAAGTCAATCATGCTTTTGCACTCTGCAACCAATAGGAATGAACTCTTGTACATACCCGTCTGAATTTCAGTGCAAAATGCCCTTCTTTTCTGGTTTGTTGAAAGTTCACAACACATTAGGAGATAGAGCGTGTTTGAAGAAGACTGATGCAGTGTGCGTTTTCCTTTATTTCTTGTGATTTGGGAAACATAATCCGTGATTTTCCACATTGTCTAAGAAACAACATGAGGCTTGCAAGAGATTGAAACAATGCATCCTAAAACTTATTCCAGCAGTGAAAACACACGGTTCTACAAAGACTTGGAAGGAGCAAGCAAAAGAATAGTGGCTGAGTGTCCTTTCAGAGAGAAACACATGCATTTCATCCTTCTGGAGTGAGTTTTCTTGCTGGAATTCATATGCATTTTGTACTGTGCAGAATGTAGCTACCTGCTCGGGGGTTGTGTCATAGATGCACCTTTCCTGTAGGAGCTTATTGGAACTTTCATTGTTTGGCTAAGTTATTTAGGGTTGGTTTTGGAAGGTTTTTCAACTTTGGCCAAATCCGCTTTGTACGAAAGTTTTTCACAGCCCTGTTTCCAAGTGTCCACAAAGAGCTGCTGCTTGAAAGTGTCCACATGCACATCTCCCATACTGGTGTGCTCGTTTCACTACCTGGATTTTGGTTTCCTCTTCTTTCTTTGAAATGACAAGTCTTCATTCAGCATGCTACACACAGCTTGTAGCAGTTTCAGTTTGAAGCATGTTGGTGCTCTCAAAACGCTGTGTATCCTGGGTAGAGTGTGTCACTCTACAGCACTGAATACACAACTTAGAGCTCCTTTCAACACAGACACGCAAACACGTCTTTTTGGGAAAGTCCTAACTCAGGTAAATTGGAAATGTAAGGGTTTCATCGAAAACATGAAGACAATCATGCTTTTGAACTCTGCAACCGAAAGAAATGGCTTTTTGTACATGCCATTCTGAATTTCACTGCAAAATGCCCTTCTTTTCTGGTTTGTTGAAAGTTCAAAACACTTTAGGAAATAGAACGTGTTTGAAGAAGACTGATGCAGTGTGCGTTTTCCTGGATTTCAAGTGATTCGGGATACATACTCCTTGTTTTTCCACATTGTCTAAGAAACAACATGAGGCTTGCAAGAGATTGAAAAAATGCATCCTAAAACTTATGCCTGCAGTGAAAACACACGTTTCTACAAAGACTTGGAAGGAGCAAGCAAAAGAATAGTGGCTGAGAGTTCTTTCAGAGAGAAACACACGTATTTCATCCTTCTGTAGAGACAGTTAGGGTTACGATTGGACCTAGGGTAGGGTTATGTTGAGGGCTAGGGTTAGAGAGACGGTTAGGGTTACGATTGGACCTAGGGTTAGGGTTATGTTGAGGGCTAGGGTTAGAGAGAAGGTTAGGGTTACTTTTGGACCTAGGGTTAGGGTTATGTTGAGGGCTAGGGTTAGAGATATGGTTAGGGTTACGATTGGACCTAGGGTTAGGGTTATGTTGAGGGCTAGGGTTAGAGTTCCGGTTAGGGTTACACTTGAACCTAGGGTTAGGGTTATGTTGAGGGCTAGGCTTAGAGAGAAGGTTAGGGTTACAATTGGACCTAGGGTTAGGGTTATGTTGAGGGCTAGGGTTAGAGATCATGTTAGTATTACAATTGGACATAGGGTTAGGGTTATGTTGAGGGCTAGGGTTAGAGAGAAGGTTAGGGTTACTTTTGGACCTAGGGTTAGGGTTATGTTGAGGGCTAGGGTTAGAGATATGGTTAGGGTTACGATTGGACCTAGGGTTAGGGTTATGTTGAGGGCTAGGGTTAGAGATCCGGTTAGGGTTAAGATTGGACCTAGGGTTATAGTGATGTTGAGGGCTAGGGTATTCCAGCAGTGAAAACACACATTTCTATAAAGACTTTGAAGCAGCAAGCTAAAGCCTTGTGCCTGAGTGTTCTTTCATAGAGAAACATGCATTTCATCCTTCTGGAGTGAATTTTCATGCTGGAGTTCATATGCATTTTATACTGTGCAGAATGTAGCTACCTGCTGGGGGTTGTGTCATAGAAGCACCTTTTCTGCAGGAGCTTATTGGAACATTCATTGTTTGGCTAAGTTATTTAGGGTTGGATTTGGAAGGTCTTTCAACCTTGGCCAAATCCCGCTTCGTACGCAAGTTTTTAATACCGCTGTTTCCAAGTGTCCACAAAGAGCTGCTGCTTGAAACTGTCCACATGCACATCTCGTATACTGGTGTCCTCGTTTCACTACCTGGATTTTGGTTTTCTCTTCTTTCTTTGAAATGACAAGTCTTCATTCAGCATTCTACACACACCTTGTACCAGCTTCAGTTTGAAGCATGTTGGTGCTCTCAAAACGCTGTGTAACCTATGTAGAGTGTGTTACTCTCCAGCACTGAATACACAACTTAGAGCTCCTTTCACCACAGGCACGCAAAGACATCTTTTTGTGAAAGTCCTACTTCAGGTCCCTTGGAAATGTAAGGGTTTCATGGAGGACATGAAGTCAATCATGCTTTTGCACTCTACTACCAATAGAAATGACCTCTTGTACATGCCTGACTGAGTTTCACTGCAAAATGCCCTTGTTTTCTGGTTTCTTGAATGTTCTCAACACATTAGGAGAAAGAGCGTGTTTGAGCAAGATCGATGCAGTGTGCGTTTCCCTAGATTTCAAGTGATTTGGGAAATATAATCCTTATTTTTCCACATTGTGAAAGAAACATGAGGCTTGCAAGAGATTGAAAAAATGCATCCCAAAACGTACTCCAGCGGTGAAAGCACACGTTTCTACAAAGACTTTGAAGTAGCAAGTAAAAGCCAATGGCTGAGTGTTCTTTCAGAGAGAAACATACACATTTCATCCTTCTGGAGTGAATTTTCAGCCTGGAATTCATATGCATTTGTACCGTGCAGAATGTAAGTACCTGCTCGGGGGTTGTGTCATAGAAGCAACTTTCCTGCAGGAGCTTATTGGAACATTCATTGTTTGGCTAACTTCTTTGGGTTGGTTTTGGAAGGTCTTTCAACTTTAGCCAAATCCGCTTTCTTACGAAATTTTTTCACAGCCCTGTTTCCAAGAGCCCACAAAGAACTGCTGCTTAAAACTCTCCACATGCACATCTCCCATACTGGTGTGCTCGTTTCACTACCTGGATTTTGGTTTCCTCTTCTTTCTTTGAAATTACAAGCCCTCTTTCTGCATGCTACACACACCTTGTAGCAGTTTCAGTTTGCAGCATATTGGTGCTCTTAAAACGCTGAGTAACCTGTGTAGAGTGTGTCAATCTCCAGCACTGAATACACAACTTAGAGCTCCTTTCACCACAGACACGCAAACACATCTTTTTGTAAAAGTCCTACTTCTTTACTCTTGGAAATGTAAGGGTTTCATCGAGAACTTGAAGTCAATCATGCTTTTGCACTCTGCAACCAATAGGAATGAACTCTTGTACATACCCGTCTGAATTTCAGTGCAAAATGCCCTTCTTTTCTGGTTTGTTGAAAGTTCACAACACATTAGGAGATAGAGCGTGTTTGAAGAAGACTGATGCAGTGTGCGTTTTCCTTTATTTCTTGTGATTTGGGAAACATAATCCGTGATTTTCCACATTGTCTAAGAAACAACATGAGGCTTGCAAGAGATTGAAACAATGCATCCTAAAACTTATTCCAGCAGTGAAAACACACGGTTCTACAAAGACTTGGAAGGAGCAAGCAAAAGAATAGTGGCTGAGTGTCCTTTCAGAGAGAAACACATGCATTTCATCCTTCTGGAGTGAGTTTTCTTGCTGGAATTCATATGCATTTTGTACTGTGCAGAATGTAGCTACCTGCTCGGGGGTTGTGTCATAGATGCACCTTTCCTGTAGGAGCTTATTGGAACTTTCATTGTTTGGCTAAGTTATTTAGGGTTGGTTTTGGAAGGTCTTTCAACTTTGGCCAAATCCGCTTTGTACGAAAGTTTTTCACAGCCCTGTTTCCAAGTGTCCACAAAGAGCTGCTGCTTGAAAGTGTCCACATGCACATCTCCCATACTGGTGTGCTCGTTTCACTACCTGGATTTTGGTTTCCTCTTCTTTCTTTGAAATGACAAGTCTTCATTCAGCATGCTACACACAGCTTGTAGCAGTTTCAGTTTGAAGCATGTTGGTGCTCTCAAAACGCTGTGTATCCTGGGTAGAGTGTGTCACTCTACAGCACTGAATACACAACTTAGAGCTCCTTTCAACACAGACACGCAAACACGTCTTTTTGGGAAAGTCCTAACTCAGGTAAATTGGAAATGTAAGGGTTTCATCGAAAACATGAAGACAATCATGCTTTTGAACTCTGCAACCGAAAGAAATGGCTTTTTGTACATGCCATTCTGAATTTCACTGCAAAATGCCCTTCTTTTCTGGTTTGTTGAAAGTTCAAAACACTTTAGGAAATAGAACGTGTTTGAAGAAGACTGATGCAGTGTGCGTTTTCCTGGATTTCAAGTGATTCGGGATACATACTCCTTGTTTTTCCACATTGTCTAAGAAACAACATGAGGCTTGCAAGAGATTGAAAAAATGCATCCTAAAACTTATGCCTGCAGTGAAAACACACGTTTCTACAAAGACTTGGAAGGAGCAAGCAAAAGAATAGTGGCTGAGAGTTCTTTCAGAGAGAAACACACGTATTTCATCCTTCTGTAGAGACAGTTAGGGTTACGATTGGACCTAGGGTAGGGTTATGTTGAGGGCTAGGGTTAGAGAGACGGTTAGGGTTACGATTGGACCTAGGGTTAGGGTTATGTTGAGGGCTAGGGTTAGAGAGAAGGTTAGGGTTACTTTTGGACCTAGGGTTAGGGTTATGTTGAGGGCTAGGGTTAGAGATATGGTTAGGGTTACGATTGGACCTAGGGTTAGGGTTATGTTGAGGGCTAGGGTTAGAGTTCCGGTTAGGGTTACACTTGAACCTAGGGTTAGGGTTATGTTGAGGGCTAGGCTTAGAGAGAAGGTTAGGGTTACAATTGGACCTAGGGTTAGGGTTATGTTGAGGGCTAGGGTTAGAGATCATGTTAGTATTACAATTGGACATAGGGTTAGGGTTATGTTGAGGGCTAGGGTTAGAGAGAAGGTTAGGGTTACTTTTGGACCTAGGGTTAGGGTTATGTTGAGGGCTAGGGTTAGAGATATGGTTAGGGTTACGATTGGACCTAGGGTTAGGGTTATGTTGAGGGCTAGGGTTAGAGATCCGGTTAGGGTTAAGATTGGACCTAGGGTTATAGTGATGTTGAGGGCTAGGGTATTCCAGCAGTGAAAACACACATTTCTATAAAGACTTTGAAGCAGCAAGCTAAAGCCTTGTGCCTGAGTGTTCTTTCATAGAGAAACATGCATTTCATCCTTCTGGAGTGAATTTTCATGCTGGAGTTCATATGCATTTTATACTGTGCAGAATGTAGCTACCTGCTGGGGGTTGTGTCATAGAAGCACCTTTTCTGCAGGAGCTTATTGGAACATTCATTGTTTGGCTAAGTTATTTAGGGTTGGATTTGGAAGGTCTTTCAACCTTGGCCAAATCCCGCTTCGTACGCAAGTTTTTAATACCGCTGTTTCCAAGTGTCCACAAAGAGCTGCTGCTTGAAACTGTCCACATGCACATCTCGTATACTGGTGTCCTCGTTTCACTACCTGGATTTTGGTTTTCTCTTCTTTCTTTGAAATGACAAGTCTTCATTCAGCATTCTACACACACCTTGTACCAGCTTCAGTTTGAAGCATGTTGGTGCTCTCAAAACGCTGTGTAACCTATGTAGAGTGTGTTACTCTCCAGCACTGAATACACAACTTAGAGCTCCTTTCACCACAGGCACGCAAAGACATCTTTTTGTGAAAGTCCTACTTCAGGTCCCTTGGAAATGTAAGGGTTTCATGGAGGACATGAAGTCAATCATGCTTTTGCACTCTACTACCAATAGAAATGACCTCTTGTACATGCCTGACTGAGTTTCACTGCAAAATGCCCTTGTTTTCTGGTTTCTTGAATGTTCTCAACACATTAGGAGAAAGAGCGTGTTTGAGCAAGATCGATGCAGTGTGCGTTTCCCTAGATTTCAAGTGATTTGGGAAATATAATCCTTATTTTTCCACATTGTGAAAGAAACATGAGGCTTGCAAGAGATTGAAAAAATGCATCCCAAAACGTACTCCAGCGGTGAAAGCACACGTTTCTACAAAGACTTTGAAGTAGCAAGTAAAAGCCAATGGCTGAGTGTTCTTTCAGAGAGAAACATACACATTTCATCCTTCTGGAGTGAATTTTCAGCCTGGAATTCATATGCATTTGTACCGTGCAGAATGTAAGTACCTGCTCGGGGGTTGTGTCATAGAAGCAACTTTCCTGCAGGAGCTTATTGGAACATTCATTGTTTGGCTAACTTCTTTGGGTTGGTTTTGGAAGGTCTTTCAACTTTAGCCAAATCCGCTTTCTTACGAAATTTTTTCACAGCCCTGTTTCCAAGAGCCCACAAAGAACTGCTGCTTAAAACTCTCCACATGCACATCTCCCATACTGGTGTGCTCGTTTCACTACCTGGATTTTGGTTTCCTCTTCTTTCTTTGAAATTACAAGCCCTCTTTCTGCATGCTACACACACCTTGTAGCAGTTTCAGTTTGCAGCATATTGGTGCTCTTAAAACGCTGAGTAACCTGTGTAGAGTGTGTCAATCTCCAGCACTGAATACACAACTTAGAGCTCCTTTCACCACAGACACGCAAACACATCTTTTTGTAAAAGTCCTACTTCTTTACTCTTGGAAATGTAAGGGTTTCATCGAGAACTTGAAGTCAATCATGCTTTTGCACTCTGCAACCAATAGGAATGAACTCTTGTACATACCCGTCTGAATTTCAGTGCAAAATGCCCTTCTTTTCTGGTTTGTTGAAAGTTCACAACACATTAGGAGATAGAGCGTGTTTGAAGAAGACTGATGCAGTGTGCGTTTTCCTTTATTTCTTGTGATTTGGGAAACATAATCCGTGATTTTCCACATTGTCTAAGAAACAACATGAGGCTTGCAAGAGATTGAAACAATGCATCCTAAAACTTATTCCAGCAGTGAAAACACACGGTTCTACAAAGACTTGGAAGGAGCAAGCAAAAGAATAGTGGCTGAGTGTCCTTTCAGAGAGAAACACATGCATTTCATCCTTCTGGAGTGAGTTTTCTTGCTGGAATTCATATGCATTTTGTACTGTGCAGAATGTAGCTACCTGCTCGGGGGTTGTGTCATAGATGCACCTTTCCTGTAGGAGCTTATTGGAACTTTCATTGTTTGGCTAAGTTATTTAGGGTTGGTTTTGGAAGGTCTTTCAACTTTGGCCAAATCCGCTTTGTACGAAAGTTTTTCACAGCCCTGTTTCCAAGTGTCCACAAAGAGCTGCTGCTTGAAAGTGTCCACATGCACATCTCCCATACTGGTGTGCTCGTTTCACTACCTGGATTTTGGTTTCCTCTTCTTTCTTTGAAATGACAAGTCTTCATTCAGCATGCTACACACAGCTTGTAGCAGTTTCAGTTTGAAGCATGTTGGTGCTCTCAAAACGCTGTGTATCCTGGGTAGAGTGTGTCACTCTACAGCACTGAATACACAACTTAGAGCTCCTTTCAACACAGACACGCAAACACGTCTTTTTGGGAAAGTCCTAACTCAGGTAAATTGGAAATGTAAGGGTTTCATCGAAAACATGAAGACAATCATGCTTTTGAACTCTGCAACCGAAAGAAATGGCTTTTTGTACATGCCATTCTGAATTTCACTGCAAAATGCCCTTCTTTTCTGGTTTGTTGAAAGTTCAAAACACTTTAGGAAATAGAACGTGTTTGAAGAAGACTGATGCAGTGTGCGTTTTCCTGGATTTCAAGTGATTCGGGATACATACTCCTTGTTTTTCCACATTGTCTAAGAAACAACATGAGGCTTGCAAGAGATTGAAAAAATGCATCCTAAAACTTATGCCTGCAGTGAAAACACACGTTTCTACAAAGACTTGGAAGGAGCAAGCAAAAGAATAGTGGCTGAGAGTTCTTTCAGAGAGAAACACACGTATTTCATCCTTCTGTAGAGACAGTTAGGGTTACGATTGGACCTAGGGTAGGGTTATGTTGAGGGCTAGGGTTAGAGAGACGGTTAGGGTTACGATTGGACCTAGGGTTAGGGTTATGTTGAGGGCTAGGGTTAGAGAGAAGGTTAGGGTTACAATTGGACCTAGGGTTAGGGTTATGTTGAGGGCTAGGGTTAGAGATCATGTTAGTATTACAATTGGACATAGGGTTAGGGTTATGTTGAGGGCTAGGGTTAGAGATATGGTTAGGGTTACGATTGGACCTAGGGTTAGGGTTATGTTGAGGGCTAGGGTTAGAGATCCGGTTAGGGTTAAGATTGGACCTAGGGTTATAGTGATGTTGAGGGCTAGGGTATTCCAGCAGTGAAAACACACATTTCTATAAAGACTTTGAAGCAGCAAGCTAAAGCCTTGTGCCTGAGTGTTCTTTCATAGAGAAACATGCATTTCATCCTTCTGGAGTGAATTTTCATGCTATAGTTCATATGCATTTTATACTGTGCAGAATGTAGCTACCTGCTGGGGGTTGTGTCATAGAAGCACCTTTTCTGCAGGAGCTTATTGGAACATTCATTGTTTGGCTAAGTTATTTAGGGTTGGTTTTGGAAGGTCTTTCAACCTTGGCCAAATCCCGCTTCGTACGCAAGTTTTTAATACCGCTGTTTCCAAGTGTCCACAAAGAGCTGCTGCTTGAAACTGTCCACATGCACATCTCGTATACTGGTGTCCTCGTTTCACTACCTGGATTTTGGTTTCCTCTTCTTTCTTTGAAATGACAAGTCTTCATTCAGCATTCTACACACACCTTGTACCAGCTTCAGTTTGAAGCATGTTGGTGCTCTCAAAACGCTGTGTAACCTATGTAGAGTGTGTTACTCTCCAGCACTGAATACACAACTTAGAGCTCCTTTCACCACAGGCACGCAAAGACATCTTTTTGTGAAAGTCCTACTTCAGGTCCCTTGGAAATGTAAGGGTTTCATGGAGGACATGAAGTCAATCATGCTTTTGCACTCTACTACCAATAGAAATGACCTCTTGTACATGCCTGACTGAGTTTCACTGCAAAATGCCCTTGTTTTCTGGTTTCTTGAATGTTCTCAACACATTAGGAGAAAGAGCGTGTTTGAGCAAGATCGATGCAGTGTGCGTTTCCCTAGATTTCAAGTGATTTGGGAAATATAATCCTTATTTTTCCACATTGTGAAAGAAACATGAGGCTTGCAAGAGATTGAAAAAATGCATCCCAAAACGTACTCCAGCGGTGAAAGCACACGTTTCTACAAAGACTTGGAAGGAGCAAGTAAAAGCCAATGGCTGAGTGTTCTTTCAGAGAGAAACATACACATTTCATCCTTCTGGAGTGAATTTTCAGCCTGGAATTCATATGCATTTGTACCGTGCAGAATGTAAGTACCTGCTCGGGGGTTGTGTCATAGAAGCAACTTTCCTGCAGGAGCTTATTGGAACATTCATTGTTTGGCTAACTTCTTTGGGTTGGTTTTGGAAGGTCTTTCAACTTTAGCCAAATCCGCTTTCTTACGAAATTTTTTCACAGCCCTGTTTCCAAGAGCCCACAAAGAACTGCTGCTTAAAACTCTCCACATGCACATCTCCCATACTGGTGTGCTCGTTTCACTACCTGGATTTTGGTTTCCTCTTCTTTCTTTGAAATTACAAGCCCTCTTTCTGCATGCTACACACACCTTGTAGCAGTTTAGTTTGCAGCATATTGGTGCTCTTAAAACGCTGAGTAACCTGTGTAGAGTGTGTCAATCTCCAGCACTGAATACACAACTTAGAGCTCCTTTCACCACAGACACGCAAACACATCTTTTTGTAAAAGTCCTACTTCTTTACTCTTGGAAATGTAAGGGTTTCATCGAGAACTTGAAGTCAATCATGCTTTTGCACTCTGCAACCAATAGGAATGAACTCTTGTACATACCCGTCTGAATTTCAGTGCAAAATGCCCTTCTTTTCTGGTTTGTTGAAAGTTCACAACACATTAGGAGATAGAGCGTGTTTGAAGAAGACTGATGCAGTGTGCGTTTTCCTTTATTTCTTGTGATTTGGGAAACATAATCCGTGATTTTCCACATTGTCTAAGAAACAACATGAGGCTTGCAAGAGATTGAAACAATGCATCCTAAAACTTATTCCAGCAGTGAAAACACACGGTTCTACAAAGACTTGGAAGGAGCAAGCAAAAGAATAGTGGCTGAGTGTCCTTTCAGAGAGAAACACATGCATTTCATCCTTCTGGAGTGAGTTTTCTTGCTGGAATTCATATGCATTTTGTACTGTGCAGAATGTAGCTACCTGCTCGGGGGTTGTGTCATAGATGCACCTTTCCTGTAGGAGCTTATTGGAACTTTCATTGTTTGGCTAAGTTATTTAGGGTTGGTTTTGGAAGGTTTTTCAACTTTGGCCAAATCCGCTTTGTACGAAAGTTTTTCACAGCCCTGTTTCCAAGTGTCCACAAAGAGCTGCTGCTTGAAAGTGTCCACATGCACATCTCCCATACTGGTGTGCTCGTTTCACTACCTGGATTTTGGTTTCCTCTTCTTTCTTTGAAATGACAAGTCTTCATTCAGCATGCTACACACAGCTTGTAGCAGTTTCAGTTTGAAGCATGTTGGTGCTCTCAAAACGCTGTGTATCCTGGGTAGAGTGTGTCACTCTACAGCACTGAATACACAACTTAGAGCTCCTTTCAACACAGACACGCAAACACGTCTTTTTGGGAAAGTCCTAACTCAGGTAAATTGGAAATGTAAGGGTTTCATCGAAAACATGAAGACAATCATGCTTTTGAACTCTGCAACCGAAAGAAATGGCTTTTTGTACATGCCATTCTGAATTTCACTGCAAAATGCCCTTCTTTTCTGGTTTGTTGAAAGTTCAAAACACTTTAGGAAATAGAACGTGTTTGAAGAAGACTGATGCAGTGTGCGTTTTCCTGGATTTCAAGTGATTCGGGATACATACTCCTTGTTTTTCCACATTGTCTAAGAAACAACATGAGGCTTGCAAGAGATTGAAAAAATGCATCCTAAAACTTATGCCTGCAGTGAAAACACACGTTTCTACAAAGACTTGGAAGGAGCAAGCAAAAGAATAGTGGCTGAGAGTTCTTTCAGAGAGAAACACACGTATTTCATCCTTCTGTAGAGACAGTTAGGGTTACGATTGGACCTAGGGTAGGGTTATGTTGAGGGCTAGGGTTAGAGAGACGGTTAGGGTTACGATTGGACCTAGGGTTAGGGTTATGTTGAGGGCTAGGGTTAGAGAGAAGGTTAGGGTTACTTTTGGACCTAGGGTTAGGGTTATGTTGAGGGCTAGGGTTAGAGATATGGTTAGGGTTACGATTGGACCTAGGGTTAGGGTTATGTTGAGGGCTAGGGTTAGAGTTCCGGTTAGGGTTACACTTGAACCTAGGGTTAGGGTTATGTTGAGGGCTAGGCTTAGAGAGAAGGTTAGGGTTACAATTGGACCTAGGGTTAGGGTTATGTTGAGGGCTAGGGTTAGAGATCATGTTAGTATTACAATTGGACATAGGGTTAGGGTTATGTTGAGGGCTAGGGTTAGAGAGAAGGTTAGGGTTACTTTTGGACCTAGGGTTAGGGTTATGTTGAGGGCTAGGGTTAGAGATATGGTTAGGGTTACGATTGGACCTAGGGTTAGGGTTATGTTGAGGGCTAGGGTTAGAGATCCGGTTAGGGTTAAGATTGGACCTAGGGTTATAGTGATGTTGAGGGCTAGGGTATTCCAGCAGTGAAAACACACATTTCTATAAAGACTTTGAAGCAGCAAGCTAAAGCCTTGTGCCTGAGTGTTCTTTCATAGAGAAACATGCATTTCATCCTTCTGGAGTGAATTTTCATGCTGGAGTTCATATGCATTTTATACTGTGCAGAATGTAGCTACCTGCTGGGGGTTGTGTCATAGAAGCACCTTTTCTGCAGGAGCTTATTGGAACATTCATTGTTTGGCTAAGTTATTTAGGGTTGGATTTGGAAGGTCTTTCAACCTTGGCCAAATCCCGCTTCGTACGCAAGTTTTTAATACCGCTGTTTCCAAGTGTCCACAAAGAGCTGCTGCTTGAAACTGTCCACATGCACATCTCGTATACTGGTGTCCTCGTT
This sequence comes from Miniopterus natalensis, assembly GCF_054644295.1. Lineage (NCBI taxonomy): Eukaryota > Metazoa > Chordata > Mammalia > Chiroptera > Miniopteridae > Miniopterus > Miniopterus natalensis. The sequence continues at coordinate 85,262,559 of NC_142087.1, forward strand.
TCACTACCTGGATTTTGGTTTTCTCTTCTTTCTTTGAAATGACAAGTCTTCATTCAGCATTCTACACACACCTTGTACCAGCTTCAGTTTGAAGCATGTTGGTGCTCTCAAAACGCTGTGTAACCTATGTAGAGTGTGTTACTCTCCAGCACTGAATACACAACTTAGAGCTCCTTTCACCACAGGCACGCAAAGACATCTTTTTGTGAAAGTCCTACTTCAGGTCCCTTGGAAATGTAAGGGTTTCATGGAGGACATGAAGTCAATCATGCTTTTGCACTCTACTACCAATAGAAATGACCTCTTGTACATGCCTGACTGAGTTTCACTGCAAAATGCCCTTGTTTTCTGGTTTCTTGAATGTTCTCAACACATTAGGAGAAAGAGCGTGTTTGAGCAAGATCGATGCAGTGTGCGTTTCCCTAGATTTCAAGTGATTTGGGAAATATAATCCTTATTTTTCCACATTGTGAAAGAAACATGAGGCTTGCAAGAGATTGAAAAAATGCATCCCAAAACGTACTCCAGCGGTGAAAGCACACGTTTCTACAAAGACTTTGAAGTAGCAAGTAAAAGCCAATGGCTGAGTGTTCTTTCAGAGAGAAACATACACATTTCATCCTTCTGGAGTGAATTTTCAGCCTGGAATTCATATGCATTTGTACCGTGCAGAATGTAAGTACCTGCTCGGGGGTTGTGTCATAGAAGCAACTTTCCTGCAGGAGCTTATTGGAACATTCATTGTTTGGCTAACTTCTTTGGGTTGGTTTTGGAAGGTCTTTCAACTTTAGCCAAATCCGCTTTCTTACGAAATTTTTTCACAGCCCTGTTTCCAAGAGCCCACAAAGAACTGCTGCTTAAAACTCTCCACATGCACATCTCCCATACTGGTGTGCTCGTTTCACTACCTGGATTTTGGTTTCCTCTTCTTTCTTTGAAATTACAAGCCCTCTTTCTGCATGCTACACACACCTTGTAGCAGTTTCAGTTTGCAGCATATTGGTGCTCTTAAAACGCTGAGTAACCTGTGTAGAGTGTGTCAATCTCCAGCACTGAATACACAACTTAGAGCTCCTTTCACCACAGACACGCAAACACATCTTTTTGTAAAAGTCCTACTTCTTTACTCTTGGAAATGTAAGGGTTTCATCGAGAACTTGAAGTCAATCATGCTTTTGCACTCTGCAACCAATAGGAATGAACTCTTGTACATACCCGTCTGAATTTCAGTGCAAAATGCCCTTCTTTTCTGGTTTGTTGAAAGTTCACAACACATTAGGAGATAGAGCGTGTTTGAAGAAGACTGATGCAGTGTGCGTTTTCCTTTATTTCTTGTGATTTGGGAAACATAATCCGTGATTTTCCACATTGTCTAAGAAACAACATGAGGCTTGCAAGAGATTGAAACAATGCATCCTAAAACTTATTCCAGCAGTGAAAACACACGGTTCTACAAAGACTTGGAAGGAGCAAGCAAAAGAATAGTGGCTGAGTGTCCTTTCAGAGAGAAACACATGCATTTCATCCTTCTGGAGTGAGTTTTCTTGCTGGAATTCATATGCATTTTGTACTGTGCAGAATGTAGCTACCTGCTCGGGGGTTGTGTCATAGATGCACCTTTCCTGTAGGAGCTTATTGGAACTTTCATTGTTTGGCTAAGTTATTTAGGGTTGGTTTTGGAAGGTCTTTCAACTTTGGCCAAATCCGCTTTGTACGAAAGTTTTTCACAGCCCTGTTTCCAAGTGTCCACAAAGAGCTGCTGCTTGAAAGTGTCCACATGCACATCTCCCATACTGGTGTGCTCGTTTCACTACCTGGATTTTGGTTTCCTCTTCTTTCTTTGAAATGACAAGTCTTCATTCAGCATGCTACACACAGCTTGTAGCAGTTTCAGTTTGAAGCATGTTGGTGCTCTCAAAACGCTGTGTATCCTGGGTAGAGTGTGTCACTCTACAGCACTGAATACACAACTTAGAGCTCCTTTCAACACAGACACGCAAACACGTCTTTTTGGGAAAGTCCTAACTCAGGTAAATTGGAAATGTAAGGGTTTCATCGAAAACATGAAGACAATCATGCTTTTGAACTCTGCAACCGAAAGAAATGGCTTTTTGTACATGCCATTCTGAATTTCACTGCAAAATGCCCTTCTTTTCTGGTTTGTTGAAAGTTCAAAACACTTTAGGAAATAGAACGTGTTTGAAGAAGACTGATGCAGTGTGCGTTTTCCTGGATTTCAAGTGATTCGGGATACATACTCCTTGTTTTTCCACATTGTCTAAGAAACAACATGAGGCTTGCAAGAGATTGAAAAAATGCATCCTAAAACTTATGCCTGCAGTGAAAACACACGTTTCTACAAAGACTTGGAAGGAGCAAGCAAAAGAATAGTGGCTGAGAGTTCTTTCAGAGAGAAACACACGTATTTCATCCTTCTGTAGAGACAGTTAGGGTTACGATTGGACCTAGGGTAGGGTTATGTTGAGGGCTAGGGTTAGAGAGACGGTTAGGGTTACGATTGGACCTAGGGTTAGGGTTATGTTGAGGGCTAGGGTTAGAGAGAAGGTTAGGGTTACTTTTGGACCTAGGGTTAAGGTTATGTTGAGGGCTAGGGTTAGAGATATGGTTAGGGTTACGATTGGACCTCGGGTTAGGGTTATGTTGAGGGCTAGGGTTAGAGTTCCGGTTAGGGTTACACTTGAACCTAGGGTTAGGGTTATGTTGAGGGCTAGGCTTAGAGAGAAGGTTAGGGTTACAATTGGACCTAGGGTTAGGGTTATGTTGAGGGCTAGGGTTAGAGATCATGTTAGTATTACAATTGGACATAGGGTTAGGGTTATGTTGAGGGCTAGGGTTAGAGAGAAGGTTAGGGTTACTTTTGGACCTAGGGTTAGGGTTATGTTGAGGGCTAGGGTTAGAGATATGGTTAGGGTTACGATTGGACCTAGGGTTAGGGTTATGTTGAGGGCTAGGGTTAGAGATCCGGTTAGGGTTAAGATTGGACCTAGGGTTATAGTGATGTTGAGGGCTAGGGTATTCCAGCAGTGAAAACACACATTTCTATAAAGACTTTGAAGCAGCAAGCTAAAGCCTTGTGCCTGAGTGTTCTTTCATAGAGAAACATGCATTTCATCCTTCTGGAGTGAATTTTCATGCTGGAGTTCATATGCATTTTATACTGTGCAGAATGTAGCTACCTGCTGGGGGTTGTGTCATAGAAGCACCTTTTCTGCAGGAGCTTATTGGAACATTCATTGTTTGGCTAAGTTATTTAGGGTTGGTTTTGGAAGGTCTTTCAACCTTGGCCAAATCCCGCTTCGTACGCAAGTTTTTAATACCGCTGTTTCCAAGTGTCCACAAAGAGCTGCTGCTTGAAACTGTCCACATGCACATCTCGTATACTGGTGTCCTCGTTTCACTACCTGGATTTTGGTTTTCTCTTCTTTCTTTGAAATGACAAGTCTTCATTCAGCATTCTACACACACCTTGTACCAGCTTCAGTTTGAAGCATGTTGGTGCTCTCAAAACGCTGTGTAACCTATGTAGAGTGTGTTACTCTCCAGCACTGAATACACAACTTAGAGCTCCTTTCACCACAGGCACGCAAAGACATCTTTTTGTGAAAGTCCTACTTCAGGTCCCTTGGAAATGTAAGGGTTTCATGGAGGACATGAAGTCAATCATGCTTTTGCACTCTACTACCAATAGAAATGACCTCTTGTACATGCCTGACTGAGTTTCACTGCAAAATGCCCTTGTTTTCTGGTTTCTTGAATGTTCTCAACACATTAGGAGAAAGAGCGTGTTTGAGCAAGATCGATGCAGTGTGCGTTTCCCTAGATTTCAAGTGATTTGGGAAATATAATCCTTATTTTTCCACATTGTGAAAGAAACATGAGGCTTGCAAGAGATTGAAAAAATGCATCCCAAAACGTACTCCAGCGGTGAAAGCACACGTTTCTACAAAGACTTGGAAGGAGCAAGTAAAAGCCAATGGCTGAGTGTTCTTTCAGAGAGAAACATACACATTTCATCCTTCTGGAGTGAATTTTCAGCCTGGAATTCATATGCATTTGTACCGTGCAGAATGTAAGTACCTGCTCGGGGGTTGTGTCATAGAAGCAACTTTCCTGCAGGAGCTTATTGGAACATTCATTGTTTGGCTAACTTCTTTGGGTTGGTTTTGGAAGGTCTTTCAACTTTAGCCAAATCCGCTTTCTTACGAAATTTTTTCACAGCCCTGTTTCCAAGAGCCCACAAAGAACTGCTGCTTAAAACTCTCCACATGCACATCTCCCATACTGGTGTGCTCGTTTCACTACCTGGATTTTGGTTTCCTCTTCTTTCTTTGAAATTACAAGCCCTCTTTCTGCATGCTACACACACCTTGTAGCAGTTTAGTTTTCAACATATTGGTGCTCTTAAAACGCTGAGTAACCTGTGTAGAGTGTGTCAATCTCCAGCACTGAATACACAACTTAGAGCTCCTTTCACCACAGACACGCAAACACATCTTTTTGTAAAAGTCCTACTTCTTTACTCTTGGAAATGTAAGGGTTTCATCGAGAACTTGAAGTCAATCATGCTTTTGCACTCTGCAACCAATAGGAATGAACTCTTGTACATACCCGTCTGAATTTCAGTGCAAAATGCCCTTCTTTTCTGGTTTGTTGAAAGTTCACAACACATTAGGAGATAGAGCGTGTTTGAAGAAGACTGATGCAGTGTGCGTTTTCCTTTATTTCTTGTGATTTGGGAAACATAATCCGTGATTTTCCACATTGTCTAAGAAACAACATGAGGCTTGCAAGAGATTGAAACAATGCATCCTAAAACTTATTCCAGCAGTGAAAACACACGGTTCTACAAAGACTTGGAAGGAGCAAGCAAAAGAATAGTGGCTGAGTGTCCTTTCAGAGAGAAACACATGCATTTCATCCTTCTGGAGTGAGTTTTCTTGCTGGAATTCATATGCATTTTGTACTGTGCAGAATGTAGCTACCTGCTCGGGGGTTGTGTCATAGATGCACCTTTCCTGTAGGAGCTTATTGGAACTTTCATTGTTTGGCTAAGTTATTTAGGGTTGGTTTTGGAAGGTCTTTCAACTTTGGCCAAATCCGCTTTGTACGAAAGTTTTTCACAGCCCTGTTTCCAAGTGTCCACAAAGAGCTGCTGCTTGAAAGTGTCCACATGCACATCTCCCATACTGGTGTGCTCGTTTCACTACCTGGATTTTGGTTTCCTCTTCTTTCTTTGAAATGACAAGTCTTCATTCAGCATGCTACACACAGCTTGTAGCAGTTTCAGTTTGAAGCATGTTGGTGCTCTCAAAACGCTGTGTATCCTGGGTAGAGTGTGTCACTCTACAGCACTGAATACACAACTTAGAGCTCCTTTCAACACAGACACGCAAACACGTCTTTTTGGGAAAGTCCTAACTCAGGTAAATTGGAAATGTAAGGGTTTCATCGAAAACATGAAGACAATCATGCTTTTGAACTCTGCAACCGAAAGAAATGGCTTTTTGTACATGCCATTCTGAATTTCACTGCAAAATGCCCTTCTTTTCTGGTTTGTTGAAAGTTCAAAACACTTTAGGAAATAGAACGTGTTTGAAGAAGACTGATGCAGTGTGCGTTTTCCTGGATTTCAAGTGATTCGGGATACATACTCCTTGTTTTTCCACATTGTCTAAGAAACAACATGAGGCTTGCAAGAGATTGAAAAAATGCATCCTAAAACTTATGCCTGCAGTGAAAACACACGTTTCTACAAAGACTTGGAAGGAGCAAGCAAAAGAATAGTGGCTGAGAGTTCTTTCAGAGAGAAACACACGTATTTCATCCTTCTGTAGAGACAGTTAGGGTTACGATTGGACCTAGGGTTAGGGTTATGTTGAGGGCTAGGGTTAGAGATATGGTTAGGGTTACGATTGGACCTAGGGTTAGGGTTATGTTGAGGGCTAGGGTTAGAGATCCGGTTAGGGTTACGATTGGACCTAGGGTTAGGGTTATGTTGAGGGCTAGGGTTAGACATCCGGTTAGGGTTACGATTGGACCTAGGGTTAGGGTTATGTTGAGGCCCAGGGTTTGAGATCTGGTTAGGGTTAGATTGGACCTAGGGTTAGGATTATGTTGAGGGCTAGGGTTAGAGTTCCGGTTAGGGTTACACTTGAACCTAGGGTTATCGTAACGTTGAGGGCTAGGCTTAGAGAGAAGGTTAGGGTTACAATTGGACCTAGGGTTAGGGTTATGTTGAGGGCTAGGGTTAGAGATCATGTTAGTATTACGATTGGACATAGGGTTAGGGTTATGTTGAGGGCTAGGGTTAGAGAGAAGGTTAGGGTTACTTTTGGACCTAGGGTTACGGTTATGTTGATGGGTAGGATTAGAGATCCGGTTAGGGTTACGATTGGACCTAGGGTTAGGGTTATGTTGAGGGCTAGGGTTAGAGATCCGGTTAGGGTTACGATTGGACATAGGGTTAGGGTTATGTTGAGGGCTAGGGTTAGAGTTCCGGTTAGGGTTACACTTGAACCTAGGGTTATCGTAACGTTGCGGGCTAGGCTTAGAGAGAAGGTTAGGGTTACGATTGGACCTAGGGTTAGGGTTATGTTGAGGGCTAGGGTTAGAGAGAAGGTTAGGGTTACTTTTGGACCTAGGGTTAGGGTTATGTTGAGGGCTAGGGTTAGAGATATGGTTAGGGTTACGATTGGACCTAGGGTTAGGGTTATGTTGAGGGCTAGGGTTAGAGATCCGGTTAGGGTTACGATTGGACCTAGGGTTAGGGTTATGTTGAGGGCTAGGGTTAGACATCCGGTTAGGGTTACGATTGGACCTAGGGTTAGGGTTATGTTGAGGCCCAGGGTTTGAGATCTGGTTAGGGTTAGATTGGACCTAGGGTTAGGATTATGTTGAGGGCTAGGGTTAGAGTTCCGGTTAGGGTTACACTTGAACCTAGGGTTATCGTAACGTTGAGGGCTAGGCTTAGAGAGAAGGTTAGGGTTACAATTGGACCTAGGGTTAGGGTTATGTTGAGGGCTAGGGTTAGAGATCATGTTAGTATTACGATTGGACATAGGGTTAGGGTTATGTTGAGGGCTAGGGTTAGAGAGAAGGTTAGGGTTACGATTGGACCTAGGGTTAGGGTTATGTTGAGGGCTAGGGTTAGAGATCCGGTTAGGGTTACGATTGGACCTAGGGTTATAGTGATGTTGAGGGCTAGGGTATTCCAGCAGTGAAAACACACATTTCTATAAAGACTTTGAAGCAGCAAGCTAAAGCCTTGTGCCTGAGTGTTCTTTCATAGAGAAACATGCATTTCATCCTTCTGGAGTGAATTTTCATGCTGGAGTTCATATGCATTTTATACTGTGCAGAATGTAGCTACCTGCTGGGGGTTGTGTCATAGAAGCACCTTTTCTGCAGGAGCTTATTGGAACATTCATTGTTTGGCTAAGTTATTTAGGGTTGGTTTTGGAAGGTCTTTCAACCTTGGCCAAATCCCGCTTCGTACGCAAGTTTTTAATACCGCTGTTTCCAAGTGTCCACAAAGAGCTGCTGCTTGAAACTGTCCACATGCACATCTCGTATACTGGTGTCCTCGTTTCACTACCTGGATTTTGGTTTTCTCTTCTTTCTTTGAAATGACAAGTCTTCATTCAGCATTCTACACACACCTTGTACCAGCTTCAGTTTGAAGCATGTTGGTGCTCTCAAAACGCTGTGTAACCTATGTAGAGTGTGTTACTCTCCAGCACTGAATACACAACTTAGAGCTCCTTTCACCACAGGCACGCAAAGACATCTTTTTGTGAAAGTCCTACTTCAGGTCCCTTGGAAATGTAAGGGTTTCATGGAGGACATGAAGTCAATCATGCTTTTGCACTCTACTACCAATAGAAATGACCTCTTGTACATGCCTGACTGAGTTTCACTGCAAAATGCCCTTGTTTTCTGGTTTCTTGAATGTTCTCAACACATTAGGAGAAAGAGCGTGTTTGAGCAAGATCGATGCAGTGTGCGTTTCCCTAGATTTCAAGTGATTTGGGAAATATAATCCTTATTTTTCCACATTGTGAAAGAAACATGAGGCTTGCAAGAGATTGAAAAAATGCATCCCAAAACGTACTCCAGCGGTGAAAGCACACGTTTCTACAAAGACTTGGAAGGAGCAAGTAAAAGCCAATGGCTGAGTGTTCTTTCAGAGAGAAACATACACATTTCATCCTTCTGGAGTGAATTTTCAGCCTGGAATTCATATGCATTTGTACCGTGCAGAATGTAAGTACCTGCTCGGGGGTTGTGTCATAGAAGCAACTTTCCTGCAGGAGCTTATTGGAACATTCATTGTTTGGCTAACTTCTTTGGGTTGGTTTTGGAAGGTCTTTCAACTTTAGCCAAATCCGCTTTCTTACGAAATTTTTTCACAGCCCTGTTTCCAAGAGCCCACAAAGAACTGCTGCTTAAAACTCTCCACATGCACATCTCCCATACTGGTGTGCTCGTTTCACTACCTGGATTTTGGTTTCCTCTTCTTTCTTTGAAATTACAAGCCCTCTTTCTGCATGCTACACACACCTTGTAGCAGTTTAGTTTTCAGCATATTGGTGCTCTTAAAACGCTGAGTAACCTGTGTAGAGTGTGTCAATCTCCAGCACTGAATACACAACTTAGAGCTCCTTTCACCACAGACACGCAAACACATCTTTTTGTAAAAGTCCTACTTCTTTACTCTTGGAAATGTAAGGGTTTCATCGAGAACTTGAAGTCAATCATGCTTTTGCACTCTGCAACCAATAGGAATGAACTCTTGTACATACCCGTCTGAATTTCAGTGCAAAATGCCCTTCTTTTCTGGTTTGTTGAAAGTTCACAACACATTAGGAGATAGAGCGTGTTTGAAGAAGACTGATGCAGTGTGCGTTTTCCTTTATTTCTTGTGATTTGGGAAACATAATCCGTGATTTTCCACATTGTCTAAGAAACAACATGAGGCTTGCAAGAGATTGAAACAATGCATCCTAAAACTTATTCCAGCAGTGAAAACACACGGTTCTACAAAGACTTGGAAGGAGCAAGCAAAAGAATAGTGGCTGAGTGTCCTTTCAGAGAGAAACACATGCATTTCATCCTTCTGGAGTGAGTTTTCTTGCTGGAATTCATATGCATTTTGTACTGTGCAGAATGTAGCTACCTGCTCGGGGGTTGTGTCATAGATGCACCTTTCCTGTAGGAGCTTATTGGAACTTTCATTGTTTGGCTAAGTTATTTAGGGTTGGTTTTGGAAGGTCTTTCAACTTTGGCCAAATCCGCTTTGTACGAAAGTTTTTCACAGCCCTGTTTCCAAGTGTCCACAAAGAGCTGCTGCTTGAAAGTGTCCACATGCACATCTCCCATACTGGTGTGCTCGTTTCACTACCTGGATTTTGGTTTCCTCTTCTTTCTTTGAAATGACAAGTCTTCATTCAGCATGCTACACACAGCTTGTAGCAGTTTCAGTTTGAAGCATGTTGGTGCTCTCAAAACGCTGTGTATCCTGGGTAGAGTGTGTCACTCTACAGCACTGAATACACAACTTAGAGCTCCTTTCAACACAGACACGCAAACACGTCTTTTTGGGAAAGTCCTAACTCAGGTAAATTGGAAATGTAAGGGTTTCATCGAAAACATGAAGACAATCATGCTTTTGAACTCTGCAACCGAAAGAAATGGCTTTTTGTACATGCCATTCTGAATTTCACTGCAAAATGCCCTTCTTTTCTGGTTTGTTGAAAGTTCAAAACACTTTAGGAAATAGAACGTGTTTGAAGAAGACTGATGCAGTGTGCGTTTTCCTGGATTTCAAGTGATTCGGGATACATACTCCTTGTTTTTCCACATTGTCTAAGAAACAACATGAGGCTTGCAAGAGATTGAAAAAATGCATCCTAAAACTTATGCCTGCAGTGAAAACACACGTTTCTACAAAGACTTGGAAGGAGCAAGCAAAAGAATAGTGGCTGAGAGTTCTTTCAGAGAGAAACACACGTATTTCATCCTTCTGTAGAGACAGTTAGGGTTACGATTGGACCTAGGGATAGGGTTATGTTGAGGGCTAGGGTTAGAGATATGGTTAGGGTTACGATTGGACCTAGGGTTAGGGTTATGTTGAGGGCTAGGGTTAGAGATCCGGTTAGGGTTACGATTGGACCTAGGGTTAGGGTTATGTTGAGGGCTAGGGTTAGACATCCGGTTAGGGTTACGATTGGACCTAGGGTTAGGGTTATGTTGAGGCCCAGGGTTTGAGATCTGGTTAGGGTTAGATTGGACCTAGGGCTAGGATTATGTTGAGGGCTAGGGTTAGAGTTCCGGTTAGGGTTACACTTGAACCTAGGGTTATCGTAACGTTGAGGGCTAGGCTTAGAGAGAAGGTTAGGGTTACAATTGGACCTAGGGTTAGGGTTATGTTGAGGGCTAGGGTTAGAGATCATGTTAGTATTACGATTGGACATAGGGTTAGGGTTATGTTGAGGGCTAGGGTTAGAGAGAAGGTTAGGGTTACTTTTGGACCTAGGGTTACGGTTATGTTGATGGGTAGGATTAGAGATCCGGTTAGGGTTACGATTGGACCTAGGGTTAGGGTTATGTTGAGGGCTAGGGTTAGAGATCCGGTTAGGGTTACGATTGGACATAGGGTTAGGGTTATGTTGAGGGCTAGGGTTAGAGTTCCGGTTAGGGTTACACTTGAACCTAGGGTTATCGTAACGTTGCGGGCTAGGCTTAGAGAGAAGGTTAGGGTTACGATTGGACCTAGGGTTAGGGTTATGTTGAGGGCTAGGGTTAGAGAGAAGGTTAGGGTTACTTTTGGACCTAGGGTTAGGGTTATGTTGAGGGCTAGGGTTAGAGATATGGTTAGGGTTACGATTGGACCTAGGGTTAGGGTTATGTTGAGGGCTAGGGTTAGAGATCCGGTTAGGGTTACGATTGGACCTAGGGATAGGGTTATGTTGAGGGCTAGGGTTAGACATCCGGTTAGGGTTACGATTGGACCTAGGGTTAGGGTTATGTTGAGGCCCAGGGTTTGAGATCTGGTTAGGGTTAGATTGGACCTAGGGTTAGGATTATGTTGAGGGCTAGGGTTAGAGTTCCGGTTAGGGTTACACTTGAACCTAGGGTTATCGTAACGTTGAGGGCTAGGCTTAGAGAGAAGGTTAGGGTTACAATTGGACCTAGGGTTAGGGTTATGTTGAGGGCTAGGGTTAGAGATCATGTTAGTATTACGATTGGACATAGGGTTAGGGTTATGTTGAGGGCTAGGGTTAGAGAGAAGGTTAGGGTTACTTTTGGACCTAGGGTTACGGTTATGTTGATGGCTAGGATTAGAGATCCGGTTAGGGTTACGATTGGACCTAGGGTTAGGGTTATGTTGAGGGCTAGGGTTAGAGATCCGGTTAGGGTTACGATTGGACATAGGGTTAGGGTTATGTTGAGGGCTAGGGTTAGAGAGAAGGTTAGGGTTACTTTTGGACCTAGGGTTAGGGTTATGTTGAGGGCTAGGGTTAGAGATATGGTTAGGGTTACGATTGGACCTAGGGTTAGGGTTATGTTGAGGGAAAGGGTTAGAGATCCGGTTAGTGTTACGATTGGACCTAGGGTTAGGGTTATGTTGAGGCCCAGGGTTTGAGATCTGGTTAGGGTTAGATTGGACCTAGGGTTAGGGTTATGTTGAGGGCTAGGGTTAGAGATCAGGTTAGTATTACGATTGGACCTAGGGTTAGGGTTATGTTTAGGGCTAGGGATACAGATCCGGTTAGGGTTACGAATGGACCTAGGGTTAGGGTTATGTTGAGGGCTAGGGTTAGTGATCAGGTTAGTATTACGATTGGACCTAAGGTTAAGTTTATGTTGAGGGCTAGGGTTCAGATCCGGTTAGGGTTACGATTGGACCTAGGGTTAGCGTAACGTTGAGGGCTAGGGTTAGAGATCAGGTTAGGGTTAAGATTGGACCTAGGGTTATAGTGATGTTGAGGGCTAGGGTATTCCAGTAGTGAAAACACACATATCTATAAAGACTTTGAAGCAGCAAGCTAAAGCCTTGTGGCTGAGTGTTCTTTCATAGAGAAACATGCATTTCATCCTTCTGGAGTGAATTTTCATGCTGGAGTTCATATGCATTTTATACTGTGCAGAATGTAGCTACCTGCTGGGGGTTGTGTCATAGAAGCACCTTTTCTGCAGGAGCTTATTGGAACATTCATTGTTTGGCTAAGTTATTTAGGGTTGGTTTTGGAAGGTCTTTCAACCTTGGCCAAATCCCGCTTCGTACGCAAGTTTTTAATACCGCTGTTTCCAAGTGTCCACAAACAGCTGCTGCTTGAAACTGTCCACATGCACATCTCGTATACTGGGTGCTCGTTTCACTACCTGGATTTTGGTTTCCTCTTCTTTCTTTGAAATGACAAGTCTTCATTCAGCATTCTACACACACCTTGTACCAGCTTCAGTTTGAAGCATGTTGGTGCTCTCAAAACGCTGTGTAACCTATGTAGAGTGTGTTACTCTCCAGCACTGAATACACAACTTAGAGCTCCTTTCACCACAGGCACGCAAACACATCTTTTTGTGAAAGTCCTACTTCAGGTCCCTTGGAAATGTAAGGGTTTCATGGAGGACATGAAGTCAATCATGCTTTTGCACTCTACTACCAATAGAAATGACCTCTTGTACATGCCTGACTGAGTTTCACTGCAAAATGCCCTTGTTTTCTGGTTTCTTGAATGTTCTCAACACATCAGGAGAAAGAGCGTGTTTGAGCAAGATCGATGCAGTGTGCGTTTCCCTAGATTTCAAGTGATTTGGGAAATATAATCCTTATTTTTCCACATTGTGAAAGAAACATGAGGCTTGCAAGAGATTGAAAAAATGCATCCCAAAACGTACTCCAGCGGTGAAAGCACACGTTTCTACAAAGACTTTGAAGTAGCAAGTAAAAGCCAATGGCTGAGTGTTCTTTCAGAGAGAAACATACACATTTCATCCTTCTGGAGTGAATTTTCAGCCTGGAATTCATATGCATTTGTACCGTGCAGAATGTAACTACCTGCTCGGGGGTTGTGTCATAGAAGCAACTTTCCTGCAGGAGCTTATTGGAACATTCATTGTTTGGCTAACTTCTTTGGGTTGGTTTTGGAAGGTCTTTCAACTTTAGCCAAATCCGCTTTCTTACGAAATTTTTTCACAGCCCTGTTTCCAAGAGCCCACAAAGAACTGCTGCTTAAAACTCTCCACATGCACATCTCCCATACTGGTGTGCTCGTTTCACTACCTGGATTTTGGTTTCCTCTTCTTTCTTTGAAATTACAAGCCCTCTTTCTGCATGCTACACACACCTTGTAGCAGTTTCAGTTTGCAGCATATTGGTGCTCTTAAAACGCTGAGTAACCTGTGTAGAGTGTGTCAATCTCCAGCACTGAATACACAACTTAGAGCTCCTTTCACCACAGACACGCAAACACATCTTTTTGTAAAAGTCCTACTTCTTTACTCTTGGAAATGTAATGGTTTCATCGAGAACTTGAAGTCAATCATGCTTTTGCACTCTGCAACCAATAGGAATGAACTCTTGTTCATACCCGTCTGAATTTCAGTGCAAAATGCCCTTCTTTTCTGGTTTGTTGAAAGTTCACAACACATTAGGAGATAGAGCGTGTTTGAAGAAGACTGATGCAGTGTGCGTTTTCCTTTATTTCTTGTGATTTGGGAAACATAATCCGTGATTTTCCACATTGTCTAAGAAACAACATGAGGCTTGCAAGAGATTGAAACAATGCATCCTAAAACTTATTCCAGCAGTGAAAACACACAGTTCTACAAAGACTTGGAAGGAGCAAGCAAAAGAATAGTGGCTGAGTGTCCTTTCAGAGAGAAACACATGCATTTCATCCTTCTGGAGTGAGTTTTCTTGCTGGAATTCATATGCATTTTGTACTGTGCAGAATGTAGCTACCTGCTCGGGGGTTGTGTCATAGATGCACCTTTCCTGTAGGAGCTTATTGGAACTTTCATTGTTTGGCTAAGTTATTTAGGGTTGGTTTTGGAAGGTCTTTCAACTTTGGCCAAATCCGCTTTGTACGAAAGTTTTTCACAGCCCTGTTTCCAAGTGTCCACAAAGAGCTGCTGCTTGAAAGTGTCCACATGCACATCTCCCATACTGGTGTGCTCGTTTCACTACCTGGATTTTGGTTTCCTCTTCTTTCTTTGAAATGACAAGTCTTCATTCAGCATGCTACACACAGCTTGTAGCAGTTTCAGTTTGAAGCATGTTGGTGCTCTCAAAACGCTGTGTATCCTGGGTAGAGTGTGTCACTCTACAGCACTGAATACACAACTTAGAGCTCCTTTCAACACAGATACGCAAACACGTCTTTTTGGGAAAGTCCTAACTCAGGTAAATTGGAAATGTAAGGGTTTCATCGAAAACATGAAGACAATCATGCTTTTGAACTCTGCAACCGAAAGAAATGGCTTTTTGTACATGCCATTCTGAATTTCACTGCAAAATGCCCTTCTTTTCTGGTTTGTTGAAAGTTCAAAACACTTTAGGAAATAGAACGTGTTTGAAGAAGACTGATACAGTGTGCGTTTTCCTGGATTTCAAGTGATTCGGGATACATACTCATTGTTTTTCCTCATTGTCTAAGAAACAACATGAGGCTTGCAAGAGATTGAAAAAATGCATCCTAAAACTTATGCCTGCAGTGAAAACACACGTTTCTACAAAGACTTGGAAGGAGCAAGGAAAAGAATAGTGGCTGAGAGTTCTTGCAGAGAGAAACACACGTATTTCATCCTTCTGTAGAGACGGTTAGGGTTACGATTGGACCTAGGGTAGGGTTATGTTGAGGGCTAGGGTTAGAGAGACGGTTAGGGTTACGATTGGACCTAGGGTTAGGGTTATGTTGAGGGCTAGGGTTAGAGAGAAGGTTAGGGTTACTTTTGGACCTAGGGTTAGGGTTATGTTGAGGGCTAGGGTTAGAGATATGGTTAGGGTTACGATTGGACCTAGGGTTAGGGTTATGTTGAGGGCTAGGGTTAGAGATCCGGTTAGGGTTACGATTGGACCTAGGGTTAGGGTTATGTTGATGGCTAGGCTTAGAGAGAAGGTTAGGGTTACAATTGGACCTAGGGTTAGGGTTATGTTGAGGGCTAGGGTTAGAGATCCGGTTAGGGTTACGATTGGACCTAGGGTTAGGGTTATGTTGAGGGCTAGGATTAGAGATCATGTTAGTATTACGATTGGACATAGGGTTAGGGTTATGTTGAGGGCTAGGGTTAGAGGGAAGGTTAGGGTTACTTTTGGACCTAGGGTTAGGGTTATGTTGAGGGCTAGGGTTAGAGATATGGTTAGGGTTACGATTGGACCTAGGGTTAGGGTTATGTTGAG
The DNA here is from genome assembly GCF_054644295.1 of Miniopterus natalensis. NCBI lineage: Eukaryota > Metazoa > Chordata > Mammalia > Chiroptera > Miniopteridae > Miniopterus > Miniopterus natalensis. Next base: position 85,277,983 of record NC_142087.1, read on the forward strand.
GGCTAGGGTTAGAGTTCCGGTTAGGGTTACACTTGAACCTAGGGTTAGGGTTATGTTGAGGGCTAGGCTTAGAGATCCGGTTAGGGTTACGATTGGACCTAGGGTTAGGGTTATGTTGAGGGCTAGGATTAGAGATCATGTTAGTATTACGATTGGACATAGGGTTAGGGTTATGTTGAGGGCTAGGGTTAGAGATCCGTTTAGGGTTACGATTGGACCTAGGGTTAGGGTTATGTTGAGGGCTAGGATTAGAGATCATGTTAGTATTACGATTGGACATAGGGTTAGGGTTATGTTGAGGGCTAGGGTTCGAGAGAAGGTTAGGGTTACTTTTGGAGCTAGGGTTAGGGTTATGTTGAGGGCTAGGGTTAGAGATATGGTTAGGGTTACAATTGGACCTAGTGTTAGGGTTATGTTGAGGGCTAGGGTTAGAGATCCGGTTAGGGTTACGATTGGACCTAGGGTTAGGGTTATGTTGAGGCCCAGGGTTTGAGATCTGGTTAGGGTTAGATTGGACCTAGGGTTAGGGTTATGTTGAGGGCTAGGGTTAGAGATCAGGTTAGTATTCCGATTGGACCTAGGGTTAGGGTTAGGTTTAGGGCTAGGGATACAGATCCGGTTAGGGTTACGATTGGCCCTAGGGTTAGGGTTATGTTGAGGGCTAGGGTTAGTGATCAGGTTAGTATTACGATTGGACCTAAGGTTAAGGTTATGTTGAGGGCTAGGGTTCAGATCCGGTTAGGGTTACGATTGGACCTAGGGTTAGCGTAACGTTGAGGGCTAGGGTTAAAGAGACGGTTGGGGTTACGATTGGACCTAGGGTTAGGGTTATGTTGAGGGCTAGGGTTAGAGATATGGTTAGGGTTATGATTGGACCTAGGGTTAGGGTTATGTATAGGGCTAGGGTTAGAGATCAGGTTAGGGTTACGATTGGACCTAGGGTTAGGGTTATGTTGAGGGCTAGGGTTAGAGAGAAGGTTAGGGTTACTATTGGACGTAGGGTTAGGGTTATGTTGAGGGCTAGGGTTAGAGATCCGGTTAGTATTACGATTGGACCTAGGGTTAGGGTTATGTTGAGGGCTAGAGTTACAGATCCGGTTAGGGTTACGATTTGACCTAGGGTTAGGGTTATGTTTAGGGCTAGGGTTAGAGATCCGGTTAGGGTTACTATTGGACGTAGGGTTAGGGTTATGTTGAGGGCTAGGGTTAGAGATCAGGTTAGGGTTACGATTGGACCTAGGGTTAGGGTTATGTTTAGGCCCAGGGTTTGAGCTCTAGTTAGGGTTAGATTGGACCTAGGGTTAGGGTTATGTTGGGGGCTAGGGTTAGAGATCAGGTTAGTATTCCGATTGGACCTAGGGTTAGGGTTAGGTTTAAGGCTAGGGATACAGATCCGGTTAGGGTTACGATTGGACCTAGGGTTAGGGTTATGTTGAGTGCTAGGGTTAGTGATCAGGTTAGTATTACGATTGGACCTAAGGTTAAGTTTATGTTGAGGGCTAGGGTTCAGATCCGGTTAGGGTTACGATTGGACCTAGGGTTAGCGTAACGTTGAGGGCTAGGGTTAGAGAGACGGTTAGGGTTACGATTGGACCTAGGGTTAGGGTTATGTTGAGGGCTAGGGTTAGAGATATGGTTAGGGTTATGATTGGACCTAGGGTTAGGGTTATGTTGAGGGCTAGGGTTCAGATCCGGTTAGGGTTACGATTGGACCTAGCGTTAGGGTTATGTTGAGGGCTAGGGTTAGAGATATGGTTAGGGTTATGATTGGACCTAGGGTTAGGGTTATGTTGAGGGCTAGGGTTAGAGATCAGGTTAGGGTTAAGATTGGACCTAGGGTTAGGGTTATGTTGAGGGCTAGGGTTAGAGATCAGGTTAGTATTCCGATTGGACCTAGGGTTAGGGTTAGGTTTAGGGCTAGGGATACAGATCCGGTTAGGGTTACGATTGGCCCTAGGGTTAGGGTTATGTTGAGGGCTAGGGTTAGTGATCAGGTTAGTATTACGATTGGACCTAAGGTTAAGGTTATGTTGAGGGCTAGGGTTCAGATCCGGTTAGGGTTACGATTGGACCTAGGGTTAGCGTAACGTTGAGGGCTAGGGTTAAAGAGACGGTTGGGGTTACGATTGGACCTAGGGTTAGGGTTATGTTGAGGGCTAGGGTTAGAGATATGGTTAGGGTTATGATTGGACCTAGGGTTAGGGTTATGTATAGGGCTAGGGTTAGAGATCAGGTTAGGGTTACGATTGGACCTAGGGTTAGGGTTATGTTGAGGGCTAGGGTTAGAGAGAAGGTTAGGGTTACTATTGGACGTAGGGTTAGGGTTATGTTGAGGGCTAGGGTTAGAGATCCGGTTAGTATTACGATTGGACCTAGGGTTAGGGTTATGTTGAGGGCTAGAGTTACAGATCCGGTTAGGGTTACGATTTGACCTAGGGTTAGGGTTATGTTTAGGGCTAGGGTTAGAGATCCGGTTAGGGTTACTATTGGACGTAGGGTTAGGGTTATGTTGAGGGCTAGGGTTAGAGATCAGGTTAGGGTTACAATTGGACCTAGGGTTAGGGTTATGTTTAGGCCCAGGGTTTGAGCTCTAGTTAGGGTTAGATTGGACCTAGGGTTAGGGTTATGTTGGGGGCTAGGGTTAGAGATCAGGTTAGTATTCCGATTGGACCTAGGGTTAGGGTTAGGTTTAAGGCTAGGGATACAGATCCGGTTAGGGTTACGATTGGACCTAGTGTTAGGGTTATGTTGAGTGCTAGGGTTAGTGATCAGGTTAGTATTACGATTGGACCTAAGGTTAAGTTTATGTTGAGGGCTAGGGTTCAGATCCGGTTAGGGTTACGATTGGACCTAGGGTTAGCGTAACGTTGAGGGCTAGGGTTAGAGAGACGGTTAGGGTTACGATTGGACCTAGGGTTAGGGTTATGTTGAGGGCTAGGGTTAGAGATATGGTTAGGGTTATGATTGGACCTAGGGTTAGGGTTATGTTGAGGGCTAGGGTTCAGATCCGGTTAGGGTTACGATTGGACCTAGCGTTAGGGTTATGTTGAGGGCTAGGGTTAGAGATATGGTTAGGGTTATGATTGGACCTAGGGTTAGGGTTATGTTGAGGGCTAGGGTTAGAGATCAGGTTAGGGTTAAGATTGGACCTAGGGTTATAGTGATGTTGAGGGCTAGGGTATTCCAGCAGTGAAAACACACATTTCTATAAGGACTTTGAAGCAGCAAGCTGAAGCCTTGTGGGTGAGTGTTCTTTCATAGAGAAACATGCATTTCATCCTTCTGGAGTGAATTTTCATGCTGGAGTTCATATGCATTTTATACTGTGCAGAATGTAGCTACCTGCTGGGGGTTGTGTCATAGAAGCACCTTTTCTGCAGGAGCTTATTGGAACATTCTTTGTTTGGCTAAGTTATTTAGGGTTGGTTTTGGAAGGTCTTTCAACCTTGTCCAAATCCCGCTTCGTACGCAAGTTTTTAATACCGCTGTTTCCAAGTGTCCACAAACAGCTGCTGCTTGAAACTGTCCACATGCACATCTCGTATACTGGTGTGCTCGTTTCACTACCTGGATTTTGGTTTCCTCTTCTTTCTTTGAAATGACAAGTCTTCATTCAGCATTCTACACACACCTTGTACCAGCTTCAGTTTGAAGCATGTTGGTGCTCTCAAAACGCTGTGTAACCTATGTAGAGTGTGTTACTCTCCAGCACTGAATACACAACTTAGAGCTCCTTTCACCACAGACACGCAAACACATCTTTTTGTGAAAGTCCTACTTCAGGTCCCTTGGAAATGTAAGGGTTTCATGGAGAACATGACGTCAATCATGCTTTTGCACTCTACTACCAATAGAAATGACCTCTTGTACATGCCTGACTGAGTTTCACTGCAAAATGCCCTTGTTTTCTGGTTTCTTGAATGTTCTCAACACATTAGGAGAAAGAGCGTGTTTGAGCAAGATCGATGCAGTGTGCGTTTCCCTAGATTTCAAGTGATTTGGGAAATATAATCCTTATTTTTCCACATTGTGAAAGAAACATGAGGCTTGCAAGAGATTGAAAAAATGCATCCCAAAACGTACTCCAGCGGTGAAAGCACACGTTTCTTCAAAGACTTGGAAGGAGCAAGCAAAAGCCAATGGCTGAGTGTTCTTTCAGAGAGAAACATACACATTTCATCCTTCTGGAGTGAATTTTCAGCCTGGAATTCATATGCATTTGTACCGTGCAGAATGTAAGTACCTGCTCGGGGGTTGTGTCATAGAAGCAACTTTCCTGCAGGAGCTTATTGGAACATTCATTGTTTGGCTAACTTCTTTGGGTTGGTTTTGGAAGGTCTTTCAACTTTAGCCAAATCCGCTTTCTTACGAAATTTTTTCACAACCCTGTTTCCAAGAGCCCACAAAGAACTGCTGCTTAAAACTCTCCACATGCACATCTCCCATACTGGTGTGCTCGTTTCACTACCTGGATTTTGGTTTCCTCTTCTTTCTTTGAAATTACAAGCCCTCTTTCTGCATGCTACACACACCTTGTAGCAGCTTCAGTTTGCAGCATATTGGTGCTCTTAAAACGCTGAGTAACCTGTGTAGTGTGTCAATCTCCAGCACTGAATACACAACTTAGAGCTCCTTTCACCACAGACACGCAAACACATCTTTTTGTAAAAGTCCTACTTCTTTACTCTTGGAAATGTAAGGGTTTCATCGAGAACTTGAAGTCAATCATACTTTTGCACTCTGCAACCAATAGGAATGAACTCTTGTACATACCCGTCTGAATTTCAGTGCAAAATGCCCTTCTTTTCTGGTTTGTTGAAAGTTCACAACACATTAGGAGATAGAGCGTGTTTGAAGAAGACTGATGCAGTGTGCGTTTTCCTTTATTTCTTGTGATTTGGGAAACATAATCCGTGATTTTCCACATTGTCTAAGAAACAACATGAGGCTTGCAAGAGATTGAAACAATGCATCCTAAAACTTATTCCAGCAGTGAAAACACACGGTTCTACAAAGACTTGGAAGGAGCAAGCAAAAGAATAGTGGCTGAGTGTCCTTTCAGAGAGAAACACATGCATTTCATCCTTCTGGAGTGAGTTTTCTTGCTGGAATTAATATGCATTTTGTACTGTGCAGAATGTAGCTACCTGCTCGGGGGTTGTGTCATAGATGCACCTTTCCTGTAGGAGCTTATTGGAACTTTCATTGTTTGGCTAAGTTATTTAGGGTTGGTTTTGGAAGGTCTTTCAACTTTGGCCAAATCCGCTTTGTACGAAAGTTTTTCACAGCCCTGTTTCCAAGTGTCCACAAAGAGCTGCTGCTTGAAAGTGTCCACATGCACATCTCCCATACTGGTGTGCTCGTTTCACTACCTGGATTTTGGTTTCCTCTTCTTTCTTTGAAATGACAAGTCTTCATTCAGCATGCTACACACAGCTTGTAGCAGTTTCAGTTTGAAGCATGTTGGTGCTCTCAAAACGCTGTGTATCCTGGGTAGAGTGTGTCACTCTACAGCACTGAATACACAACTTAGAGCTCCTTTCAACACAGACACGCAAACACGTCTTTTTGGGAAAGTCCTAACTCAGGTAAATTGGAAATGTAAGGGTTTCATCGAAAACATGAAGACAATCATGCTTTTGAACTCTGCAACCGAAAGAAATGGCTTTTTGTACATGCCATTCTGAATTTCACTGCAAAATGCCCTTCTTTTCTGGTTTGTTGAAAGTTCAAAACACTTTAGGAAATAGAACGTGTTTGAAGAAGACTGATGCAGTGTGCGTTTTCCTGGATTTCAAGTGATTCGGGATACATACTCCTTGTTTTTCCACATTGTCTAAGAAACAACATGAGGCTTGCAAGAGATTGAAAAAATGCATCCTAAAACTTATGCCTGCAGTGAAAACACACGTTTCTACAAAGACTTGGAAGGAGCAAGCAAAAGAATAGTGGCTGAGAGTTCTTTCAGAGAGAAACACACGTATTTCATCCTTCTGTAGAGACAGTTAGGGTTACGATTGGACCTAGGGTAGGGTTATGTTGAGGGCTAGGGTTAGAGAGACGGTTAGGGTTACGATTGGACCTAGGGTTAGGGTTATGTTGAGGGCTAGGGTTAGAGAGAAGGTTAGGGTTACTTTTGGACCTAGGGTTAGTGTTATGTTGAGGGCTAGGGTTAGAGATATGGTTAGGGTTACGATTGGACCTAGGGTTAGGGTTATGTTGAGGGCTAGGGTTAGAGTTCCGGTTAGGGTTACACTTGAACCTAGGGTTAGGGTTATGTTGAGGGCTAGGCTTAGAGAGAAGGTTAGGGTTACAATTGGACCTAGGGTTAGGGTTATGTTGAGGGCTAGGGTTAGAGATCCGGTTAGGGTTACGATTGGACCTAAGGTTAGGGTTATGTTGAGGGCTAGGATTAGAGATCATGTTAGTATTACAATTGGACATAGGGTTAGGGTTATGTTGAGGGCTAGGGTTAGAGAGAAGGTTAGGGTTACTTTTGGACCTAGGGTTAGGGTTATGTTGAGGGCTAGGGTTAGAGATATGGTTAGGGTTACGATTGGACCTAGGGTTAGGGTTATGTTGAGGGCTAGGGTTAGAGATCCGGTTAGGGTTACGATTGGACCTAGGGTTAGGGTTATGTTTAGGCCCAGGGTTTGAGATCTGGTTAGGGTTAGATTGGACCTAGGGTTAGGGTTATGTTGAGGGCTAGGGTTAGTGATCAGGTTAGTATTCCGATTGGACCTAGGGTTAGGGTTAGGTTGAGTGCTAGGGTTAGTGATCAGGTTAGTATTACGATTGGACCTAAGGTTAAGGTTATGTTGAGGGCTAGGGTTCAGATCCGGTTAGGGTTACGATTGGACCTAGGGTTAGCGTAACGTTGAGGGCTAGGGTTAGAGAGACGGTTAGGGTTACGATTGGACCTAGGGTTAGGGTTATGTTGAGGGCTAGGGTTAGAGATATGGTTAGGGTTATGATTGGACCTAGGGTTATAGTGATGTTGAGGGCTAGGGTATTCCAGCAGTGAAAACACACATTTCTATAAGGACTTTGAAGCAGCAAGCTGAAGCCTTGTGGGTGAGTGTTCTTTCATAGAGAAACATGCATTTCATCCTTCTGGAGTGAATTTTCATGCTGGAGTTCATATGCATTTTATACTGTGCAGAATGTAGCTACCTGCTGGGGGTTGTGTCATAGAAGCACCTTTTCTGCAGGAGCTTATTGGAACATTCTTTGTTTGGCTAAGTTATTTAGGGTTGGTTTTGGAAGGTCTTTCAACCTTGGCCAAATCCCGCTTCGTACGCAAGTTTTTAATACCGCTGTTTCCAAGTGTCCACAAACAGCTGCTGCTTGAAACTGTCCACATGCACATCTCGTATACTGGTGTGCTCGTTTCACTACCTGGATTTTGGTTTCCTCTTCTTTCTTTGAAATGACAAGTCTTCATTCAGCATTCTACACACACCTTGTACCAGCTTCAGTTTGAAGCATGTTGGTGCTCTCAAAACGCTGTGTAACCTATGTAGAGTGTGTTACTCTCCAGCACTGAATACACAACTTAGAGCTCCTTTCACCACAGACACGCAAACACATCTTTTTGTGAAAGTCCTACTTCAGGTCCCTTGGAAATGTAAGGGTTTCATGGAGAACATGACGTCAATCATGCTTTTGCACTCTACTACCAATAGAAATGACCTCTTGTACATGCCTGACTGAGTTTCACTGCAAAATGCCCTTGTTTTCTGTTTTCTTGAATGTTCTCAACACATTAGGAGAAAGAGCGTGTTTGAGCAAGATCGATGCAGTGTGCGTTTCCCTAGATTTCAAGTGATTTGGGAAATATAATCCTTATTTTTCCACATTGTGAAAGAAACATGAGGCTTGCAAGAGATTGAAAAAATGCATCCCAAAACATACTCCAGCGGTGAAAGCACACGTTTCTACAAAGACTTGGAAGGAGCAAGCAAAAGAATAGTGGCTGAGAGTTCTTTCAGAGAGAAACTCACGTATTTCATCCTTCTGTAGAGACGGTTAGGGTTACGATTGGACCTAGGGTAGGGTTATGTTGAGGGCTAGGGTTAGAGAGACGGTTAGGGTTACGATTGGACCTAGGGTTAGGGTTATGTTGAGGGCTAGGGTTAGAGAGAAGGTTAGGGTTACTTTTGGACCTAGGGTTAGGGTTATGTTGAGGGCTAGGGTTAGAGATATGGTTAGGGTTACGATTGGACCTACGGTTAGGGTTATGTTGAGGGCTAGGGTTAGAGTTCCGGTTAGGGTTACACTTGAACCTAGGGTTAGGGTTATGTTGAGGGCTAGGCTTAGAGAGAAGGTTAGGGTTACAATTGGACCTAGGGTTAGGGTTATGTTGAGGGCTAGCGTTAGAGATCCGGTTAGGGTTACGATTGGACCTAAGGTTAGGGTAATGTTGAGGGCTAGGATTAGAGATCATGTTAGTATTACGATTGGACATAGGGTTAGGGTTATGTTGAGGGCTAGGGTTAGAGAGAAGGTTAGGGTTACTTTTGGACCTAGGGTTAGGGTTATGTTGAGGGCTAGGGTTAGAGATATGATTAGGGTTACGATTGGACCTAGGGTTAGGGTTATGTTGAGGGCTAGGGTTAGAGATCCGGTTAGGGTTACGATTGGACCTAGGGTTAGGGTTATGTTTAGGCCCAGGGTTTGAGATCTGGTTAGGGTTAGATTGGACCTAGGGTTAGGGTTATGTTGAGGGCTAGGGTTAGAGATCATGTTAGTATTACGGTTGGACCTAGGGTTAGGGTTAGGTTTAGGGCTAGGGATTCAGATCCGGTTAGGGTTACGATTGGACCTAGGGTTAGCGTAACGTTGAGGGCTAGGGTTAGAGAGACGGTTAGGGTTACGATTGGACCTAGGGTTAGGGTTATGTTGAGGGCTAGGGTTAGAGATATGGTTAGGGTTATGATTGGACCTAGGGTTAGGGTTATGTATAGAGCTAGGGTTAGAGATCAGGTTAGGGTTACCATTGGACCTAGGGTTAGGGTTATGTTGAGGGCTAGGGTTAGAGAGAAGGTTAGGGTTTCAATTGGACCGAGGGTTAGAGTTATGTTGAGGGCTAGGGTTACAGATCCGGTTAGGGTTACGATTGGACCTAGGGTTAGGGTTATGTTGAGGGCTAGGGTTAGAGATCCGGTTAGTATTACGATTGGACCTAGGGTTAGGGTTATGTTGAGGGCTAGAGTTACAGATCCGGTTAGGGTTACGATTTGACCTAGGGTTAGGGTTATGTTGAGGACTAGGGTTAGAGATCCGGTTAGGGTTACTATTGGACGTAGGGTTAGGGTTATGTTGAGGGCTAGGGTTAGAGATCCGGTTAGGGTTAAGATTGGACCTAGGGTTATAGTGATGTTGAGGGCTAGGGTATTCCAGCAGTGAAAACACACATTTCTATAAAGACTTTGAAGCAGCAAGCTAAAGCCTTGTGCCTGAGTGTTCTTTCATAGAGAAACATGCATTTCATCCTTCTGGAGTGAATTTTCATGCTGGAGTTCATATGCATTTTATACTGTGCAGAATGTAGCTACCTGCTGGGGGTTGTGTCATAGAAGCACCTTTTCTGCAGGAGCTTATTGGAACATTCATTGTTTGGCTAAGTTATTTAGGGTTGGTTTTGGAAGGTCTTTCAACCTTGGCCAAATCCCGCTTCGTACGCAAGTTTTTAATACCGCTGTTTCCAAGTGTCCACAAAGAGCTGCTGCTTGAAACTGTCCACATGCACATCTCGTATAGTGGTGTGCTCGTTTCACTACCTGGATTTTGGTTTTCTCTTCTTTCTTTGAAATGACAAGTCTTCATTCAGCATTCTACACACACCTTGTACCAGCTTCAGTTTGAAGCATGTTGGTGCTCTCAAAACGCTGTGTAACCTATGTAGAGTGTGTTACTCTCCAGCACTGAATACACAACTTAGAGCTCCTTTCACCACAGGCACGCAAACACATCTTTTTGTGAAAGTCCTACTTCAGGTCCCTTGGAAATGTAAGGGTTTCATGGAGGACATGAAGTCAATCATGCTTTTGCACTCTACTACCAATAGAAATGACCTCTTGTACATGCCTGACTGAGTTTCACTGCAAAATGCCCTTGTTTTCTGGTTTCTTGAATGTTCTCAACACATTAGGAGAAAGAGCGTGTTTGAGCAAGATCTATGCAGTGTGCGTTTCCCTAGATTTCAAGTGATTTGGGAAATATAATCCTTATTTTTCCACATTGTGAAAGAAACATGAGGCTTGCAAGAGATTGAAAAAATGCATCCCAAAACGTACTCCAGCGGTGAAAGCACACGTTTCTACAAAGACTTTGAAGTAGCAAGTAAAAGCCAATGGCTGAGTGTTCTTTCAGAGAGAAACATACATATTTCATCCTTCTGGAGTGAATTTTCAGCCTGGAATTCATATGCATTTGTACCGTGCAGAATGTAACTACCTGCTCGGGGGTTGTGTCATAGAAGCAACTTTCCTGCAGGAGCTTATTGGAACATTCATTGTTTGGCTAACTTCTTTGGGTTGGTTTTGGAAGGTCTTTCAACTTTAGCCAAATCCGCTTTCTTACGAAATTTTTTCACAGCCCTGTTTCCAAGAGCCCACAAAGAACTGCTGCTTAAAACTCTCCACATGCACATCTCCCATACTGGTGTGCTCGTTTCACTACCTGGATTTTGGTTTCCTCTTCTTTCTTTGAAATTACAAGCCCTCTTTCTGCATGCTACACACACCTTGTAGCAGTTTCAGTTTGCAGCATATTGGTGCTCTTAAAACGCTGAGTAACCTGTGTAGAGTGTGTCAATCTCCAGCACTGAATACACAACTTAGAGCTCCTTTCACCACAGACACGCAAACACATCTTTTTGTAAAAGTCCTACTTCTTTACTCTTGGAAATGTAAGGGTTTCATCGAGAACTTGAAGTCAATCATGCTTTTGCACTCTGCAACCAATAGGAATGAACTCTTGTACATACCCGTCTGAATTTCAGTGCAAAATGCCCTTCTTTTCTGGTTTGTTGAAAGTTCACAACACATTAGGAGATAGAGCGTGTTTGAAGAAGACTGATGCAGTGTGCGTTTTCCTTTATTTCTTGTGATTTGGGAAACATAATCCGTGATTTTCCACATTGTCTAAGAAACAACATGAGGCTTGCAAGAGATTGAAACAATGCATCCTAAAACTTATTCCAGCAGTGAAAACACACGGTTCTACAAAGACTTGGAAGGAGCAAGCAAAAGAATAGTGGCTGAGTGTCCTTTCAGAGAGAAACACATGCATTTCATCCTTCTGGAGTGAGTTTTCTTGCTGGAATTCATATGCATTTTGTACTGTGCAGAATGTAGCTACCTGCTCGGGGGTTGTGTCATAGATGCACCTTTCCTGTAGGAGCTTATTGGAACTTTCATTGTTTGGCTAAGTTATTTAGGGTTGGTTTTGGAAGGTCTTTCAACTTTGGCCAAATCCGCTTTGTACGAAAGTTTTTCACAGCCCTGTTTCCAAGTGTCCACAAAGAGCTGCTGCTTGAAAGTGTCCACATGCACATCTCCCATACTGGTGTGCTCGTTTCACTACCTGGATTTTGGTTTCCTCTTCTTTCTTTGAAATGACAAGTCTTCATTCAGCATGCTACACACAGCTTGTAGCAGTTTCAGTTTGAAGCATGTTGGTGCTCTCAAAACGCTGTGTATCCTGGGTAGAGTGTGTCACTCTACAGCACTGAATACACAACTTAGAGCTCCTTTCAACACAGACACGCAAACACGTCTTTTTGGGAAAGTCCTAACTCAGGTAAATTGGAAATGTAAGGGTTTCATCGAAAACATGAAGACAATCATGCTTTTGAACTCTGCAACCGAAAGAAATGGCTTTTTGTACATGCCATTCTGAATTTCACTGCAAAATGCCCTTCTTTTCTGGTTTGTTGAAAGTTCAAAACACTTTAGGAAATAGAACGTGTTTGAAGAAGACTGATGCAGTGTGCGTTTTCCTGGATTTCAAGTGATTCGGGATACATACTCCTTGTTTTTCCACATTGTCTAAGAAACAACATGAGGCTTGCAAGAGATTGAAAAAATGCATCCTAAAACTTATGCCTGCAGTGAAAACACACGTTTCTACAAAGACTTGGAAGGAGCAAGCAAAAGAATAGTGGCTGAGAGTTCTTTCAGAGAGAAACACACGTATTTCATCCTTCTGTAGAGACGGTTAGGGTTACGATTGGACCTAGGGTAGGGTTATGTTGAGGGCTAGGGTTAGAGATATGATTAGGGTTACGATTGGACCTAGGGTTAGGGTTATGTTGAGGGCTAGGGTTAGAGTTCCGGTTAGGGTTACACTTGAACCTAGGGTTAGGGTTATGTTGAGGGCTAGGCTTAGAGAGAAGGTTAGGGTTACAATTGGACCTAGGGTTAGGGTTATGTTGAGGGCTAGGGTTAGTGATCAGGTTAGTATTCCGATTGGACCTAGGGTTAGGGTTAGGTTGAGTGCTAGGGTTAGAGATATGGTTAGGGTTACGATTGGACCTAGGGTTAGGGTTATGTTGAGGGCTAGGGTTAGAGATCCGGTTAGGGTTACGATTGGACCTAGGGTTAGGGTTATGTTTAGGCCCAGGGTTTGAGATCTGGTTAGGGTTAGATTGGACCTAGGGTTAGGGTTATGTTGAGGGCTAGGGTTAGTGATCAGGTTAGTATTCCGATTGGACCTAGGGTTAGGGTTATGTTGAGGGCTAGGGTTAGAGATCCGGTTAGGGTTAAGATTGGACCTAGGGTTATAGTGATGTTGAGGGCTAGGGTATTCCAGCAGTGAAAACACACATTTCTATAAAGACTTTGAAGCAGCAAGCTAAAGCCTTGTGCCTGAGTGTTCTTTCATAGAGAAACATGCATTTCATCCTTCTGGAGTGAATTTTCATGCTGGAGTTCATATGCATTTTATACTGTGCAGAATGTAGCTACCTGCTCGGGGGTTGTGTCATAGATGCACCTTTCCTGTAGGAGCTTATTGGAACTTTCATTGTTTGGCTAAGTTATTTAGGGTTGGTTTTGGAAGGTCTTTCAACTTTGGCCAAATCCGCTTTGTACGAAAGTTTTTCACAGCCCTGTTTCCAAGTGTCCACAAAGAGCTGCTGCTTGAAAGTGTCCACATGCACATCTCCCATACTGGTGTGCTCGTTTCACTACCTGGATTTTGGTTTCCTCTTCTTTCTTTGAAATGACAAGTCTTCATTCAGCATGCTACACACAGCTTGTAGCAGTTTCAGTTTGAAGCATGTTGGTGCTCTCAAAACGCTGTGTATCCTGGGTAGAGTGTGTCACTCTACAGCACTGAATACACAACTTAGAGCTCCTTTCAACACAGACACGCAAACACGTCTTTTTGGGAAAGTCCTAACTCAGGTAAATTGGAAATGTAAGGGTTTCATCGAAAACATGAAGACAATCATGCTTTTGAACTCTGCAACCGAAAGAAATGGCTTTTTGTACATGCCATTCTGAATTTCACTGCAAAATGCCCTTCTTTTCTGGTTTGTTGAAAGTTCAAACCACTTTAGGAAATAGAACGTGTTTGAAGAAGACTGATGCAGTGTGCGTTTTCCTGGATTTCAAGTGATTCGGGATACATACTCCTTGTTTTTCCACATTGTCTAAGAAACAACATGAGGCTTGCAAGAGATTGAAAAAATGCATCCTAAAACTTATGCCTGCAGTGAAAACACACGTTTCTACAAAGACTTGGAAGGAGCAAGCAAAAGAATAGTGGCTGAGAGTTCTTTCAGAGAGAAACACACGTATTTCATCCTTCTGTAGAGACGGTTAGGGTTACGATTGGACCTAGGGTAGGGTTATGTTGAGGGCTAGGGTTAGAGAGACGGTTAGGGTTACGATTGGACCTAGGGTTAGGGTTATGTTGAGGGCTAGGGTTAGAGAGAAGGTTAGGGTTACTTTTGGACCTAGGGTTAGGGTTATGTTGAGGGCTAGGGTTAGAGTTCCGGTTAGGGTTACACTTGAACCTAGGGTTAGGGTTATGTTGAGGGCTAGGCTTGGAGAGAAGGTTAGGGTTACAATTGGACCTAGGGTTAGGGTTATGTTGAGGGCTAGGGTTAGAGATCCGGTTAGGGTTACGATTGGACCTAGGGTTAGGGTTATGTTGAGGGCTAGGATTAGAGATCATGTTAGTATTACGATTGGACATAGGGTTAGGGTTATGTTGAGGGCTAGGGTTAGAGAGAAGGTTAGGGTTACTTTTGGACCTAGGGTTAGGGTTATGTTGAGGGCTAGGGTTAGAGATATGGTTAGGGTTACGATTGGACCTAGGGTTAGGGTTATGTTGAGGGCTAGGATTAGAGATCCGGTTAGGGTTACGATTGGACCTAGGGTTAGGGTTATGTTTAGGCCCAGGGTTTGAGATCTGGTTAGGGTTAGATTGGACCTAGGGTTGGGGTTATGTTGAGGGCTAGGGTTAGAGATCAGGTTCGTATTCCGATTGGACCTAGGGTTAGGGTTAGGTTTAGGGCTAGGGATACAGATCCGGTTAGGGTTACGATGGGACCTAGGGTTAGGGTTATGTTGAGGGCTAGGGTTAGTGATCATGTTAGTATTACGATTGGACCTAAGGTTAAGGTTATGTTGAGGGCTAGGGTTAGAGAGACGGTTAGGGTTACGATTGGACCTAGGGTTAGGGTTATGTTGACGGCTAGGGTTAGAGATATGGTTAGGGTTATGATTGGACCTAGGGTTAGGGTTATGTATAGGGCTAGGGTTAGAGATCAGGTTAGGGTTACGATTGGACCTAGGGTTAGGGTTATGTTGAGGGCTAGGGTTAGAGAGAAGGTTAGGGTTTCAATTGGACCGAGGGTTAAGGTTATGTTGAGGGCTAGGGTTACAGATCCGGTTAGGGTTACGATTGGACTTAGGGTTAGGGTTATGTTTATGGCTAGGGTTAGAGATCCGGTTAGGGTTACTATGGGCGTAGGGTTAGGGTTATGTTGAGGGCTAGGGTTAGAGATCAGGTTAGGGTTAAGATTGGACCTAGGGTTATAGTGATGTTGAGGGCTAGGGTATTCCAGCAGTGAAAACACACATTTCTATAAAGACTTTGAAGCAGCAAGCTAAAGCCTTGTGGCTGAGTGTTCTTTCATAGAGAAACATGCATTTCATCCTTCTGGAGTGAATTTTCATGCTGGAGTTCATATGCATTTTATACTGTGCAGAATGTAGCTACCTGCTGGGGGTTGTGTCATAGAAGCACCTTTTCTGCAGGAGCTTATTGGAACATTCATTGTTTGGCTAAGTTATTTAGGGTTGGTTTTGGAAGGTCTTTCCACCTTGGCCAAATCCCGCTTCGTACGCAAGTTTTTAATACCGCTGTTTCCAAGTGTCCACAAAGAGCTGCTGCTTGAAACTGTCCACATGCACATCTCGTATACTGGGTGCTCGTTTCACTACCTGGATTTTGGTTTCCTCTTCTTTCTTTGAAATGACAAGTCTTCATTCAGCATTCTACACACACCTTGTACCAGCTTCAGTTTGAAGCATGTTGGTGCTCTCAAAACGCTGTGTAACCTATGTAGAGTGTGTTACTCTCCAGCACTGAATACACAACTTAGAGCTCCTTTCACCACAGGCACGCAAACACATCTTTTTGTGAAAGTCCTACTTCAGGTCCCTTGGAAATGTAAGGGTTTCATGGAGGACATGAAGTCAATCATGCTTTTGCACTCTACTACCAATAGAAATGACCTCTTGTACATGCCTGACTGAGTTTCACTGCAAAATGCCCTTGTTTTCTGGTTTCTTGAATGTTCTCAACACATTAGGAGAAAGAGCGTGTTTGAGCAAGATCGATGCAGTGTGCGTTTCCCTAGATTTCAAGTGATTTGGGAAATATAATCCTTATTTTTCCACATTGTGAAAGAAACATGAGGCTTGCAAGAGATTGAAAAAATGCATCCCAAAACGTACTCCAGCGGTGAAAGCACACGTTTCTACAAAGACTTTGAAGTAGCAAGTAAAAGCCAATGGCTGAGTGTTCTTTCAGAGAGAAACATACACATTTCATCCTTCTGGAGTGAATTTTCAGCCTGGAATTCATATGCATTTGTACCGTGCAGAATGTAAGTACCTGCTCGGGGGTTGTGTCATAGAAGCAACTTTCCTGCAGGAGCTTATTGGAACATTCATTGTTTGGCTAACTTCTTTGGGTTGGTTTTGGAAGGTCTTTCAACTTTAGCCAAATCCGCTTTCTTACGAAATTTTTTCACAGCCCTGTTTCCAAGAGCCCACAAAGAACTGCTGCTTAAAACTCTCCACATGCACATCTCCCATACTGGTGTGCTCGTTTCACTACCTGGATTTTGGTTTCCTCTTCTTTCTTTGAAATTACAAGCCCTCTTTCTGCATGCTACACACACCTTGTAGCAGCTTCAGTTTGCAGCATATTGGTGCTCTTAAAACGCTGAGTAACCTGTGTAGAGTGTGTCAATCTCCAGCACTGAATACACAACTTAGAGCTCCTTTCACCACAGACACGCAAACACATCTTTTTGTAAAAGTCCTACTTCTTTACTCTTGGAAATGTAAGGGTTTCATCGAGAACTTGAAGTCAATCATGCTTTTGCACTCTGCAACCAATAGGAATGAATTCTTGTACATACCCGTCTGAATTTCAGTGCAAAATGCCCTTCTTTTCTGGTTTGTTGAAAGTTCACAACACATTAGGAGATAGAGCGTGTTTGAAGAAGACTGATGCAGTGTGCGTTTTCCTTTATTTCTTGTGATTTGGGAAACATAATCCGTGATTTTCCACATTGTCTAAGAAACAACATGAGGCTTGCAAGAGATTGAAACAATGCATCCTAAAACTTATTCCAGCAGTGAAAACACACGGTTCTACAAAGACTTGGAAGGAGCAAGCAAAAGAATAGTGGCTGAGTGTCCTTTCAGAGAGAAACACATGCATTTCATCCTTCTGGAGTGAGTTTTCTTGCTGGAATTCATATGCATTTTGTACTGTGCAGAATGTAGCTACCTGCTCGGGGGTTGTGTCATAGATGCACCTTTCCTGTAGGAGCTTATTGGAACTTTCATTGTTTGGCTAAGTTATTTAGGGTTGGTTTTGGAAGGTCTTTCAACTTTGGCCAAATCCGCTTTGTACGAAAGTTTTTCACAGCCCTGTTTCCAAGTGTCCACAAAGAGCTGCTGCTTGAAAGTGTCCACATGCACATCTCCCATACTGGTGTGCTCGTTTCACTACCTGGATTTTGGTTTCCTCTTCTTTCTTTGAAATGACAAGTCTTCATTCAGCATGCTACACACAGCTTGTAGCAGTTTCAGTTTGAAGCATGTTGGTGCTCTCAAAACGCTGTGTATCCTGTGTAGAGTGTGTCACTCTACAGCACTGAATACACAACTTAGAGCTCCTTTCAACACAGACACGCAAACACGTCTTTTTGGGAAAGTCCTAACTCAGGTAAATTGGAAATGTAAGGGTTTCATCGAAAACATGAAGACAATCATGCTTTTGAACTCTGCAACCGAAAGAAATGGCTTTTTGTACATGCCATTCTGAATTTCACTGCAAAATGCCCTTCTTTTCTGGTTTGTTGAAAGTTCAAAACACTTTAGGAAATAGAACGTGTTTGAAGAAGACTGATGCAGTGTGCGTTTTCCTGGATTTCAAGTGATTCGGGATACATACTCCTTGTTTTTCCACATTGTCTAAGAAACAACATGAGGCTTGCAAGAGATTGAAAAAATGCATCCTAAAACTTATGCCTGCAGTGAAAACACACGTTTCTACAAAGACTTGGAAGGAGCAAGCAAAAGAATAGTGGCTGAGAGTTCTTTCAGAGAGAAACACACGTATTTCATCCTTCTGTAGAGACGGTTAGGGTTACGATTGGACCTAGGGTAGGGTTATGTTGAGGGCTAGGGTTAGAGAGACGGTTAGGGTTACGATTGGACCTAGGGTTAGGGTTATGTTGAGGGCTAGGGTTAGAGTTCCGGTTAGGGTTACACTTGAACCTAGGGTTAGGGTTATGTTGAGGGCTAGGGTTAGAGAAACGGTTAGGGTTACGATTGGACCTAGGGTTAGGGTTATGTTGAGGGCTAGGATTAGAGATCATGTTAGTATTACGATTGGACATAGGGTTAGGGTTATGTTGAGGGCTAGGGTTAGAGAGACGGTTAGGGTTACGATTGGACCTAGGGTTAGGGTTATGTTGAGGGCTAGGGTTAGAGAGAAGGTTAGGGTTACTTTTGGACCTAGGGTTAGGGTTATGTTGAGGGCTAGGGTTAGAGATATGGTTAGGGTTACGATTGGACCTACGGTTAGGGTTATGTTGAGGGCTAGGGTTAGAGTTCCGGTTAGGGTTACACTTGAACCTAGGGTTAGGGTTATGTTGAGGGCTAGGCTTAGAGAGAAGGTTAGGGTTACAATTGGACCTAGGGTTAGGGTTATGTTGAGGGCTAGCGTTAGAGATCCGGTTAGGGTTACGATTGGACCTAAGGTTAGGGTAATGTTGAGGGCTAGGATTAGAGATCATGTTAGTATTACGATTGGACATAGGGTTAGGGTTATGTTGAGGGCTAGGGTTAGAGAGAAGGTTAGGGTTACTTTTGGACCTAGGGTTAGGGTTATGTTGAGGGCTAGGGTTAGAGATATGATTAGGGTTACGATTGGACCTAGGGTTAGGGTTATGTTGAGGGCTAGGGTTAGAGATCCGGTTAGGGTTACGATTGGACCTAGGGTTAGGGTTATGTTTAGGCCCAGGGTTTGAGATCTGGTTAGGGTTAGATTGGACCTAGGGTTAGGGTTATGTTGAGGGCTAGGGTTAGAGATCATGTTAGTATTACGGTTGGACCTAGGGTTAGGGTTAGGTTTAGGGCTAGGGATTCAGATCCGGTTAGGGTTACGATTGGACCTAGGGTTAGCGTAACGTTGAGGGCTAGGGTTAGAGAGACGGTTAGGGTTACGATTGGACCTAGGGTTAGGGTTATGTTGAGGGCTAGGGTTAGAGATATGGTTAGGGTTATGATTGGACCTAGGGTTAGGGTTATGTATAGAGCTAGGGTTAGAGATCAGGTTAGGGTTACCATTGGACCTAGGGTTAGGGTTATGTTGAGGGCTAGGGTTAGAGAGAAGGTTAGGGTTTCAATTGGACCGAGGGTTAGGGTTATGTTGAGCGCTAGGGTTACAGATCCGGTTAGGGTTACGATTGGACCTAGGGTTAGGGTTATGTTGAGGGCTAGGGTTAGAGAGAAGGTTAGTATTACGATTGGACCTAGGGTTAGGGTTATGTTGAGGGCTAGAGTTACAGATCCGGTTAGGGTTACGATTTGACCTAGGGTTAGGGTTATGTTGAGGACTAGGGTTAGAGATCCGGTTAGGGTTACTATTGGACGTAGGGTTAGGGTTATGTTGAGGGCTAGGGTTAGAGATCCGGTTAGGGTTAAGATTGGACCTAGGGTTATAGTGATGTTGAGGGCTAGGGTATTCCAGCAGTGAAAACACACATTTCTATAAAGACTTTGAAGCAGCAAGCTAAAGCCTTGTGCCTGAGTGTTCTTTCATAGAGAAACATGCATTTCATCCTTCTGGAGTGAATTTTCATGCTGGAGTTCATATGCATTTTATACTGTGCAGAATGTAGCTACCTGCTGGGGGTTGTGTCATAGAAGCACCTTTTCTGCAGGAGCTTATTGGAACATTCATTGTTTGGCTAAGTTATTTAGGGTTGGTTTTGGAAGGTCTTTCAACCTTGGCCAAATCCCGCTTCGTACGCAAGTTTTTAATACCGCTGTTTCCAAGTGTCCACAAAGAGCTGCTGCTTGAAACTGTCCACATGCACATCTCGTATAGTGGTGTGCTCGTTTCACTACCTGGATTTTGGTTTTCTCTTCTTTCTTTGAAATGACAAGTCTTCATTCAGCATTCTACACACACCTTGTACCAGCTTCAGTTTGAAGCATGTTGGTGCTCTCAAAACGCTGTGTAACCTATGTAGAGTGTGTTACTCTCCAGCACTGAATACACAACTTAGAGCTCCTTTCACCACAGGCACGCAAACACATCTTTTTGTGAAAGTCCTACTTCAGGTCCCTTGGAAATGTAAGGGTTTCATGGAGGACATGAAGTCAATCATGCTTTTGCACTCTACTACCAATAGAAATGACCTCTTGTACATGCCTGACTGAGTTTCACTGCAAAATGCCCTTGTTTTCTGGTTTCTTGAATGTTCTCAACACATTAGGAGAAAGAGCGTGTTTGAGCAAGATCTATGCAGTGTGCGTTTCCCTAGATTTCAAGTGATTTGGGAAATATAATCCTTATTTTTCCACATTGTGAAAGAAACATGAGGCTTGCAAGAGATTGAAAAAATGCATCCCAAAACGTACTCCAGCGGTGAAAGCACACGTTTCTACAAAGACTTTGAAGTAGCAAGTAAAAGCCAATGGCTGAGTGTTCTTTCAGAGAGAAACATACACATTTCATCCTTCTGGAGTGAATTTTCAGCCTGGAATTCATATGCATTTGTACCGTGCAGAATGTAACTACCTGCTCGGGGGTTGTGTCATAGAAGCAACTTTCCTGCAGGAGCTTATTGGAATATTCATTGTTTGGCTAACTTCTTTGGGTTGGTTTTGGAAGGTCTTTCAACTTTAGCCAAATCCGCTTTCTTACGAAATTTTTTCACAGCCCTGTTTCCAAGAGCCCACAAAGAACTGCTGCTTAAAACTCTCCACATGCACATCTCCCATACTGGTGTGCTCGTTTCACTACCTGGATTTTGGTTTCCTCTTCTTTCTTTGAAATTACAAGCCCTCTTTCTGCATGCTACACACACCTTGTAGCAGCTTCAGTTTGCAGCATATTGGTGCTCTTAAAACGCTGAGTAACCTGTGTAGAGTGTGTCAATCTCCAGCACTGAATACACAACTTAGAGCTCTTTTCACCACAGACACGCAAACACATCTTTTTGTAAAAGTCCTACTTCTTTACTCTTGGAAATGTAAGGGTTTCATCGAGAACTTGAAGTCAATCATGCTTTTGCACTCTGCAACCAATAGGAATGAACTCTTGTACATACCCGTCTGAATTTCAGTGCAAAATGCCCTTCTTTTCTGGTTTGTTGAAAGTTCACAACACATTAGGAGATAGAGCGTGTTTGAAGAAGACTGATGCAGTGTGCGTTTTCCTTTATTTCTTGTGATTTGGGAAACATAATCCGTGATTTTCCACATTGTCTAAGAAACAACATGAGGCTTGCAAGAGATTGAAACAATGCATCCTAAAACTTATTCCAGCAGTGAAAACACACGGTTCTACAAAGACTTGGAAGGAGCAAGCAAAAGAATAGTGGCTGAGTGTCCTTTCAGAGAGAAACACATGCATTTCATCCGGTTAGGGTTACACTTGAACCTAGGGTTAGGGTTATGTTGAGGGCTAGGCTTAGAGAGAAGGTTAGGGTTACAATTGGACCTAGGGTTAGGGTTATGTTGAGGGCTAGGGTTAGTGATCAGGTTAGTATTCCGATTGGACCTAGGGTTAGGGTTAGGTTGAGTGCTAGGGTTAGAGATATGGTTAGGGTTACGATTGGACCTAGGGTTAGGGTTATGTTGAGGGCTAGGGTTAGAGATCCGGTTAGGGTTACGATTGGACCTAGGGTTAGGGTTATGTTTAGGCCCAGGGTTTGAGATCTGGTTAGGGTTAGATTGGACCTAGGGTTAGGGTTATGTTGAGGGCTAGGGTTAGTGATCAGGTTAGTATTCCGATTGGACCTAGGGTTAGGGTTATGTTGAGGGCTAGGGTTAGAGATCCGGTTAGGGTTAAGATTGGACCTAGGGTTATAGTGATGTTGAGGGCTAGGGTATTCCAGCAGTGAAAACACACATTTCTATAAAGACTTTGAAGCAGCAAGCTAAAGCCTTGTGCCTGAGTGTTCTTTCATAGAGAAACATGCATTTCATCCTTCTGGAGTGAATTTTCATGCTGGAGTTCATATGCATTTTATACTGTGCAGAATGTAGCTACCTGCTCGGGGGTTGTGTCATAGATGCACCTTTCCTGTAGGAGCTTATTGGAACTTTCATTGTTTGGCTAAGTTATTTAGGGTTGGTTTTGGAAGGTCTTTCAACTTTGGCCAAATCCGCTTTGTACGAAAGTTTTTCACAGCCCTGTTTCCAAGTGTCCACAAAGAGCTGCTGCTTGAAAGTGTCCACATGCACATCTCCCATACTGGTGTGCTCGTTTCACTACCTGGATTTTGGTTTCCTCTTCTTTCTTTGAAATGACAAGTCTTCATTCAGCATGCTACACACAGCTTGTAGCAGTTTCAGTTTGAAGCATGTTGGTGCTCTCAAAACGCTGTGTATCCTGGGTAGAGTGTGTCACTCTACAGCACTGAATACACAACTTAGAGCTCCTTTCAACACAGACACGCAAACACGTCTTTTTGGGAAAGTCCTAACTCAGGTAAATTGGAAATGTAAGGGTTTCATCGAAAACATGAAGACAATCATGCTTTTGAACTCTGCAACCGAAAGAAATGGCTTTTTGTACATGCCATTCTGAATTTCACTGCAAAATGCCCTTCTTTTCTGGTTTGTTGAAAGTTCAAACCACTTTAGGAAATAGAACGTGTTTGAAGAAGACTGATGCAGTGTGCGTTTTCCTGGATTTCAAGTGATTCGGGATACATACTCCTTGTTTTTCCACATTGTCTAAGAAACAACATGAGGCTTGCAAGAGATTGAAAAAATGCATCCTAAAACTTATGCCTGCAGTGAAAACACACGTTTCTACAAAGACTTGGAAGGAGCAAGCAAAAGAATAGTGGCTGAGAGTTCTTTCAGAGAGAAACACACGTATTTCATCCTTCTGTAGAGACGGTTAGGGTTACGATTGGACCTAGGGTAGGGTTATGTTGAGGGCTAGGGTTAGAGAGACGGTTAGGGTTACGATTGGACCTAGGGTTAGGGTTATGTTGAGGGCTAGGGTTAGAGAGAAGGTTAGGGTTACTTTTGGACCTAGGGTTAGGGTTATGTTGAGGGCTAGGGTTAGAGTTCCGGTTAGGGTTACACTTGAACCTAGGGTTAGGGTTATGTTGAGGGCTAGGCTTAGAGAGAAGGTTAGGGTTACAATTGGACCTAGGGTTAGGGTTATGTTGAGGGCTAGGGTTAGAGATCCGGTTAGGGTTACGATTGGACCTAGGGTTAGGGTTATGTTGAGGGCTAGGATTAGAGATCATGTTAGTATTACGATTGGACATAGGGTTAGGGTTATGTTGAGGGCTAGGGTTAGAGAGAAGGTTAGGGTTACTTTTGGACCTAGGGTTAGGGTTATGTTGAGGGCTAGGGTTAGAGATATGGTTAGGGTTACGATTGGACCTAGGGTTAGGGTTATGTTGAGGGCTAGGATTAGAGATCCGGTTAGGGTTACGATTGGACCTAGGGTTAGGGTTATGTTTAGGCCCAGGGTTTGAGATCTGGTTAGGGTTAGATTGGACCTAGGGTTGGGGTTATGTTGAGGGCTAGGGTTAGAGATCAGGTTCGTATTCCGATTGGACCTAGGGTTAGGGTTAGGTTTAGGGCTAGGGATACAGATCCGGTTAGGGTTACGATGGGACCTAGGGTTAGGGTTATGTTGAGGGCTAGGGTTAGTGATCATGTTAGTATTACGATTGGACCTAAGGTTAAGGTTATGTTGAGGGCTAGGGTTAGAGAGACGGTTAGGGTTACGATTGGACCTAGGGTTAGGGTTATGTTGACGGCTAGGGTTAGAGATATGGTTAGGGTTATGATTGGACCTAGGGTTAGGGTTATGTATAGGGCTAGGGTTAGAGATCAGGTTAGGGTTACGATTGGACCTAGGGTTAGGGTTATGTTGAGGGCTAGGGTTAGAGAGAAGGTTAGGGTTTCAATTGGACCGAGGGTTAAGGTTATGTTGAGGGCTAGGGTTACAGATCCGGTTAGGGTTACGATTGGACTTAGGGTTAGGGTTATGTTTATGGCTAGGGTTAGAGATACGGTTAGGGTTACTATGGGCGTAGGGTTAGGGTTATGTTGAGGGCTAGGGTTAGAGATCAGGTTAGGGTTAAGATTGGACCTAGGGTTATAGTGATGTTGAGGGCTAGGGTATTCCAGCAGTGAAAACACACATTTCTATAAAGACTTTGAAGCAGCAAGCTAAAGCCTTGTGGCTGAGTGTTCTTTCATAGAGAAACATGCATTTCATCCTTCTGGAGTGAATTTTCATGCTGGAGTTCATATGCATTTTATACTGTGCAGAATGTAGCTACCTGCTGGGGGTTGTGTCATAGAAGCACCTTTTCTGCAGGAGCTTATTGGAACATTCATTGTTTGGCTAAGTTATTTAGGGTTGGTTTTGGAAGGTCTTTCCACCTTGGCCAAATCCCGCTTCGTACGCAAGTTTTTAATACCGCTGTTTCCAAGTGTCCACAAACAGCTGCTGCTTGAAACTGTCCACATGCACATCTCGTATACTGGGTGCTCGTTTCACTACCTGGATTTTGGTTTCCTCTTCTTTCTTTGAAATGACAAGTCTTCATTCAGCATTCTACACACACCTTGTACCAGCTTCAGTTTGAAGCATGTTGGTGCTCTCAAAACGCTGTGTAACCTATGTAGAGTGTGTTACTCTCCAGCACTGAATACACAACTTAGAGCTCCTTTCACCACAGGCACGCAAACACATCTTTTTGTGAAAGTCCTACTTCAGGTCCCTTGGAAATGTAAGGGTTTCATGGAGGACATGAAGTCAATCATGCTTTTGCACTCTACTACCAATAGAAATGACCTCTTGTACATGCCTGACTGAGTTTCACTGCAAAATGCTCTTGTTTTCTGGTTTCTTGAATGTTCTCAACACATTAGGAGAAAGAGCGTGTTTGAGCAAGATCGATGCAGTGTGCGTTTCCCTAGATTTCAAGTGATTTGGGAAATATAATCCTTATTTTTCCACATTGTGAAAGAAACATGAGGCTTGCAAGAGATTGAAAAAATGCATCCCAAAACGTACTCCAGCGGTGAAAGCACACGTTTCTACAAAGACTTTGAAGTAGCAAGTAAAAGCCAATGGCTGAGTGTTCTTTCAGAGAGAAACATACACATTTCATCCTTCTGGAGTGAATTTTCAGCCTGGAATTCATATGCATTTGTACCGTGCAGAATGTAACTACCTGCTCGGGGGTTGTGTCATAGAAGCAACTTTCCTGCAGGAGCTTATTGGAACATTCATTGTTTGGCTAACTTCTTTGGGTTGGTTTTGGAAGGTCTTTCAACTTTAGCCAAATCCGCTTTCTTACGAAATTTTTTCACAGCCCTGTTTCCAAGAGCCCACAAAGAACTGCTGCTTAAAACTCTCCACATGCACATCTCCCATACTGGTGTGCTCGTTTCACTACCTGGATTTTGGTTTCCTCTTCTTTCTTTGAAATTACAAGCCCTCTTTCTGCATGCTACACACACCTTGTAGCAGCTTCAGTTTGCAGCATATTGGTGCTCTTAAAACGCTGAGTAACCTGTGTAGAGTGTGTCAATCTCCAGCACTGAATACACAACTTAGAGCTCCTTTCACCACAGACACGCAAACACATCTTTTTGTAAAAGTCCTACTTCTTTACTCTTGGAAATGTAAGGGTTTCATCGAGAACTTGAAGTCAATCATGCTTTTGCACTCTGCAACCAATAGGAATGAATTCTTGTACATACCCGTCTGAATTTCAGTGCAAAATGCCCTTCTTTTCTGGTTTGTTGAAAGTTCACAACACATTAGGAGATAGAGCGTGTTTGAAGAAGACTGATGCAGTGTGCGTTTTCCTTTATTTCTTGTGATTTGGGAAACATAATCCGTGATTTTCCACATTGTCTAAGAAACAACATGAGGCTTGCAAGAGATTGAAACAATGCATCCTAAAACTTATTCCAGCAGTGAAAACACACGGTTCTACAAAGACTTGGAAGGAGCAAGCAAAAGAATAGTGGCTGAGTGTCCTTTCAGAGAGAAACACATGCATTTCATCCTTCTGGAGTGAGTTTTCTTGCTGGAATTCATATGCATTTTGTACTGTGCAGAATGTAGCTACCTGCTCGGGGGTTGTGTCATAGATGCACCTTTCCTGTAGGAGCTTATTGGAACTTTCATTGTTTGGCTAAGTTATTTAGGGTTGGTTTTGGAAGGTCTTTCAACTTTGGCCAAATCCGCTTTGTACGAAAGTTTTTCACAGCCCTGTTTCCAAGTGTCCACAAAGAGCTGCTGCTTGAAAGTGTCCACATGCACATCTCCCATACTGGTGTGCTCGTTTCACTACCTGGATTTTGGTTTCCTCTTCTTTCTTTGAAATGACAAGTCTTCATTCAGCATGCTACACACAGCTTGTAGCAGTTTCAGTTTGAAGCATGTTGGTGCTCTCAAAACGCTGTGTATCCTGTGTAGAGTGTGTCACTCTACAGCACTGAATACACAACTTAGAGCTCCTTTCAACACAGACACGCAAACACGTCTTTTTGGGAAAGTCCTAACTCAGGTAAATTGGAAATGTAAGGGTTTCATCGAAAACATGAAGACAATCATGCTTTTGAACTCTGCAACCGAAAGAAATGGCTTTTTGTACATGCCATTCTGAATTTCACTGCAAAATGCCCTTCTTTTCTGGTTTGTTGAAAGTTCAAAACACTTTAGGAAATAGAACGTGTTTGAAGAAGACTGATGCAGTGTGCGTTTTCCTGGATTTCAAGTGATTCGGGATACATACTCCTTGTTTTTCCACATTGTCTAAGAAACAACATGAGGCTTGCAAGAGATTGAAAAAATGCATCCTAAAACTTATGCCTGCAGTGAAAACACACGTTTCTACAAAGACTTGGAAGGAGCAAGCAAAAGAATAGTGGCTGAGAGTTCTTTCAGAGAGAAACACACGTATTTCATCCTTCTGTAGAGACGGTTAGGGTTACGATTGGACCTAGGGTAGGGTTATGTTGAGGGCTAGGGTTAGAGAGACGGTTAGGGTTACGATTGGACCTAGGGTTAGGGTTATGTTGAGGGCTAGGGTTAGAGTTCCGGTTAGGGTTACACTTGAACCTAGGGTTAGGGTTATGTTGAGGGCTAGGGTTAGAGAAACGGTTAGGGTTACGATTGGACCTAGGGTTAGGGTTATGTTGAGGGCTAGGATTAGAGATCATGTTAGTATTACGATTGGACATAGGGTTAGGGTTATGTTGAGGGCTAGGGTTAGAGAGACGGTTAGGGTTACGATTGGACCTAGGGTTAGGGTTATGTTGAGGGCTAGGGTTAGAGAGAAGGTTAGGGTTACTTTTGGACCTAGGGTTAGGGTTATGTTGAGGGCTAGGGTTAGAGATATGGTTAGGGTTACGATTGGACCTACGGTTAGGGTTATGTTGAGGGCTAGGGTTAGAGTTCCGGTTAGGGTTACACTTGAACCTAGGGTTAGGGTTATGTTGAGGGCTAGGCTTAGAGAGAAGGTTAGGGTTACAATTGGACCTAGGGTTAGGGTTATGTTGAGGGCTAGCGTTAGAGATCCGGTTAGGGTTACGATTGGACCTAAGGTTAGGGTAATGTTGAGGGCTAGGATTAGAGATCATGTTAGTATTACGATTGGACATAGGGTTAGGGTTATGTTGAGGGCTAGGGTTAGAGAGAAGGTTAGGGTTACTTTTGGACCTAGGGTTAGGGTTATGTTGAGGGCTAGGGTTAGAGATATGATTAGGGTTACGATTGGACCTAGGGTTAGGGTTATGTTGAGGGCTAGGGTTAGAGATCCGGTTAGGGTTACGATTGGACCTAGGGTTAGGGTTATGTTTAGGCCCAGGGTTTGAGATCTGGTTAGGGTTAGATTGGACCTAGGGTTAGGGTTATGTTGAGGGCTAGGGTTAGAGATCATGTTAGTATTACGGTTGGACCTAGGGTTAGGGTTAGGTTTAGGGCTAGGGATTCAGATCCGGTTAGGGTTACGATTGGACCTAGGGTTAGCGTAACGTTGAGGGCTAGGGTTAGAGAGACGGTTAGGGTTACGATTGGACCTAGGGTTAGGGTTATGTTGAGGGCTAGGGTTAGAGATATGGTTAGGGTTATGATTGGACCTAGGGTTAGGGTTATGTATAGAGCTAGGGTTAGAGATCAGGTTAGGGTTACCATTGGACCTAGGGTTAGGGTTATGTTGAGGGCTAGGGTTAGAGAGAAGGTTAGGGTTTCAATTGGACCGAGGGTTAGGGTTATGTTGAGCGCTAGGGTTACAGATCCGGTTAGGGTTACGATTGGACCTAGGGTTAGGGTTATGTTGAGGGCTAGGGTTAGAGAGAAGGTTAGGGTTACACTTGAACCTAGGGTTAGGGTTATGTTGAGGGCTAGGCTTAGAGAGAAGGTTAGGGTTACAATTGGAACTAGGGTTAGGGTTATGTTGAGGGCTAGGGTTAGTGATCAGGTTAGTATTCCGATTGGACCTAGGGTTAGGGTTAGGTTGAGTGCTAGGGTTAGAGATATGGTTAGGGTTACGATTGGACCTAGGGTTAGGGTTATGTTGAGGGCTAGGGTTAGAGATCCGGTTAGGGTTACGATTGGACCTAGGGTTAGGGTTATGTTTAGGCCCAGGGTTTGAGATCTGGTTAGGGTTAGATTGGACCTAGGGTTAGGGTTATGTTGAGGGCTAGGGTTAGTGATCAGGTTAGTATTCCGATTGGACCTAGGGTTAGGGTTATGTTGAGGGCTAGGGTTAGAGATCCGGTTAGGGTTAAGATTGGACCTAGGGTTATAGTGATGTTGAGGGCTAGGGTATTCCAGCAGTGAAAACACACATTTCTATAAAGACTTTGAAGCAGCAAGCTAAAGCCTTGTGCCTGAGTGTTCTTTCATAGAGAAACATGCATTTCATCCTTCTGGAGTGAATTTTCATGCTGGAGTTCATATGCATTTTATACTGTGCAGAATGTAGCTACCTGCTCGGGGGTTGTGTCATAGATGCACCTTTCCTGTAGGAGCTTATTGGAACTTTCATTGTTTGGCTAAGTTATTTAGGGTTGGTTTTGGAAGGTCTTTCAACTTTGGCCAAATCCGCTTTGTACGAAAGTTTTTCACAGCCCTGTTTCCAAGTGTCCACAAAGAGCTGCTGCTTGAAAGTGTCCACATGCACATCTCCCATACTGGTGTGCTCGTTTCACTACCTGGATTTTGGTTTCCTCTTCTTTCTTTGAAATGACAAGTCTTCATTCAGCATGCTACACACAGCTTGTAGCAGTTTCAGTTTGAAGCATGTTGGTGCTCTCAAAACGCTGTGTATCCTGGGTAGAGTGTGTCACTCTACAGCACTGAATACACAACTTAGAGCTCCTTTCAACACAGACACGCAAACACGTCTTTTTGGGAAAGTCCTAACTCAGGTAAATTGGAAATGTAAGGGTTTCATCGAAAACATGAAGACAATCATGCTTTTGAACTCTGCAACCGAAAGAAATGGCTTTTTGTACATGCCATTCTGAATTTCACTGCAAAATGCCCTTCTTTTCTGGTTTGTTGAAAGTTCAAACCACTTTAGGAAATAGAACGTGTTTGAAGAAGACTGATGCAGTGTGCGTTTTCCTGGATTTCAAGTGATTCGGGATACATACTCCTTGTTTTTCCACATTGTCTAAGAAACAACATGAGGCTTGCAAGAGATTGAAAAAATGCATCCTAAAACTTATGCCTGCAGTGAAAACACACGTTTCTACAAAGACTTGGAAGGAGCAAGCAAAAGAATAGTGGCTGAGAGTTCTTTCAGAGAGAAACACACGTATTTCATCCTTCTGTAGAGACGGTTAGGGTTACGATTGGACCTAGGGTAGGGTTATGTTGAGGGCTAGGGTTAGAGAGACGGTTAGGGTTACGATTGGACCTAGGGTTAGGGTTATGTTGAGGGCTAGGGTTAGAGAGAAGGTTAGGGTTACTTTTGGACCTAGGGTTAGGGTTATGTTGAGGGCTAGGGTTAGAGATATGGTTAGGGTTACGATTGGACCTAGGGTTAGGGTTATGTTGAGGGCCAGGGTTAGAGTTCCGGTTAGGGTTACACTTGAACCTAGGGTTAGGGTTATGTTGAGGGCTAGGCTTAGAGAGAAGGTTAGGGTTACAATTGGACCTAGGGTTAGGGTTATGTTGAGGGCTAGGGTTAGAGATCCGGTTAGGGTTACGATTGGACCTAGGGTTAGGGTTATGTTGAGGGCTAGGATTAGAGATCATGTTAGTATTACGATTGGACATAGGGTTAGGGTTATGTTGAGGGCTAGGGTTAGAGAGAAGGTTAGGGTTACTTTTGGACCTAGGGTTAGGGTTATGTTGAGGGCTAGGGTTAGAGATATGGTTAGGGTTACGATTGGACCTAGGGTTAGGGTTATGTTGAGGGCTAGGATTAGAGATCCGGTTAGGGTTACGATTGGACCTAGGGTTAGGGTTATGTTTAGGCCCAGGGTTTGAGATCTGGTTAGGGTTAGATTGGACCTAGGGTTAGGGTTATGTTGAGGGCTAGGGTTAGAGATCAGGTTCGTATTCCGATTGGACCTAGGGTTAGGGTTAGGTTTAGGGCTAGGGATACAGATCCGGTTAGGGTTACGATGGGACCTAGGGTTAGGGTTATGTTGAGGGCTAGGGTTAGTGATCAGGTTAGTATTACGATTGGACCTAAGGTTAAGGTTATGTTGAGGGCTAGGGTTAGAGAGACGGTTAGGGTTACGATTGGACCTAGGGTTAGGGTTATGTTGACGGCTAGGGTTAGAGATATGGTTAGGGTTATGATTGGACCTAGGGTTAGGGTTATGTATAGGGCTAGGGTTAGAGATCAGGTTAGGGTTACGATTGGACCTAGGGTTAGGGTTATGTTGAGGGCTAGGGTTAGAGAGAAGGTTAGGGTTTCAATTGGACCGAGGGTTAAGGTTATGTTGAGGGCTAGGGTTACAGATCCGGTTAGGGTTACGATTGGACTTAGGGTTAGGGTTATGTTTATGGCTAGGGTTAGAGATCCGGTTAGGGTTACTATTGGCGTAGGGTTAGGGTTATGTTGAGGGCTAGGGTTAGAGATCAGGTTAGGGTTAAGATTGGACCTAGGGTTATAATGATGTTGAGGGCTAGGGTATTCCAGCAGTGAAAACACACATTTCTATAAAGACTTTGAAGCAGCAAGCTAAAGCCTTGTGGCTGAGTGTTCTTTCATAGAGAAACATGCATTTCATCCTTCTGGAGTGAATTTTCATGCTGGAGTTCATATGCATTTTATACTGTGCAGAATGTAGCTACCTGCTGGGGGTTGTGTCATAGAAGCACCTTTTCTGCAGGAGCTTATTGGAACATTCATTGTTTGGCTAAGTTATTTAGGGTTGGTTTTGGAAGGTCTTTCAACCTTGGCCAAATCCCGCTTCGTACGCAAGTTTTTAATACCGCTGTTTCCAAGTGTCCACAAACAGCTGCTGCTTGAAACTGTCCACATGCACATCTCGTATACTGGGTGCTCGTTTCACTACCTGGATTTTGGTTTCCTCTTCTTTCTTTGAAATGACAAGTCTTCATTCAGCATTCTACACACACCTTGTACCAGCTTCAGTTTGAAGCATGTTGGTGCTCTCAAAACGCTGTGTAACCTATGTAGAGTGTGTTACTCTCCAGCACTGAATACACAACTTAGAGCTCCTTTCACCACAGGCACGCAAACACATCTTTTTGTGAAAGTCCTACTTCAGGTCCCTTGGAAATGTAAGGGTTTCATGGAGGACATGAAGTCAATCATGCTTTTGCACTCTACTACCAATAGAAATGACCTCTTGTACATGCCTGACTGAGTTTCACTGCAAAATGCTCTTGTTTTCTGGTTTCTTGAATGTTCTCAACACATTAGGAGAAAGAGCGTGTTTGAGCAAGATCGATGCAGTGTGCGTTTCCCTAGATTTCAAGTGATTTGGGAAATATAATCCTTATTTTTCCACATTGTGAAAGAAACATGAGGCTTGCAAGAGATTGAAAAAATGCATCCCAAAACGTACTCCAGCGGTGAAAGCACACGTTTCTACAAAGACTTTGAAGTAGCAAGTAAAAGCCAATGGCTGAGTGTTCTTTCAGAGAGAAACATACACATTTCATCCTTCTGGAGTGAATTTTCAGCCTGGAATTCATATGCATTTGTACCGTGCAGAATGTAACTACCTGCTCGGGGGTTGTGTCATAGAAGCAACTTTCCTGCAGGAGCTTATTGGAACATTCATTGTTTGGCTAACTTCTTTGGGTTGGTTTTGGAAGGTCTTTCAACTTTAGCCAAATCCGCTTTCTTACGAAATTTTTTCACAGCCCTGTTTCCAAGAGCCCACAAAGAACTGCTGCTTAAAACTCTCCACATGCACATCTCCCATACTGGTGTGCTCGTTTCACTACCTGGATTTTGGTTTCCTCTTCTTTCTTTGAAATTACAAGCCCTCTTTCTGCATGCTACACACACCTTGTAGCAGTTTCAGTTTGCAGCATATTGGTGCTCTTAAAACGCTGAGTAACCTGTGTAGAGTGTGTCAATCTCCAGCACTGAATACACAACTTAGAGCTCCTTTCACCACAGACACGCAAACACATCTTTTTGTAAAAGTCCTACTTCTTTACTCTTGGAAATGTAAGGGTTTCATCGAGAACTTGAAGTCAATCATGCTTTTGCACTCTGCAACCAATAGGAATGAATTCTTGTACATACCCGTCTGAATTTCAGTGCAAAATGCCCTTCTTTTCTGGTTTGTTGAAAGTTCACAACACATTAGGAGATAGAGCGTGTTTGAAGAAGACTGATGCAGTGTGCGTTTTCCTTTATTTCTTGTGATTTGGGAAACATAATCCGTGATTTTCCACATTGTCTAAGAAACAACATGAGGCTTGCAAGAGATTGAAACAATGCATCCTAAAACTTATTCCAGCAGTGAAAACACACGGTTCTACAAAGACTTGGAAGGAGCAAGCAAAAGAATAGTGGCTGAGTGTCCTTTCAGAGAGAAACACATGCATTTCATCCTTCTGGAGTGAGTTTTCTTGCTGGAATTCATATGCATTTTGTACTGTGCAGAATGTAGCTACCTGCTCGGGGGTTGTGTCATAGATGCACCTTTCCTGTAGGAGCTTATTGGAACTTTCATTGTTTGGCTAAGTTATTTAGGGTTGGTTTTGGAAGGTCTTTCAACTTTGGCCAAATCCGCTTTGTACGAAAGTTTTTCACAGCCCTGTTTCCAAGTGTCCACAAAGAGCTGCTGCTTGAAAGTGTCCACATGCACATCTCCCATACTGGTGTGCTCGTTTCACTACCTGGATTTTGGTTTCCTCTTCTTTCTTTGAAATGACAAGTCTTCATTCAGCATGCTACACACAGCTTGTAGCAGTTTCAGTTTGAAGCATGTTGGTGCTCTCAAAACGCTGTGTATCCTGTGTAGAGTGTGTCACTCTACAGCACTGAATACACAACTTAGAGCTCCTTTCAACACAGACACGCAAACACGTCTTTTTGGGAAAGTCCTAACTCAGGTAAATTGGAAATGTAAGGGTTTCATCGAAAACATGAAGACAATCATGCTTTTGAACTCTGCAACCGAAAGAAATGGCTTTTTGTACATGCCATTCTGAATTTCACTGCAAAATGCCCTTCTTTTCTGGTTTGTTGAAAGTTCAAAACACTTTAGGAAATAGAACGTGTTTGAAGAAGACTGATGCAGTGTGCGTTTTCCTGGATTTCAAGTGATTCGGGATACATACTCCTTGTTTTTCCACATTGTCTAAGAAACAACATGAGGCTTGCAAGAGATTGAAAAAATGCATCCTAAAACTTATGCCTGCAGTGAAAACACACGTTTCTACAAAGACTTGGAAGGAGCAAGCAAAAGAATAGTGGCTGAGAGTTCTTTCAGAGAGAAACACACGTATTTCATCCTTCTGTAGAGACGGTTAGGGTTACGATTGGACCTAGGGTAGGGTTATGTTGAGGGCTAGGGTTAGAGAGACGGTTAGGGTTACGATTGGACCTAGGGTTAGGGTTATGTTGAGGGCTAGGGTTAGAGTTCCGGTTAGGGTTACACTTGAACCTAGGGTTAGCGTTATGTTGAGGGCTAGGGTTAGAGAAACGGTTAGGGTTACGATTGGACCTAGGGTTAGGGTTATGTTGAGGGCTAGGATTAGAGATCATGTTAGTATTACGATTGGACATAGGGTTAGGGTTATGTTGAGGGCTAGGGTTAGAGAGAAGGTTAGGGTTACTTTTGGACCTAGGGTTAGGGTTATGTTGAGGGCTAGGGTTAGAGATATGGTTAGGGTTACGATTGGACCTAGGGTTAGGGTTATGTTGAGGGCTAGGGTTAGAGATCCGGTTAGGGTTACGATTGGACCTAGGGTTAGGGTTATGTTGAGGGCTAGGGTTAGTGATCAGGTTAGTATTACGATTGGACCTAAGGTTAGCGTAACGTTGAGGGCTAGGGTTAGAGAGACGGTTAGGGTTACGATTGGACCTAGGGTTAGGGTTATGTTGACGGCTAGGGTTAGAGATATGGTTAGGGTTATGATTGGACCTAGGGTTAGGGTTATGTATAGGGCTAGGGTTAGAGATCAGGTTAGGGTTACGATTGGACCTAGGGTTAGGGTTATGTTGAGGGCTAGGGTTAGAGAGAAGGTTAGGGTTTCAATTGGACCGAGGGTTAAGGTTATGTTGAGGGCTAGGGTTACAGATTCGGTTAGGGTTACG
Source organism: Miniopterus natalensis (assembly GCF_054644295.1). Classification (NCBI taxonomy): domain Eukaryota; kingdom Metazoa; phylum Chordata; class Mammalia; order Chiroptera; family Miniopteridae; genus Miniopterus; species Miniopterus natalensis. The sequence continues at coordinate 85,312,748 of NC_142087.1, forward strand.
ATTGGACCTAGGGTTAGGGTTATGTTTAGGGCTAGGGTTAGAGATCCGGTTAGGGTCCTATTGGCGTAGGGTTAGGGTTATGTTGAGGGCTAGGGTTAGAGATCCGGTTAGTATTACGATTGGACCTAGGGTTAGGGTTATGTTGAGGGCTAGAGTTACAGATCTGGTTAGGGTTACGATTTGACCTAGGGTTAGGGTTATGTTTAGGGCTAGGGTTAGAGATCCGGTTAGGGTTACTATTGGACGTAGGGTTAGGGTTATGTTGAGGGCTAGGGTTAGAGATCCGGTTAGGGTTACGGTTGGACCTAGGGTTAGGGTTATGTTGAGGGCTAGGGTTAGAGATCAGGTTAGGGTTAAGATTGGACCTAGGGTTATAGTGATGTTGAGGGCTAGGGTATTCCAGCAGTGAAAACACACATTTCTATAAAGACTTTGAAGCAGCAAGCTAAAGCCTTGTGGCTGAGTGTTCTTTCATAGAGAAACATGCATGTCATCCTTCTGGAGTGAATTTTCATGCTGGAGTTCATATGCATTTTATACTGTGCAGAATGTAGCTACCTGCTGGGGGTTGTGTCATAGAAGCACCTTTTCTGCAGGAGCTTATTGGAACATTCATTGTTTGGCTAAGTTATTTAGGGTTGGTTTTGGAAGGTCTTTCAACCTTGGCCAAATTCCGCTTCGTACGCAAGTTTTTAATACCGCTGTTTCCAAGTGTCCACAAACAGCTGCTGCTTGAAACTGTCCACATGCACATCTCGTATACTGGGTGCTCGTTTCACTACCTGGATTTTGGTTTCCTCTTCTTTCTTTGAAATGACAAGTCTTCATTCAGCATTCTACACACACCTTGTACCAGCGTCAGTTTGAAGCATGTTGGTGCTCTCAAAACGCTGTGTAACCTATGTAGAGTGTGTTACTCTCCAGCACTGAATACACAACTTAGAGCTCCTTTCACCACAGGCACGCAAACACATCTTTTTGTGAAAGTCCTACTTCAGGTCCCTTGGAAATGTAAGGGTTTCATGGAGGACATGAAGTCAATCATGCTTTTGCACTCTACTACCAATAGAAATGACCTCTTGTACATGCCTGACTGAGTTTCACTGCAAAATGCCCTTGTTTTCTGGTTTCTTGAATGTTCTCAACACATCAGGAGAAAGAGCGTGTTTGAGCAAGATCGATGCAGTGTGCGTTTCCCTAGATTTCAAGTGATTTGGGAAATATAATCCTTATTTTTCCACATTGTGAAAGAAACATGAGGCTTGCAAGAGATTGAAAAAATGCATCCCAAAACGTACTCCAGCGGTGAAAGCACACGTTTCTACAAAGACTTTGAAGTAGCAAGTAAAAGCCAATGGCTGAGTGTTCTTTCAGAGAGAAACATACACATTTCATCCTTCTGGAGTGAATTTTCAGCCTGGAATTCATATGCATTTGTACCGTGCAGAATGTAACTACCTGCTCGGGGGTTGTGTCATAGAAGCAACTTTCCTGCAGGAGCTTATTGGAACATTCATTGTTTGGCTAACTTCTTTGGGTTGGTTTTGGAAGGTCTTTCAACTTTAGCCAAATCCGCTTTCTTACGAAATTTTTTCACAGCCCTGTTTCCAAGAGCCCACAAAGAACTGCTGCTTAAAACTCTCCACATGCACATCTCCCATACTGGTGTGCTCGTTTCACTACCTGGATTTTGGTTTCCTCTTCTTTCTTTGAAATTACAAGCCCTCTTTCTGCATGCTACACACACCTTGTAGCAGCTTCAGTTTGCAGCATATTGGTGCTCTTAAAACGCTGAGTAACCTGTGTAGAGTGTGTCAATCTCCAGCACTGAATACACAACTTAGAGCTCCTTTCACCACAGACACGCAAACACATCTTTTTGTAAAAGTCCTACTTCTTTACTCTTGGAAATGTAAGGGTTTCATCGAGAACTTGAAGTCAATCATGCTTTTGCACTCTGCAACCAATAGGAATGAACTCTTGTACATACCCGTCTGAATTTCAGTGCAAAATGCCCTTCTTTTCTGGTTTGTTGAAAGTTCACAACACATTAGGAGATAGAGCGTGTTTGAAGAAGACTGATGCAGTGTGCGTTTTCCTTTATTTCTTGTGATTTGGGAAACATAATCCGTGATTTTCCACATTGTCTAAGAAACAACATGAGGCTTGCAAGAGATTGAAACAATGTATCCTAAAACTTATTCCAGCAGTGAAAACACACGGTTCTACAAAGACTTGGAAGGAGCAAGCAAAAGAATAGTGGCTGAGTGTCCTTTCAGAGAGAAACACATGCATTTCATCCTTCTGGAGTGAGTTTTCTTGCTGGAATTCATATGCATTTTGTACTGTGCAGAATGTAGCTACCTGCTCGGGGGTTGTGTCATAGATGCACCTTTCCTGTAGGAGCTTATTGGAACTTTCATTGTTTGGCTAAGTTATTTAGGGTTGGTTTTGGAAGGTCTTTCAACTTTGGCCAAATCCGCTTTGTACGAAAGTTTTTCACAGCCCTGTTTCCAAGTGTCCACAAAGAGCTGCTGCTTGAAAGTGTCCACATGCACATCTCCCATACTGGTGTGCTTGTTTCACTACCTGGATTTTGGTTTCCTCTTCTTTCTTTGAAATGACAAGTCTTCATTCAGCATGCTACACACAGCTTGTAGCAGTTTCAGTTTGAAGCATGTTGGTGCTCTCAAAACGCTGTGTATCCTGTGTAGAGTGTGTCACTCTACAGCACTGAATACACAACTTAGAGCTCCTTTCAACACAGACACGCAAACACGTCTTTTTGGGAAAGTCCAAACTCAGGTAAATTGGAAATGTAAGGGTTTCATCGAAAACATGAAGACAATCATGCTTTTGAACTCTGCAACCGAAAGAAATGGCTTTTTGTACATGCCATTCTGAATTTCACTGCAAAATGCCCTTCTTTTCTGGTTTGTTGAAAGTTCAAACCACTTTAGGAAATAGAACGTGTTTGAAGAAGACTGATGCAGTGTGCGTTTTCCTGGATTTCAAGTGATTCGGGATACATACTCCTTGTTTTTCCACATTGTCTAAGAAACAACATGAGGCTTGCAAGAGATTGAAAAAATGCATCCTAAAACTTATGCCTGCAGTGAAAACACACGTTTCTACAAAGACTTGGAAGGAGCAAGCAAAAGAATAGTGGCTGAGAGTTCTTTCAGAGAGAAACACACGTATTTCATCCTTCTGTAGAGACGGTTAGGGTTACGATTGGACCTAGGGTAGGGTTATGTTGAGGGCTAGGGTTAGAGAGACGGTTAGGGTTACGATTGGACCTAGGGTTAGGGTTATGTTGAGGGCTAGGGTTAGAGAGAAGGTTAGGGTTACTTTTGGACCTAGGGTTAGGGTTATGTTGAGGGCTAGGGTTAGAGATATGGTTAGGGTTACGATTGGACCTAGGGTTAGGGTTATGTTGAGGGCTAGGGTTAGAGTTCCGGTTAGGGTTACACTTGAACCTAGGGTTAGGGTTATGTTGAGGGCTAGGGTTAGAGATCCGGTTAGGGTTACGATTGGACCTAGGGTTAGGGTTATGTTGAGGGCTAGGGTTAGACATCCGGTTAGGGTTACGATTGGACCTAGGGTTAGGGTTATGTTGAGGCCCAGGGTTTGAGATCTGGTTAGGGTTAGATTGGACCTAGGGTTAGGGTTATGTTGAGGGCTAGGGTTAGAGTTCCGGTTAGGGTTACACTTGAACCTAGGGTTATCGTAACGTTGAGGGCTAGGCTTAGAGAGAAGGTTAGGGTTACAATTGGACGTAGGGTTAGGGTTATGTTGAGGGCTAGGGTTAGAGATCCGGTTAGGGTTACGATTGGACCTAGGGTTAGGGTTATGTTGAGGGCTAGGATTAGAGATCATTTTAGTATTACGATTGGACATAGGGTTAGGGTTATGTTGAGGGCTAGGGTTAGAGAGAAGGTTAGGGTTACTTTTGGACCTAGGGTTACGGTTATGTTGAGGGCTAGGATTAGAGATCCGGTTAGGGTTACGATTGGACCTAGGGTTAGGGTTATTTTGAGGGCTAGGGTTAGAGATCCGGTTAGGGTTACGATTGGACATAGGGTTAGGGTTATGTTGAGGGCTAGGGTTAGAGAAGAAGGTTAGGGTTACGATTGGACCTAGGGTTAGGGTTATGTTGAGGGCAAGGGTTAGAGATCCGGTTAGGGTTACGATTGGACCTAGGGTTAGGGTTATGTTGAGGCCCAGGGTTTGAGATCTGGTTAGGGTTAGATTGGACCTAGGGTTAGGGTTATGTTGAGCGCTAGGGTTAGAGATCAGGTTAGTATTACGATTGGACCTAGGGTTAGGGTTATGTTTAGGGCTAGGGATACAGATCCGGTTAGGGTTACGATTGGACCTAGGGTTAGGGTTATGTTGAGGGCTAGGGTTAGTGATCAGGTTAGTATTACGATTGGACCTAAGGTTAGCGTAACGTTGAGGGCTAGGGTTAGAGAGACGGTTAGGGTTACGATTGGACCTAGGGTTAGGGTTATGTTGACGGCTAGGGTTAGAGATATGGTTAGGGTTATGATTGGACCTAGGGTTAGGGTTATGTATAGGGCTAGGGTTAGAGATCAGGTTAGGGTTACGATTGGACCTAGGGTTAGGGTTATGTTGAGGGCTAGGGTTAGAGAGAAGGTTAGGGTTTCAATTGGACCGAGGGTTAAGGTTATGTTGAGGGCTAGGGTTACAGATTCGGTTAGGGTTACGATTGGACCTAGGGTTAGGGTTATGTTTAGGGCTAGGGTTAGAGATCCGGTTAGGGTCCTATTGGCGTAGGGTTAGGGTTATGTTGAGGGCTAGGGTTAGAGATCCGGTTAGTATTACGATTGGACCTAGGGTTAGGGTTATGTTGAGGGCTAGAGTTACAGATCCGGTTAGGGTTACGATTTGACCTAGGGTTAGGGTTATGTTTAGGGCTAGGGTTAGAGATCCGGTTAGGGTTACTATTGGACGTAGGGTTAGGGTTATGTTGAGGGCTAGGGTTAGAGATCCGGTTAGGGTTACGGTTGGACCTAGGGTTAGGGTTATGTTGAGGGCTAGGGTTAGAGATCAGGTTAGGGTTAAGATTGGACCTAGGGTTATAGTGATGTTGAGGGCTAGGGTATTCCAGCAGTGAAAACACACATTTCTATAAAGACTTTGAAGCAGCAAGCTAAAGCCTTGTGGCTGAGTGTTCTTTCATAGAGAAACATGCATGTCATCCTTCTGGAGTGAATTTTCATGCTGGAGTTCATATGCATTTTATACTGTGCAGAATGTAGCTACCTGCTGGGGGTTGTGTCATAGAAGCACCTTTTCTGCAGGAGCTTATTGGAACATTCATTGTTTGGCTAAGTTATTTAGGGTTGGTTTTGGAAGGTCTTTCAACCTTGGCCAAATTCCGCTTCGTACGCAAGTTTTTAATACCGCTGTTTCCAAGTGTCCACAAACAGCTGCTGCTTGAAACTGTCCACATGCACATCTCGTATACTGGGTGCTCGTTTCACTACCTGGATTTTGGTTTCCTCTTCTTTCTTTGAAATGACAAGTCTTCATTCAGCATTCTACACACACCTTGTACCAGCTTCAGTTTGAAGCATGTTGGTGCTCTCAAAACGCTGTGTAACCTATGTAGAGTGTGTTACTCTCCAGCACTGAATACACAACTTAGAGCTCCTTTCACCACAGGCACGCAAACACATCTTTTTGTGAAAGTCCTACTTCAGGTCCCTTGGAAATGTAAGGGTTTCATGGAGGACATGAAGTCAATCATGCTTTTGCACTCTACTACCAATAGAAATGACCTCTTGTACATGCCTGACTGAGTTTCACTGCAAAATGCCCTTGTTTTCTGGTTTCTTGAATGTTCTCAACACATCAGGAGAAAGAGCGTGTTTGAGCAAGATCGATGCAGTGTGCGTTTCCCTAGATTTCAAGTGATTTGGGAAATATAATCCTTATTTTTCCACATTGTGAAAGAAACATGAGGCTTGCAAGAGATTGAAAAAATGCATCCCAAAACGTACTCCAGCGGTGAAAGCACACGTTTCTACAAAGACTTTGAAGTAGCAAGTAAAAGCCAATGGCTGAGTGTTCTTTCAGAGAGAAACATACACATTTCATCCTTCTGGAGTGAATTTTCAGCCTGGAATTCATATGCATTTGTACCGTGCAGAATGTAACTACCTGCTCGGGGGTTGTGTCATAGAAGCAACTTTCCTGCAGGAGCTTATTGGAACATTCATTGTTTGGCTAACTTCTTTGGGTTGGTTTTGGAAGGTCTTTCAACTTTAGCCAAATCCGCTTTCTTACGAAATTTTTTCACAGCCCTGTTTCCAAGAGCCCACAAAGAACTGCTGCTTAAAACTCTCCACATGCACATCTCCCATACTGGTGTGCTCGTTTCACTACCTGGATTTTGGTTTCCTCTTCTTTCTTTGAAATTACAAGCCCTCTTTCTGCATGCTACACACACCTTGTAGCAGCTTCAGTTTGCAGCATATTGGTGCTCTTAAAACGCTGAGTAACCTGTGTAGAGTGTGTCAATCTCCAGCACTGAATACACAACTTAGAGCTCCTTTCACCACAGACACGCAAACACATCTTTTTGTAAAAGTCCTACTTCTTTACTCTTGGAAATGTAAGGGTTTCATCGAGAACTTGAAGTCAATCATGCTTTTGCACTCTGCAACCAATAGGAATGAACTCTTGTACATACCCGTCTGAATTTCAGTGCAAAATGCCCTTCTTTTCTGGTTTGTTGAAAGTTCACAACACATTAGGAGATAGAGCGTGTTTGAAGAAGACTGATGCAGTGTGCGTTTTCCTTTATTTCTTGTGATTTGGGAAACATAATCCGTGATTTTCCACATTGTCTAAGAAACAACATGAGGCTTGCAAGAGATTGAAACAATGTATCCTAAAACTTATTCCAGCAGTGAAAACACACGGTTCTACAAAGACTTGGAAGGAGCAAGCAAAAGAATAGTGGCTGAGTGTCCTTTCAGAGAGAAACACATGCATTTCATCCTTCTGGAGTGAGTTTTCTTGCTGGAATTCATATGCATTTTGTACTGTGCAGAATGTAGCTACCTGCTCGGGGGTTGTGTCATAGATGCACCTTTCCTGTAGGAGCTTATTGGAACTTTCATTGTTTGGCTAAGTTATTTAGGGTTGGTTTTGGAAGGTCTTTCAACTTTGGCCAAATCCGCTTTGTACGAAAGTTTTTCACAGCCCTGTTTCCAAGTGTCCACAAAGAGCTGCTGCTTGAAAGTGTCCACATGCACATCTCCCATACTGGTGTGCTCGTTTCACTACCTGGATTTTGGTTTCCTCTTCTTTCTTTGAAATGACAAGTCTTCATTCAGCATGCTACACACAGCTTGTAGCAGTTTCAGTTTGAAGCATGTTGGTGCTCTCAAAACGCTGTGTATCCTGTGTAGAGTGTGTCACTCTACAGCACTGAATACACAACTTAGAGCTCCTTTCAACACAGACACGCAAACACGTCTTTTTGGGAAAGTCCTAACTCAGGTAAATTGGAAATGTAAGGGTTTCATCGAAAACATGAAGACAATCATGCTTTTGAACTCTGCAACCGAAAGAAATGGCTTTTTGTACATGCCATTCTGAATTTCACTGCAAAATGCCCTTCTTTTCTGGTTTGTTGAAAGTTCAAAACACTTTAGGAAATAGAACGTGTTTGAAGAAGACTGATGCAGTGTGCGTTTTCCTGGATTTCAAGTGATTCGGGATACATACTCCTTGTTTTTCCACATTGTCTAAGAAACAACATGAGGCTTGCAAGAGATTGAAAAAATGCATCCTAAAACTTATGCCTGCAGTGAAAACACACGTTTCTACAAAGACTTGGAAGGAGCAAGCAAAAGAATAGTGGCTGAGAGTTCTTTCAGAGAGAAACACACGTATTTCATCCTTCTGTAGAGACGGTTAGGGTTACGATTGGACCTAGGGTAGGGTTATGTTGAGGGCTAGGGTTAGAGAGACGGTTAGGGTTACGATTGGACCTAGGGTTAGGGTTATGTTGAGGGCTAGGGTTAGAGAGAAGGTTAGGGTTACTTTTGGACCTAGGGTTAGGGTTATGTTGAGGGCTAGGGTTAGAGATATGGTTAGGGTTACGATTGGACCTAGGGTTAGGGTTATGTTGAGGGCTAGGGTTAGAGTTCCGGTTAGGGTTACACTTGAACCTAGGGTTAGGGTTATGTTGAGGGCTAGGCTTAGAGAGAAGGTTAGGGTTACAATTGGACCTAGGGTTAGGGTTATGTTGAGGGCTAGGGTTAGAGACCCGGTTAGGGTTACGATTGGACCTAGGGTTAGGGTTATGTTGAGGGCTAGGGTTAGAGAGAAGGTTAGGGTTACTTTTGGACCTAGGGTTAGGGTTATGTTGAGGGCTAGGGTTACAGATTCGGTTAGGGTTACGATTGGACCTAGGGTTAGGGTTATGTTTAGGGCTAGGGTTAGAGATCCGGTTAGGGTCCTATTGGCGTAGGGTTAGGGTTATGTTGAGGGCTAGGGTTAGAGATCCGGTTAGTATTACGATTGGACCTAGGGTTAGGGTTATGTTGAGGGCTAGAGTTACAGATCCGGTTAGGGTTACGATTTGACCTAGGGTTAGGGTTATGTTTAGGGCTAGAGTTAGAGTTCCGGTTAGGGTTACACTTGAACCTAGGGTTATCGTAACGTTGAGGGCTAGGCTTAGAGAGAAGGTTAGGGTTACAATTGGACGTAGGGTTAGGGTTATGTTGAGGGCTAGGGTTAGAGATCCGGTTAGGGTTACGATTGGACCTAGGGTTAGGGTTATGTTGAGGGCTAGGATTAGAGATCATGTTAGTATTACGATTGGACATAGGGTTAGGGTTATGTTGAGGGCTAGGGTTAGAGAGAAGGTTAGGGTTACTTTTGGACCTAGGGTTACGGTTATGTTGAGGGCTAGGATTAGAGATCCGGTTAGGGTTACGATTGGACCTAGGGTTAGGGTTATGTTGAGGGCTAGGGTTAGAGATCCGGTTAGGGTTACGGTTGGACCTAGGGTTAGGGTTATGTTGAGGGCTAGGGTTAGAGATCAGGTTAGGGTTAAGATTGGACCTAGGGTTATAGTGATGTTGAGGGCTAGGGTATTCCAGCAGTGAAAACACACATTTCTATAAAGACTTTGAAGCAGCAAGCTAAAGCCTTGTGGCTGAGTGTTCTTTCATAGAGAAACATGCATGTCATCCTTCTGGAGTGAATTTTCATGCTGGAGTTCATATGCATTTTATACTGTGCAGAATGTAGCTACCTGCTGGGGGTTGTGTCATAGAAGCACCTTTTCTGCAGGAGCTTATTGGAACATTCATTGTTTGGCTAAGTTATTTAGGGTTGGTTTTGGAAGGTCTTTCAACCTTGGCCAAATTCCGCTTCGTACGCAAGTTTTTAATACCGCTGTTTCCAAGTGTCCACAAACAGCTGCTGCTTGAAACTGTCCACATGCACATCTCGTATACTGGGTGCTCGTTTCACTACCTGGATTTTGGTTTCCTCTTCTTTCTTTGAAATGACAAGTCTTCATTCAGCATTCTACACACACCTTGTACCAGCGTCAGTTTGAAGCATGTTGGTGCTCTCAAAACGCTGTGTAACCTATGTAGAGTGTGTTACTCTCCAGCACTGAATACACAACTTAGAGCTCCTTTCACCACAGGCACGCAAACACATCTTTTTGTGAAAGTCCTACTTCAGGTCCCTTGGAAATGTAAGGGTTTCATGGAGGACATGAAGTCAATCATGCTTTTGCACTCTACTACCAATAGAAATGACCTCTTGTACATGCCTGACTGAGTTTCACTGCAAAATGCCCTTGTTTTCTGGTTTCTTGAATGTTCTCAACACATCAGGAGAAAGAGCGTGTTTGAGCAAGATCGATGCAGTGTGCGTTTCCCTAGATTTCAAGTGATTTGGGAAATATAATCCTTATTTTTCCACATTGTGAAAGAAACATGAGGCTTGCAAGAGATTGAAAAAATGCATCCCAAAACGTACTCCAGCGGTGAAAGCACACGTTTCTACAAAGACTTTGAAGTAGCAAGTAAAAGCCAATGGCTGAGTGTTCTTTCAGAGAGAAACATACACATTTCATCCTTCTGGAGTGAATTTTCAGCCTGGAATTCATATGCATTTGTACCGTGCAGAATGTAACTACCTGCTCGGGGGTTGTGTCATAGAAGCAACTTTCCTGCAGGAGCTTATTGGAACATTCATTGTTTGGCTAACTTCTTTGGGTTGGTTTTGGAAGGTCTTTCAACTTTAGCCAAATCCGCTTTCTTACGAAATTTTTTCACAGCCCTGTTTCCAAGAGCCCACAAAGAACTGCTGCTTAAAACTCTCCACATGCACATCTCCCATACTGGTGTGCTCGTTTCACTACCTGGATTTTGGTTTCCTCTTCTTTCTTTGAAATTACAAGCCCTCTTTCTGCATGCTACACACACCTTGTAGCAGCTTCAGTTTGCAGCATATTGGTGCTCTTAAAACGCTGAGTAACCTGTGTAGAGTGTGTCAATCTCCAGCACTGAATACACAACTTAGAGCTCCTTTCACCACAGACACGCAAACACATCTTTTTGTAAAAGTCCTACTTCTTTACTCTTGGAAATGTAAGGGTTTCATCGAGAACTTGAAGTCAATCATGCTTTTGCACTCTGCAACCAATAGGAATGAACTCTTGTACATACCCGTCTGAATTTCAGTGCAAAATGCCCTTCTTTTCTGGTTTGTTGAAAGTTCACAACACATTAGGAGATAGAGCGTGTTTGAAGAAGACTGATGCAGTGTGCGTTTTCCTTTATTTCTTGTGATTTGGGAAACATAATCCGTGATTTTCCACATTGTCTAAGAAACAACATGAGGCTTGCAAGAGATTGAAACAATGTATCCTAAAACTTATTCCAGCAGTGAAAACACACGGTTCTACAAAGACTTGGAAGGAGCAAGCAAAAGAATAGTGGCTGAGTGTCCTTTCAGAGAGAAACACATGCATTTCATCCTTCTGGAGTGAGTTTTCTTGCTGGAATTCATATGCATTTTGTACTGTGCAGAATGTAGCTACCTGCTCGGGGGTTGTGTCATAGATGCACCTTTCCTGTAGGAGCTTATTGGAACTTTCATTGTTTGGCTAAGTTATTTAGGGTTGGTTTTGGAAGGTCTTTCAACTTTGGCCAAATCCGCTTTGTACGAAAGTTTTTCACAGCCCTGTTTCCAAGTGTCCACAAAGAGCTGCTGCTTGAAAGTGTCCACATGCACATCTCCCATACTGGTGTGCTTGTTTCACTACCTGGATTTTGGTTTCCTCTTCTTTCTTTGAAATGACAAGTCTTCATTCAGCATGCTACACACAGCTTGTAGCAGTTTCAGTTTGAAGCATGTTGGTGCTCTCAAAACGCTGTGTATCCTGTGTAGAGTGTGTCACTCTACAGCACTGAATACACAACTTAGAGCTCCTTTCAACACAGACACGCAAACACGTCTTTTTGGGAAAGTCCAAACTCAGGTAAATTGGAAATGTAAGGGTTTCATCGAAAACATGAAGACAATCATGCTTTTGAACTCTGCAACCGAAAGAAATGGCTTTTTGTACATGCCATTCTGAATTTCACTGCAAAATGCCCTTCTTTTCTGGTTTGTTGAAAGTTCAAACCACTTTAGGAAATAGAACGTGTTTGAAGAAGACTGATGCAGTGTGCGTTTTCCTGGATTTCAAGTGATTCGGGATACATACTCCTTGTTTTTCCACATTGTCTAAGAAACAACATGAGGCTTGCAAGAGATTGAAAAAATGCATCCTAAAACTTATGCCTGCAGTGAAAACACACGTTTCTACAAAGACTTGGAAGGAGCAAGCAAAAGAATAGTGGCTGAGAGTTCTTTCAGAGAGAAACACACGTATTTCATCCTTCTGTAGAGACGGTTAGGGTTACGATTGGACCTAGGGTAGGGTTATGTTGAGGGCTAGGGTTAGAGAGACGGTTAGGGTTACGATTGGACCTAGGGTTAGGGTTATGTTGAGGGCTAGGGTTAGAGAGAAGGTTAGGGTTACTTTTGGACCTAGGGTTAGGGTTATGTTGAGGGCTAGGGTTAGAGATATGGTTAGGGTTACGATTGGACCTAGGGTTAGGGTTATGTTGAGGGCTAGGGTTAGAGTTCCGGTTAGGGTTACACTTGAACCTAGGGTTAGGGTTATGTTGAGGGCTAGGGTTAGAGATCCGGTTAGGGTTACGATTGGACCTAGGGTTAGGGTTATGTTGAGGGCTAGGGTTAGACATCCGGTTAGGGTTACGATTGGACCTAGGGTTAGGGTTATGTTGAGGCCCAGGGTTTGAGATCTGGTTAGGGTTAGATTGGACCTAGGGTTAGGGTTATGTTGAGGGCTAGGGTTAGAGTTCCGGTTAGGGTTACACTTGAACCTAGGGTTATCGTAACGTTGAGGGCTAGGCTTAGAGAGAAGGTTAGGGTTACAATTGGACGTAGGGTTAGGGTTATGTTGAGGGCTAGGGTTAGAGATCCGGTTAGGGTTACGATTGGACCTAGGGTTAGGGTTATGTTGAGGGCTAGGATTAGAGATCATGTTAGTATTACGATTGGACATAGGGTTAGGGTTATGTTGAGGGCTAGGGTTAGAGAGAAGGTTAGGGTTACTTTTGGACCTAGGGTTACGGTTATGTTGAGGGCTAGGATTAGAGATCCGGTTAGGGTTACGATTGGACCTAGGGTTAGGGTTATTTTGAGGGCTAGGGTTAGAGATCCGGTTAGGGTTACGATTGGACATAGGGTTAGGGTTATGTTGAGGGCTAGGGTTAGAGAAGAAGGTTAGGGTTACGATTGGACCTAGGGTTAGGGTTATGTTGAGGGCAAGGGTTAGAGATCCGGTTAGGGTTACGATTGGACCTAGGGTTAGGGTTATGTTGAGGCCCAGGGTTTGAGATCTGGTTAGGGTTAGATTGGACCTAGGGTTAGGGTTATGTTGAGCGCTAGGGTTAGAGATCAGGTTAGTATTACGATTGGACCTAGGGTTAGGGTTATGTTTAGGGCTAGGGATACAGATCCGGTTAGGGTTACGATTGGACCTAGGGTTAGGGTTATGTTGAGGGCTAGGGTTAGTGATCAGGTTAGTATTACGATTGGACCTAAGGTTAGCGTAACGTTGAGGGCTAGGGTTAGAGAGACGGTTAGGGTTACGATTGGACCTAGGGTTAGGGTTATGTTGACGGCTAGGGTTAGAGATATGGTTAGGGTTATGATTGGACCTAGGGTTAGGGTTATGTATAGGGCTAGGGTTAGAGATCAGGTTAGGGTTACGATTGGACCTAGGGTTAGGGTTATGTTGAGGGCTAGGGTTAGAGAGAAGGTTAGGGTTTCAATTGGACCGAGGGTTAAGGTTATGTTGAGGGCTAGGGTTACAGATTCGGTTAGGGTTACGATTGGACCTAGGGTTAGGGTTATGTTTAGGGCTAGGGTTAGAGATCCGGTTAGGGTCCTATTGGCGTAGGGTTAGGGTTATGTTGAGGGCTAGGGTTAGAGATCCGGTTAGTATTACGATTGGACCTAGGGTTAGGGTTATGTTGAGGGCTAGAGTTACAGATCCGGTTAGGGTTACGATTTGACCTAGGGTTAGGGTTATGTTTAGGGCTAGGGTTAGAGATCCGGTTAGGGTTACTATTGGACGTAGGGTTAGGGTTATGTTGAGGGCTAGGGTTAGAGATCCGGTTAGGGTTACGGTTGGACCTAGGGTTAGGGTTATGTTGAGGGCTAGGGTTAGAGATCAGGTTAGGGTTAAGATTGGACCTAGGGTTATAGTGATGTTGAGGGCTAGGGTATTCCAGCAGTGAAAACACACATTTCTATAAAGACTTTGAAGCAGCAAGCTAAAGCCTTGTGGCTGAGTGTTCTTTCATAGAGAAACATGCATGTCATCCTTCTGGAGTGAATTTTCATGCTGGAGTTCATATGCATTTTATACTGTGCAGAATGTAGCTACCTGCTGGGGGTTGTGTCATAGAAGCACCTTTTCTGCAGGAGCTTATTGGAACATTCATTGTTTGGCTAAGTTATTTAGGGTTGGTTTTGGAAGGTCTTTCAACCTTGGCCAAATTCCGCTTCGTACGCAAGTTTTTAATACCGCTGTTTCCAAGTGTCCACAAACAGCTGCTGCTTGAAACTGTCCACATGCACATCTCGTATACTGGGTGCTCGTTTCACTACCTGGATTTTGGTTTCCTCTTCTTTCTTTGAAATGACAAGTCTTCATTCAGCATTCTACACACACCTTGTACCAGCTTCAGTTTGAAGCATGTTGGTGCTCTCAAAACGCTGTGTAACCTATGTAGAGTGTGTTACTCTCCAGCACTGAATACACAACTTAGAGCTCCTTTCACCACAGGCACGCAAACACATCTTTTTGTGAAAGTCCTACTTCAGGTCCCTTGGAAATGTAAGGGTTTCATGGAGGACATGAAGTCAATCATGCTTTTGCACTCTACTACCAATAGAAATGACCTCTTGTACATGCCTGACTGAGTTTCACTGCAAAATGCCCTTGTTTTCTGGTTTCTTGAATGTTCTCAACACATCAGGAGAAAGAGCGTGTTTGAGCAAGATCGATGCAGTGTGCGTTTCCCTAGATTTCAAGTGATTTGGGAAATATAATCCTTATTTTTCCACATTGTGAAAGAAACATGAGGCTTGCAAGAGATTGAAAAAATGCATCCCAAAACGTACTCCAGCGGTGAAAGCACACGTTTCTACAAAGACTTTGAAGTAGCAAGTAAAAGCCAATGGCTGAGTGTTCTTTCAGAGAGAAACATACACATTTCATCCTTCTGGAGTGAATTTTCAGCCTGGAATTCATATGCATTTGTACCGTGCAGAATGTAACTACCTGCTCGGGGGTTGTGTCATAGAAGCAACTTTCCTGCAGGAGCTTATTGGAACATTCATTGTTTGGCTAACTTCTTTGGGTTGGTTTTGGAAGGTCTTTCAACTTTAGCCAAATCCGCTTTCTTACGAAATTTTTTCACAGCCCTGTTTCCAAGAGCCCACAAAGAACTGCTGCTTAAAACTCTCCACATGCACATCTCCCATACTGGTGTGCTCGTTTCACTACCTGGATTTTGGTTTCCTCTTCTTTCTTTGAAATTACAAGCCCTCTTTCTGCATGCTACACACACCTTGTAGCAGCTTCAGTTTGCAGCATATTGGTGCTCTTAAAACGCTGAGTAACCTGTGTAGAGTGTGTCAATCTCCAGCACTGAATACACAACTTAGAGCTCCTTTCACCACAGATACGCAAACACATCTTTTTGTAAAAGTCCTACTTCTTTACTCTTGGAAATGTAAGGGTTTCATCGAGAACTTGAAGTCAATCATGCTTTTGCACTCTGCAACCAATAGGAATGAACTCTTGTACATACCCGTCTGAATTTCAGTGCAAAATGCCCTTCTTTTCTGGTTTGTTGAAAGTTCACAACACATTAGGAGATAGAGCGTGTTTGAAGAAGACTGATGCAGTGTGCGTTTTCCTTTATTTCTTGTGATTTGGGAAACATAATCCGTGATTTTCCACATTGTCTAAGAAACAACATGAGGCTTGCAAGAGATTGAAACAATGTATCCTAAAACTTATTCCAGCAGTGAAAACACACGGTTCTACAAAGACTTGGAAGGAGCAAGCAAAAGAATAGTGGCTGAGTGTCCTTTCAGAGAGAAACACATGCATTTCATCCTTCTGGAGTGAGTTTTCTTGCTGGAATTCATATGCATTTTGTACTGTGCAGAATGTAGCTACCTGCTCGGGGGTTGTGTCATAGATGCACCTTTCCTGTAGGAGCTTATTGGAACTTTCATTGTTTGGCTAAGTTATTTAGGGTTGGTTTTGGAAGGTCTTTCAACTTTGGCCAAATCCGCTTTGTACGAAAGTTTTTCACAGCCCTGTTTCCAAGTGTCCACAAAGAGCTGCTGCTTGAAAGTGTCCACATGCACATCTCCCATACTGGTGTGCTTGTTTCACTACCTGGATTTTGGTTTCCTCTTCTTTCTTTGAAATGACAAGTCTTCATTCAGCATGCTACACACAGCTTGTAGCAGTTTCAGTTTGAAGCATGTTGGTGCTCTCAAAACGCTGTGTATCCTGTGTAGAGTGTGTCACTCTACAGCACTGAATACACAACTTAGAGCTCCTTTCAACACAGATACGCAAACACGTCTTTTTGGGAAAGTCCTAACTCAGGTAAATTGGAAATGTAAGGGTTTCATCGAAAACATGAAGACAATCATGCTTTTGAACTCTGCAACCGAAAGAAATGGCTTTTTGTACATGCCATTCTGAATTTCACTGCAAAATGCCCTTCTTTTCTGGTTTGTTGAAAGTTCAAAACACTTTAGGAAATAGAACGTGTTTGAAGAAGACTGATGCAGTGTGCGTTTTCCTGGATTTCAAGTGATTCGGGATACATACTCCTTGTTTTTCCACATTGTCTAAGAAACAACATGAGGCTTGCAAGAGATTGAAAAAATGCATCCTAAAACTTATGCCTGCAGTGAAAACACACGTTTCTACAAAGACTTGGAAGGAGCAAGCAAAAGAATAGTGGCTGAGAGTTCTTTCAGAGAGAAACACACGTATTTCATCCTTCTGTAGAGACGGTTAGGGTTACGATTGGACCTAGGGTAGGGTTATGTTGAGGGCTAGGGTTAGAGAGACGGTTAGGGTTACGATTGGACCTAGGGTTAGGGTTATGTTGAGGGCTAGGGTTAGAGAGAAGGTTAGGGTTACTTTTGGACCTAGGGTTAGGGTTATGTTGAGGGCTAGGGTTAGAGATATGGTTAGGGTTACGATTGGACCTAGGGTTAGGGTTATGTTGAGGGCTAGGGTTAGAGTTCCGGTTAGGGTTACACTTGAACCTAGGGTTAGGGTTATGTTGAGGGCTAGGCTTAGAGAGAAGGTTAGGGTTACAATTGGACCTAGGGTTAGGGTTATGTTGAGGGCTAGGGTTAGAGACCCGGTTAGGGTTACGATTGGACCTAGGGTTAGGGTTATGTTGAGGGCTAGGGTTAGAGAGAAGGTTAGGGTTACTTTTGGACCTAGGGTTAGGGTTATGTTGAGGGCTAGGGTTACAGATTCGGTTAGGGTTACGATTGGACCTAGGGTTAGGGTTATGTTTAGGGCTAGGGTTAGAGATCCGGTTAGGGTCCTATTGGCGTAGGGTTAGGGTTATGTTGAGGGCTAGGGTTAGAGATCCGGTTAGTATTACGATTGGACCTAGGGTTAGGGTTATGTTGAGGGCTAGAGTTACAGATCCGGTTAGGGTTACGATTTGACCTAGGGTTAGGGTTATGTTTAGGGCTAGGGTTAGAGTTCCGGTTAGGGTTACACTTGAACCTAGGGTTATCGTAACGTTGAGGGCTAGGCTTAGAGAGAAGGTTAGGGTTACAATTGGACGTAGGGTTAGGGTTATGTTGAGGGCTAGGGTTAGAGATCCGGTTAGGGTTACGATTGGACCTAGGGTTAGGGTTATGTTGAGGGCTAGGATTAGAGATCATGTTAGTATTACGATTGGACATAGGGTTAGGGTTATGTTGAGGGCTAGGGTTAGAGAGAAGGTTAGGGTTACTTTTGGACCTAGGGTTACGGTTATGTTGAGGGCTAGGATTAAAGATCCGGTTAGGGTTACGATTGGACCTAGGGTTAGGGTTATTTTGAGGGCTAGGGTTAGAGATCCGGTTAGGGTTACGATTGGACATAGGGTTAGGGTTATGTTGAGGGCTAGGGTTAGAGAAGAAGGTTAGGGTTACGATTGGACCTAGGGTTAGGGTTATGTTGAGGGCAAGGGTTAGAGATCCGGTTAGGGTTACGATTGGACCTAGGGTTAGGGTTATGTTGAGGCCCAGGGCTTGAGATCTGGTTAGGGTTAGATTGGACCTAGGGTTAGGGTTATGTTGAGCGCTAGGGTTAGAGATCAGGTTAGTATTACGATTGGACCTAGGGTTAGGGTTATGTTTAGGGCTAGGGATACAGATCCGGTTAGGGTTACGATTGGACCTAGGGTTAGGGTTATGTTGAGGGCTAGGGTTAGTGATCAGGTTAGTATTACGATTGGACCTAAGGTTAGCGTAACGTTGAGGGCTAGGTTTAGAATGACGGTTAGGGTTACGATTGGACCTAGGGTTAGGGTTATGTTGACGGCTAGGGTTAGAGATATGGTTAGGGTTATGATTGGACCTAGGGTTAGGGTTATGTATAGGTCTAGGGTTAGAGATCAGGTTAGAATTACGATTGGACCTAGGGTTAGGGTTATGTTGAGGGCTAGGGTTAGAGAGAAGGTTAGGGTTTCAATTGGACCGAGGGTTAAGGTTATGTTGAGGGCTAGGGTTACAGATTCGGTTAGGGTTACGATTGGACCTAGGGTTAGTGTTATGTTTAGGGCTAGGGTTAGAGATCCGGTTAGGGTCCTATTGGCGTAGGGTTAGGGTTATGTTGAGGGCTAGGGTTAGAGATCCGGTTAGTATTACGATTGGACCTAGGGTTAGGGTTATGTTGAGGGCTAGAGTTACAGATCCGGTTAGGGTTACGATTTGACCTAGGGTTAGGGTTATGTTTAGGGCTAGGGTTAGAGATCCGGTTAGGGTTACTATTGGACGTAGGGTTAGGGTTATGTTGAGGGCTAGGGTTAGAGATCCGGTTAGGGTTACGGTTGGACCTAGGGTTAGGGTTATGTTGAGGGCTAGGGTTAGAGATCAGGTTAGGGTTAAGATTGGACCTAGGGTTATAGTGATGTTGAGGGCTAGGGTATTCCAGCAGTGAAAACACACATTTCTATAAAGACTTTGAAGCAGCAAGCTAAAGCCTTGTGGCTGAGTGTTCTTTCATAGAGAAACATGCATGTCATCCTTCTGGAGTGAATTTTCATGCTGGAGTTCATATGCATTTTATACTGTGCAGAATGTAGCTACCTGCTGGGGGTTGTGTCATAGAAGCACCTTTTCTGCAGGAGCTTATTGGAACATTCATTGTTTGGCTAAGTTATTTAGGGTTGGTTTTGGAAGGTCTTTCAACCTTGGCCAAATTCCGCTTCGTACGCAAGTTTTTAATACCGCTGTTTCGAAGTGTCCACAAACAGCTGCTGCTTGAAACTGTCCACATGCACATCTCGTATACTGGGTGCTCGTTTCACTACCTGGATTTTGGTTTCCTCTTCTTTCTTTGAAATGACAAGTCTTCATTCAGCATTCTACACACACCTTGTACCAGCGTCAGTTTGAAGCATGTTGGTGCTCTCAAAACGCTGTGTAACCTATGTAGAGTGTGTTACTCTCCAGCACTGAATACACAACTTAGAGCTCCTTTCACCACAGGCACGCAAACACATCTTTTTGTGAAAGTCCTACTTCAGGTCCCTTGGAAATGTAAGGGTTTCATGGAGGACATGAAGTCAATCATGCTTTTGCACTCTACTACCAATAGAAATGACCTCTTGTACATGCCTGACTGAGTTTCACTGCAAAATGCCCTTGTTTTCTGGTTTCTTGAATGTTCTCAACACATCAGGAGAAAGAGCGTGTTTGAGCAAGATCGATGCAGTGTGCGTTTCCCTAGATTTCAAGTGATTTGGGAAATATAATCCTTATTTTTCCACATTGTGAAAGAAACATGAGGCTTGCAAGAGATTGAAAAAATGCATCCCAAAACGTACTCCAGCGGTGAAAGCACACGTTTCTACAAAGACTTTGAAGTAGCAAGTAAAAGCCAATGGCTGAGTGTTCTTTCAGAGAGAAACATACACATTTCATCCTTCTGGAGTGAATTTTCAGCCTGGAATTCATATGCATTTGTACCGTGCAGAATGTAACTACCTGCTCGGGGGTTGTGTCATAGAAGCAACTTTCCTGCAGGAGCTTATTGGAACATTCATTGTTTGGCTAACTTCTTTGGGTTGGTTTTGGAAGGTCTTTCAACTTTAGCCAAATCCGCTTTCTTATGAAATTTTTTCACAGCCCTGTTTCCAAGAGCCCACAAAGAACTGCTGCTTAAAACTCTCCACATGCACATCTCCCATACTGGTGTGCTCGTTTCACTACCTGGATTTTGGTTTCCTCTTCTTTCTTTGAAATTACAAGCCCTCTTTCTGCATGCTACACACACCTTGTAGCAGCTTCAGTTTGCAGCATATTGGTGCTCTTAAAACGCTGAGTAACCTGTGTAGAGTGTGTCAATCTCCAGCACTGAATACACAACTTAGAGCTCCTTTCACCACAGACACGCAAACACATCTTTTTGTAAAAGTCCTACTTCTTTACTCTTGGAAATGTAAGGGTTTCATCGAGAACTTGAAGTCAATCATGCTTTTGCACTCTGCAACCAATAGGAATGAACTCTTGTACATACCCGTCTGAATTTCAGTGCAAAATGCCCTTCTTTTCTGGTTTGTTGAAAGTTCACAACACATTAGGAGATAGAGCGTGTTTGAAGAAGACTGATGCAGTGTGCGTTTTCCTTTATTTCTTGTGATTTGGGAAACATAATCCGTGATTTTCCACATTGTCTAAGAAACAACATGAGGCTTGCAAGAGATTGAAACAATGTATCCTAAAACTTATTCCAGCAGTGAAAACACACGGTTCTACAAAGACTTGGAAGGAGCAAGCAAAAGAATAGTGGCTGAGTGTCCTTTCAGAGAGAAACACATGCATTTCATCCTTCTGGAGTGAGTTTTCTTGCTGGAATTCATATGCATTTTGTACTGTGCAGAATGTAGCTACCTGCTCGGGGGTTGTGTCATAGATGCACCTTTCCTGTAGGAGCTTATTGGAACTTTCATTGTTTGGCTAAGTTATTTAGGGTTGGTTTTGGAAGGTCTTTCAACTTTGGCCAAATCCGCTTTGTACGAAAGTTTTTCACAGCCCTGTTTCCAAGTGTCCACAAAGAGCTGCTGCTTGAAAGTGTCCACATGCACATCTCCCATACTGGTGTGCTTGTTTCACTACCTGGATTTTGGTTTCCTCTTCTTTCTTTGAAATGACAAGTCTTCATTCAGCATGCTACACACAGCTTGTAGCAGTTTCAGTTTGAAGCATGTTGGTGCTCTCAAAACGCTGTGTATCCTGTGTAGAGTGTGTCACTCTACAGCACTGAATACACAACTTAGAGCTCCTTTCAACACAGACACGCAAACACGTCTTTTTGGGAAAGTCCAAACTCAGGTAAATTGGAAATGTAAGGGTTTCATCGAAAACATGAAGACAATCATGCTTTTGAACTCTGCAACCGAAAGAAATGGCTTTTTGTACATGCCATTCTGAATTTCACTGCAAAATGCCCTTCTTTTCTGGTTTGTTGAAAGTTCAAACCACTTTAGGAAATAGAACGTGTTTGAAGAAGACTGATGCAGTGTGCGTTTTCCTGGATTTCAAGTGATTCGGGATACATACTCCTTGTTTTTCCACATTGTCTAAGAAACAACATGAGGCTTGCAAGAGATTGAAAAAATGCATCCTAAAACTTATGCCTGCAGTGAAAACACACGTTTCTACAAAGACTTGGAAGGAGCAAGCAAAAGAATAGTGGCTGAGAGTTCTTTCAGAGAGAAACACACGTATTTCATCCTTCTGTAGAGACGGTTAGGGTTACGATTGGACCTAGGGTAGGGTTATGTTGAGGGCTAGGGTTAGAGAGACGGTTAGGGTTACGATTGGACCTAGGGTTAGGGTTATGTTGAGGGCTAGGGTTAGAGAGAAGGTTAGGGTTACTTTTGGACCTAGGGTTAGGGTTATGTTGAGGGCTAGGGTTAGAGATATGGTTAGGGTTACGATTGGACCTAGGGTTAGGGTTATGTTGAGGGCTAGGGTTAGAGTTCCGGTTAGGGTTACACTTGAACCTAGGGTTAGGGTTATGTTGAGGGCTAGGGTTAGAGATCCGGTTAGGGTTACGATTGGACCTAGGGTTAGGGTTATGTTGAGGGCTAGGGTTAGATATCCGGTTAGGGTTACGATTGGACCTAGGGTTAGGGTTATGTTGAGGCCCAGGGTTTGAGATCTGGTTAGGGTTAGATTGGACCTAGGGTTAGGGTTATGTTGAGGGCTAGGGTTAGAGTTCCGGTTAGGGTTACACTTGAACCTAGGGTTATCGTAACGTTGAGGGCTAGGCTTAGAGAGAAGGTTAGGGTTACAATTGGACGTAGGGTTAGGGTTATGTTGAGGGCTAGGGTTAGAGATCCGGTTAGGGTTACGATTGGACCTAGGGTTAGGGTTATGTTGAGGGCTAGGATTAGAGATCATGTTAGTATTACGATTGGACATAGGGTTAGGGTTATGTTGAGGGCTAGGGTTAGAGAGAAGGTTAGGGTTACTTTTGGACCTAGGGTTACGGTTATGTTGAGGGCTAGGATTAGAGATCCGGTTAGGGTTACGATTGGACCTAGGGTTAGGGTTATTTTGAGGGCTAGGGTTAGAGATCCGGTTAGGGTTACGATTGGACATAGGGTTAGGGTTATGTTGAGGGCTAGGGTTAGAGAAGAAGGTTAGGGTTACGATTGGACCTAGGGTTAGGGTTATGTTGAGGGCAAGGGTTAGAGATCCGGTTAGGGTTACGATTGGACCTAGGGTTAGGGTTATGTTGAGGCCCAGGGTTTGAGATCTGGTTAGGGTTAGATTGGACCTAGGGTTAGGGTTATGTTGAGCGCTAGGGTTAGAGATCAGGTTAGTATTACGATTGGACCTAGGGTTAGGGTTATGTTTAGGGCTAGGGATACAGATCCGGTTAGGGTTACGATTGGACCTAGGGTTAGGGTTATGTTGAGGGCTAGGGTTAGTGATCAGGTTAGTATTACGATTGGACCTAAGGTTAGCGTAACGTTGAGGGCTAGGGTTAGAGAGACGGTTAGGGTTACGATTTTACCTAGGGTTAGGGTTATGTTGACGGCTAGGGTTAGAGATATGGTTAGGGTTATGATTGGACCTAGGGTTAGGGTTATGTATAGGGCTAGGGTTAGAGATCAGGTTAGGGTTACGATTGGACCTAGGGTTAGGGTTATGTTGAGGGCTAGGGTTAGAGAGAAGGTTAGGGTTTCAATTGGACCGAGGGTTAAGGTTATGTTGAGGGCTAGGGTTACAGATTCGGTTAGGGTTACGATTGGACCTAGGGTTAGGGTTATGTTTAGGGCTAGGGTTAGAGATCCGGTTAGGGTCCTATTGGCGTAGGGTTAGGGTTATGTTGAGGGCTAGGGTTAGAGATCCGGTTAGTATTACGATTGGACCTAGGGTTAGGGTTATGTTGAGGGCTAGAGTTACAGATCCGGTTAGGGTTACGATTTGACCTAGGGTTAGGGTTATGTTTAGGGCTAGGGTTAGAGATCCGGTTAGGGTTACTATTGGACGTAGGGTTAGGGTTATGTTGAGGGCTAGGGTTAGAGATCCGGTTAGGGTTACGGTTGGACCTAGGGTTAGGGTTATGTTGAGGGCTAGGGTTAGAGATCAGGTTAGGGTTAAGATTGGACCTAGGGTTATAGTGATGTTGAGGGCTAGGGTATTCCAGCAGTGAAAACACACATTTCTATAAAGACTTTGAAGCAGCAAGCTAAAGCCTTGTGGCTGAGTGTTCTTTCATAGAGAAACATGCATGTCATCCTTCTGGAGTGAATTTTCATGCTGGAGTTCATATGCATTTTATACTGTGCAGAATGTAGCTACCTGCTGGGGGTTGTGTCATAGAAGCACCTTTTCTGCAGGAGCTTATTGGAACATTCATTGTTTGGCTAAGTTATTTAGGGTTGGTTTTGGAAGGTCTTTCAACCTTGGCCAAATTCCGCTTCGTACGCAAGTTTTTAATACCGCTGTTTCCAAGTGTCCACAAACAGCTGCTGCTTGAAACTGTCCACATGCACATCTCGTATACTGGGTGCTCGTTTCACTACCTGGATTTTGGTTTCCTCTTCTTTCTTTGAAATGACAAGTCTTCATTCAGCATTCTACACACACCTTGTACCAGCTTCAGTTTGAAGCATGTTGGTGCTCTCAAAACGCTGTGTAACCTATGTAGAGTGTGTTACTCTCCAGCACTGAATACACAACTTAGAGCTCCTTTCACCACAGGCACGCAAACACATCTTTTTGTGAAAGTCCTACTTCAGGTCCCTTGGAAATGTAAGGGTTTCATGGAGGACATGAAGTCAATCATGCTTTTGCACTCTACTACCAATAGAAATGACCTCTTGTACATGCCTGACTGAGTTTCACTGCAAAATGCCCTTGTTTTCTGGTTTCTTGAATGTTCTCAACACATCAGGAGAAAGAGCGTGTTTGAGCAAGATCGATGCAGTGTGCGTTTCCCTAGATTTCAAGTGATTTGGGAAATATAATCCTTATTTTTCCACATTGTGAAAGAAACATGAGGCTTGCAAGAGATTGAAAAAATGCATCCCAAAACGTACTCCAGCGGTGAAAGCACACGTTTCTACAAAGACTTTGAAGTAGCAAGTAAAAGCCAATGGCTGAGTGTTCTTTCAGAGAGAAACATACACATTTCATCCTTCTGGAGTGAATTTTCAGCCTGGAATTCATATGCATTTGTACCGTGCAGAATGTAACTACCTGCTCGGGGGTTGTGTCATAGAAGCAACTTTCCTGCAGGAGCTTATTGGAACATTCATTGTTTGGCTAACTTCTTTGGGTTGGTTTTGGAAGGTCTTTCAACTTTAGCCAAATCCGCTTTCTTACGAAATTTTTTCACAGCCCTGTTTCCAAGAGCCCACAAAGAACTGCTGCTTAAAACTCTCCACATGCACATCTCCCATACTGGTGTGCTCGTTTCACTACCTGGATTTTGGTTTCCTCTTCTTTCTTTGAAATTACAAGCCCTCTTTCTGCATGCTACACACACCTTGTAGCAGCTTCAGTTTGCAGCATATTGGTGCTCTTAAAACGCTGAGTAACCTGTGTAGAGTGTGTCAATCTCCAGCACTGAATACACAACTTAGAGCTCCTTTCACCACAGACACGCAAACACATCTTTTTGTAAAAGTCCTACTTCTTTACTCTTGGAAATGTAAGGGTTTCATCGAGAACTTGAAGTCAATCATGCTTTTGCACTCTGCAACCAATAGGAATGAACTCTTGTACATACCCGTCTGAATTTCAGTGCAAAATGCCCTTCTTTTCTGGTTTGTTGAAAGTTCACAACACATTAGGAGATAGAGCGTGTTTGAAGAAGACTGATGCAGTGTGCGTTTTCCTTTATTTCTTGTGATTTGGGAAACATAATCCGTGATTTTCCACATTGTCTAAGAAACAACATGAGGCTTGCAAGAGATTGAAACAATGTATCCTAAAACTTATTCCAGCAGTGAAAACACACGGTTCTACAAAGACTTGGAAGGAGCAAGCAAAAGAATAGTGGCTGAGTGTCCTTTCAGAGAGAAACACATGCATTTCATCCTTCTGGAGTGAGTTTTCTTGCTGGAATTCATATGCATTTTGTACTGTGCAGAATGTAGCTACCTGCTCGGGGGTTGTGTCATAGATGCACCTTTCCTGTAGGAGCTTATTGGAACTTTCATTGTTTGGCTAAGTTATTTAGGGTTGGTTTTGGAAGGTCTTTCAACTTTGGCCAAATCCGCTTTGTACGAAAGTTTTTCACAGCCCTGTTTCCAAGTGTCCACAAAGAGCTGCTGCTTGAAAGTGTCCACATGCACATCTCCCATACTGGTGTGCTCGTTTCACTACCTGGATTTTGGTTTCCTCTTCTTTCTTTGAAATGACAAGTCTTCATTCAGCATGCTACACACAGCTTGTAGCAGTTTCAGTTTGAAGCATGTTGGTGCTCTCAAAACGCTGTGTATCCTGTGTAGAGTGTGTCACTCTACAGCACTGAATACACAACTTAGAGCTCCTTTCAACACAGACACGCAAACACGTCTTTTTGGGAAAGTCCTAACTCAGGTAAATTGGAAATGTAAGGGTTTCATCGAAAACATGAAGACAATCATGCTTTTGAACTCTGCAACCGAAAGAAATGGCTTTTTGTACATGCCATTCTGAATTTCACTGCAAAATGCCCTTCTTTTCTGGTTTGTTGAAAGTTCAAAACACTTTAGGAAATAGAACGTGTTTGAAGAAGACTGATGCAGTGTGCGTTTTCCTGGATTTCAAGTGATTCGGGATACATACTCCTTGTTTTTCCACATTGTCTAAGAAACAACATGAGGCTTGCAAGAGATTGAAAAAATGCATCCTAAAACTTATGCCTGCAGTGAAAACACACGTTTCTACAAAGACTTGGAAGGAGCAAGCAAAAGAATAGTGGCTGAGAGTTCTTTCAGAGAGAAACACACGTATTTCATCCTTCTGTAGAGACGGTTAGGGTTACGATTGGACCTAGGGTAGGGTTATGTTGAGGGCTAGGGTTAGAGAGACGGTTAGGGTTACGATTGGACCTAGGGTTAGGGTTATGTTGAGGGCTAGGGTTAGAGAGAAGGTTAGGGTTACTTTTGGACCTAGGGTTAGGGTTATGTTGAGGGCTAGGGTTAGAGATATGGTTAGGGTTACGATTGGACCTAGGGTTAGGGTTATGTTGAGGGCTAGGGTTAGAGTTCCGGTTAGGGTTACACTTGAACCTAGGGTTAGGGTTATGTTGAGGGCTAGGCTTAGAGAGAAGGTTAGGGTTACAATTGGACCTAGGGTTAGGGTTATGTTGAGGGCTAGGGTTAGAGACCCGGTTAGGGTTACGATTGGACCTAGGGTTAGGGTTATGTTGAGGGCTAGGGTTAGAGAGAAGGTTAGGGTTACTTTTGGACCTAGGGTTAGGGTTATGTTGAGGGCTAGGGTTACAGATTCGGTTAGGGTTACGATTGGACCTAGGGTTAGGGTTATGTTTAGGGCTAGGGTTAGAGATCCGGTTAGGGTCCTATTGGCGTAGGGTTAGGGTTATGTTGAGGGCTAGGGTTAGAGATCCGGTTAGTATTACGATTGGACCTAGGGTTAGGGTTATGTTGAGGGCTAGAGTTACAGATCCGGTTAGGGTTACGATTTGACCTAGGGTTAGGGTTATGTTTAGGGCTAGGGTTAGAGTTCCGGTTAGGGTTACACTTGAACCTAGGGTTATCGTAACGTTGAGGGCTAGGCTTAGAGAGAAGGTTAGGGTTACAATTGGACGTAGGGTTAGGGTTATGTTGAGGGCTAGGGTTAGAGATCCGGTTAGGGTTACGATTGGACCTAGGGTTAGGGTTATGTTGAGGGCTAGGATTAGAGATCATGTTAGTATTACGATTGGACATAGGGTTAGGGTTATGTTGAGGGCTAGGGTTAGAGAGAAGGTTAGGGTTACTTTTGGACCTAGGGTTACGGTTATGTTGAGGGCTAGGATTAAAGATCCGGTTAGGGTTACGATTGGACCTAGGGTTAGGGTTATTTTGAGGGCTAGGGTTAGAGATCCGGTTAGGGTTACGATTGGACATAGGGTTAGGGTTATGTTGAGGGCTAGGGTTAGAGAAGAAGGTTAGGGTTACGATTGGACCTAGGGTTAGGGTTATGTTGAGGGCAAGGGTTAGAGATCCGGTTAGGGTTACGATTGGACCTAGGGTTAGGGTTATGTTGAGGCCCAGGGCTTGAGATCTGGTTAGGGTTAGATTGGACCTAGGGTTAGGGTTATGTTGAGCGCTAGGGTTAGAGATCAGGTTAGTATTACGATTGGACCTAGGGTTAGGGTTATGTTTAGGGCTAGGGATACAGATCCGGTTAGGGTTACGATTGGACCTAGGGTTAGGGTTATGTTGAGGGCTAGGGTTAGTGATCAGGTTAGTATTACGATTGGACCTAAGGTTAGCGTAACGTTGAGGGCTAGGTTTAGAATGACGGTTAGGGTTACGATTGGACCTAGGGTTAGGGTTATGTTGACGGCTAGGGTTAGAGATATGGTTAGGGTTATGATTGGACCTAGGGTTAGGGTTATGTATAGGGCTAGGGTTAGAGATCAGGTTAGAATTACGATTGGACCTAGGGTTAGGGTTATGTTGAGGGCTAGGGTTAGAGAGAAGGTTAGGGTTTCAATTGGACCGAGTGTTAAGGTTATGTTGAGGGCTAGGGTTACAGATTCGGTTAGGGTTACGATTGGACCTAGGGTTAGTGTTATGTTTAGGGCTAGGGTTAGAGATCCGGTTAGGGTCCTATTGGCGTAGGGTTAGGGTTATGTTGAGGGCTAGGGTTAGAGATCCGGTTAGTATTACGATTGGACCTAGGGTTAGGGTTATGTTGAGGGCTAGAGTTACAGATCCGGTTAGGGTTACGATTTGACCTAGGGTTAGGGTTATGTTTAGGGCTAGGGTTAGAGATCCGGTTAGGGTTACTATTGGACGTAGGGTTAGGGTTATGTTGAGGGCTAGGGTTAGAGATCCGGTTAGGGTTACGGTTGGACCTAGGGTTAGGGTTATGTTGAGGGCTAGGGTTAGAGATCAGGTTAGGGTTAAGATTGGACCTAGGGTTATAGTGATGTTGAGGGCTAGGGTATTCCAGCAGTGAAAACACACATTTCTATAAAGACTTTGAAGCAGCAAGCTAAAGCCTTGTGGCTGAGTGTTCTTTCATAGAGAAACATGCATGTCATCCTTCTGGAGTGAATTTTCATGCTGGAGTTCATATGCATTTTATACTGTGCAGAATGTAGCTACCTGCTGGGGGTTGTGTCATAGAAGCACCTTTTCTGCAGGAGCTTATTGGAACATTCATTGTTTGGCTAAGTTATTTAGGGTTGGTTTTGGAAGGTCTTTCAACCTTGGCCAAATTCCGCTTCGTACGCAAGTTTTTAATACCGCTGTTTCCAAGTGTCCACAAACAGCTGCTGCTTGAAACTGTCCACATGCACATCTCGTATACTGGGTGCTCGTTTCACTACCTGGATTTTGGTTTCCTCTTCTTTCTTTGAAATGACAAGTCTTCATTCAGCATTCTACACACACCTTGTACCAGCGTCAGTTTGAAGCATGTTGGTGCTCTCAAAACGCTGTGTAACCTATGTAGAGTGTGTTACTCTCCAGCACTGAATACACAACTTAGAGCTCCTTTCACCACAGGCACGCAAACACATCTTTTTGTGAAAGTCCTACTTCAGGTCCCTTGGAAATGTAAGGGTTTCATGGAGGACATGAAGTCAATCATGCTTTTGCACTCTACTACCAATAGAAATGACCTCTTGTACATGCCTGACTGAGTTTCACTGCAAAATGCCCTTGTTTTCTGGTTTCTTGAATGTTCTCAACACATCAGGAGAAAGAGCGTGTTTGAGCAAGATCGATGCAGTGTGCGTTTCCCTAGATTTCAAGTGATTTGGGAAATATAATCCTTATTTTTCCACATTGTGAAAGAAACATGAGGCTTGCAAGAGATTGAAAAAATGCATCCCAAAACGTACTCCAGCGGTGAAAGCACACGTTTCTACAAAGACTTTGAAGTAGCAAGTAAAAGCCAATGGCTGAGTGTTCTTTCAGAGAGAAACATACACATTTCATCCTTCTGGAGTGAATTTTCAGCCTGGAATTCATATGCATTTGTACCGTGCAGAATGTAAGTACCTGCTCGGGGGTTGTGTCATAGAAGCAACTTTCCTGCAGGAGCTTATTGGAACATTCATTGTTTGGCTAACTTCTTTGGGTTGGTTTTGGAAGGTCTTTCAACTTTAGCCAAATCCGCTTTCTTACGAAATTTTTTCACAGCCCTGTTTCCAAGAGCCCACAAAGAACTGCTGCTTAAAACTCTCCACATGCACATCTCCCATACTGGTGTGCTCGTTTCACTACCTGGATTTTGGTTTCCTCTTCTTTCTTTGAAATTACAAGCCCTCTTTCTGCATGCTACACACACCTTGTAGCAGCTTCAGTTTGCAGCATATTGGTGCTCTTAAAACGCTGAGTAACCTGTGTAGAGTGTGTCAATCTCCAGCACTGAATACACAACTTAGAGCTCCTTTCACCACAGACACGCAAACACATCTTTTTGTAAAAGTCCTACTTCTTTACTCTTGGAAATGTAAGGGTTTCATCGAGAACTTGAAGTCAATCATGCTTTTGCACTCTGCAACCAATAGGAATGAACTCTTGTACATACCCGTCTGAATTTCAGTGCAAAATGCCCTTCTTTTCTGGTTTGTTGAAAGTTCACAACACATTAGGAGATAGAGCGTGTTTGAAGAAGACTGATGCAGTGTGCGTTTTCCTTTATTTCTTGTGATTTGGGAAACATAATCCGTGATTTTCCACATTGTCTAAGAAACAACATGAGGCTTGCAAGAGATTGAAACAATGTATCCTAAAACTTATTCCAGCAGTGAAAACACACGGTTCTACAAAGACTTGGAAGGAGCAAGCAAAAGAATAGTGGCTGAGTGTCCTTTCAGAGAGAAACACATGCATTTCATCCTTCTGGAGTGAGTTTTCTTGCTGGAATTCATATGCATTTTGTACTGTGCAGAATGTAGCTACCTGCTCGGGGGTTGTGCCATAGATGCACCTTTCCTGTAGGAGCTTATTGGAACTTTCATTGTTTGGCTAAGTTATTTAGGGTTGGTTTTGGAAGGTCTTTCAACTTTGGCCAAATCCGCTTTGTACGAAAGTTTTTCACAGCCCTGTTTCCAAGTGTCCACAAAG
The DNA here is from genome assembly GCF_054644295.1 of Miniopterus natalensis. Taxonomy (NCBI): domain Eukaryota; kingdom Metazoa; phylum Chordata; class Mammalia; order Chiroptera; family Miniopteridae; genus Miniopterus; species Miniopterus natalensis. Next base: position 85,343,422 of record NC_142087.1, read on the forward strand.
AGCTGCTGCTTGAAAGTGTCCACATGCACATCTCCCATACTGGTGTGCTTGTTTCACTACCTGGATTTTGGTTTCCTCTTCTTTCTTTGAAATGACAAGTCTTCATTCAGCATGCTACACACAGCTTGTAGCAGTTTCAGTTTGAAGCATGTTGGTGCTCTCAAAACGCTGTGTATCCTGTGTAGAGTGTGTCACTCTACAGCACTGAATACACAACTTAGAGCTCCTTTCAACACAGACACGCAAACACGTCTTTTTGGGAAAGTCCAAACTCAGGTAAATTGGAAATGTAAGGGTTTCATCGAAAACATGAAGACAATCATGCTTTTGAACTCTGCAACCGAAAGAAATGGCTTTTTGTACATGCCATTCTGAATTTCACTGCAAAATGCCCTTCTTTTCTGGTTTGTTGAAAGTTCAAACCACTTTAGGAAATAGAACGTGTTTGAAGAAGACTGATGCAGTGTGCGTTTTCCTGGATTTCAAGTGATTCGGGATACATACTCCTTGTTTTTCCACATTGTCTAAGAAACAACATGAGGCTTGCAAGAGATTGAAAAAATGCATCCTAAAACTTATGCCTGCAGTGAAAACACACGTTTCTACAAAGACTTGGAAGGAGCAAGCAAAAGAATAGTGGCTGAGAGTTCTTTCAGAGAGAAACACACGTATTTCATCCTTCTGTAGAGACGGTTAGGGTTACGATTGGACCTAGGGTAGGGTTATGTTGAGGGCTAGGGTTAGAGAGACGGTTAGGGTTACGATTGGACCTAGGGTTAGGGTTATGTTGAGGGCTAGGGTTAGAGAGAAGGTTAGGGTTACTTTTGGACCTAGGGTTAGGGTTATGTTGAGGGCAAGGGTTAGAGATCCGGTTAGGGTTACGATTGGACCTAGGGTTAGGGTTATGTTGAGGCCCAGGGTTTGAGATCTGGTTAGGGTTAGATTGGACCTAGGGTTAGGGTTATGTTGAGGGATAGGGTTAGAGATCAGGTTAGTATTAGGATTGGACCTAGGGTTAGGGTTATATTTAGGGCTAGGGATACAGATCCGGTTAGGGTTACGATTGGACCTAGGGTTAGGGTTATGTTGAGGCCCAGGGTTTGAGATCTGTTTAGGGTTAGATTGGACCTAGGGTTAGGGTTATGTTGAGGGCTAGGGTTAGAGTTCCGGTTAGGGTTACACTTGAACCTAGGGTTATCGTAACGTTGAGGGCTAGGCTTAGAGAGAAGGTTAGGGTTACAATTGGACCTAGGGTTAGGGTTATGTTGAGGGCTAGGGTTAGAGAGAAGGTTAGGGTTACTTTTGGACCTAGGGTTACGGTTATGTTGAGGGCTAGGATTAGAGATCCGGTTAGGGTTACGATTGGACATAGGGTTAGGGTTATGTTGAGGGCTAGGGTTAGAGAGAAGGTTAGGGTTACTTTTGGACCTAGGGTTAGGGTTATGTTGAGGGCTAGGGTTAGAGATATGGTTAGGGTTACGATTGGACCTAGGGTTAGGATTATGTTGAGGGCAAGGGTTAGAGATCCGGTTAGGGTTAGGATTGGACCTAGGGTTAGGGTTATGTTGAGGCCCAGGGTTTGAGATCTGGTTAGGGTTAGATTGGACCTAGGGTTAGGGTTATGTTGAGGGCTAGGGTTAGAGATCAGGTTAGTATTACGATTGGACCTAGGGTTAGGGTTATGTTTAGGGCTAGGGATACAGATCCGGTTAGGGTTACGATTGGACCTAGGGTTAGGGTTATGTTGAGGGCTAGGGTTAGTGATCAGGTTAGTATTACGATTGGACCTAAGGTTAAGGTTATGTTGAGGGCTAGGGTTCAGATCCGGTTAGGGTTACGATTGGACCTAGGGTTAGCGTAACGTTGAGGGCTAGGATTAGAGAGACGGTTAGGGTTACGATTGGACCTAGGGTTAGGGTTATGTTGAGGGCTAGGGTTAGAGATATGGTTAGGGTTATGATTGGACCTAGGGTTAGGGTTATGTATAGGGCTAGGGTTAGAGAGAAGGTTAGGGTTTCAATTGGACCTAGGGTTAGGGTTATGTTGAGGGCTAGGGGTACAGATCCAGTTAGGGTTACGATTGGACCTAGGGTTAGGGTTATGTTTAGGGCTAGGGTTAGAGATCCGGTTAGGGTTACTATTGGACGTAGGGTTAGGGTTATGTTGAGGGCTAGGCTTAGAGATCCGGTTAGGGTTACGGTTGGACCTAGGGTTAGGGTTATGTTGAGGGCTAGGGTTAGAGATCAGGTTAGGGTTAAGATTCGACCTAGGGTTATAGTGATGTTGAGGGCTAGGGTATTCCTGCAGTGAAAACACACATTTCTATAAAGACTGTGAAGCAGCAAGCTAAAGCCTTCTGGCTGAGTGTTCTTTCATAGAGAAACATGCATTTCATCCTTCTGGAGTGAATTTTCATGCTGGAGTTCATATGCATTTTATACTGTGCAGAATGTAGCTACCTGCTGGGGGTTGTGTCATAGAAGCACCTTTTCTGCAGGAGCTTATTGGAACATTCATTGTTTGGCTAAGTTATTTAGGGTTTGTTTTGGAAGGTCTTTCAACCTTGGCCAAATCCCGCTTCGTACGCAAGTTTTTAATACCGCTGTTTCCAAGTGTCCACAAACAGCTGCTGCTTGAAACTGTCCACATGCACATCTCGTATACTGGTGTGCTCGTTTCACTACCTGGATTTTGGTTTCCTCTTCTTTCTTTGAAATGACAAGTCTTCATTCAGCATTCTACACACACCTTGTACCAGCTTCAGTTTGAAGCATGTTGGTGCTCTCAAAACGCTGTGTAACCTATGTAGAGTGTGTTACTCTCCAGCACTGAATACACAACTTAGAGCTCCTTTCACCACAGACACGCAAACACATCTTTTTGTGAAAGTCCTACTTCAGGTCCCTTGGAAATGTAAGGGTTTCATGGAGAACATGAAGTCAATCATGCTTTTGCACTCTACTACCAATAGAAATGACCTCTTGTACATGCCTGACTGAGTTTCACTGCAAAATGCCCTTGTTTTCTGGTCTCTTGAATGTTCTCAACACATTAGGAGAAAGAGCGTGTTTGAGCAAGATCGATGCAGTGTGCGTTTCCCTAGATTTCAAGTGATTTGGGAAATATAATCCTTATTTTTCCACATTGTGAAAGAAACATGAGGCTTGCAAGAGATTGAAAAAATGCATCCCAAAACGTACTCCAGCGGTGAAAGCACACGTTTCTACAAAGACTTTGAAGTAGCAAGTAAAAGCCAATGGCTGAGTGTTCTTTCAGAGAGAAACATACACATTTCATCCTTCTGGAGTGAATTTTCAGCCTGGAAATCATATGCATTTGTACCGTGCAGAATGTAACTACCTGCTCGGGGGTTGTGTCATAGAAGCAACTTTCCTGCAGGAGCTTATTGGAACATTCATTGTTTGGCTAACTTCTTTGGGTTGGTTTTGGAAGGTCTTTCAACTTTAGCCAAATCCGCTTTCTTACGAAATTTTTTCACAGCCCTGTTTCCAAGAGCCCACAAAGAACTGCTGCTTAAAACTCTCCACATGCACATCTCCCATACTGGTGTGCTCGTTTCACTACCTGGATTTTGGTTTCCTCTTCTTTCTTTGAAATTACAAGCCCTCTTTCTGCATGCTACACACACCTTGTAGCAGTTTCAGTTTGCAGCATATTGGTGCTCTTAAAACGCTGAGTAACCTGTGTAGAGTGTGTCAATCTCCAGCACTGAATACACAACTTAGAGCTCCTTTCACCACAGACACGCAAACACATCTTTTTGTAAAAGTCCTACTTCTTTACTCTTGGAAATGTAAGGGTTTCATCGAGAACTTGAAGTCAATCATGCTTTTGCACTCTGCAACCAATAGGAATGAACTCTTGTACATACCCGTCTGAATTTCAGTGCAAAATGCCCTTCTTTTCTGGTTTGTTGAAAGTTCACAACACATTAGGAGATAGAGCGTGTTTGAAGAAGACTGATGCAGTGTGCGTTTTCCTTTATTTCTTGTGATTTGGGAAACATAATCCGTGATTTTCCACATTGTCTAAGAAACAACATGAGGCTTGCAAGAGATTGAAACAATGCATCCTAAAACTTATTCCAGCAGTGAAAACACACGGTTCTACAAAGACTTGGAAGGAGCAAGCAAAAGAATAGTGGCTGAGTGTCCTTTCAGAGAGAAACACATGCATTTCATCCTTCTGGAGTGAGTTTTCTTGCTGGAATTCATATGCATTTTGTACTGTGCAGAATGTAGCTACCTGCTGGGGGTTGTGTCATAGATGCACCTTTCCTGTAGGAGCTTATTGGAACTTTCATTGTTTGGCTAAGTTATTTAGGGTTGGTTTTGGAAGGTCTTTCAACTTTGGCCAAATCCGCTTTGTACGAAAGTTTTTCACAGCCCTGTTTCCAAGTGTCCACAAAGAGCTGCTGCTTGAAAGTGTCCACATGCACATCTCCCATACTGGTGTGCTCGTTTCACTACCTGGATTTTGGTTTCCTCTTCTTTCTTTGAAATGACAAGTCTTCATTCAGCATGCTACACACAGCTTGTAGCAGTTTCAGTTTGAAGCATGTTGGTGCTCTCAAAAGGCTGTGTATCCTGTGTAGAGTGTGTCACTCTACAGCACTGAATACACAACGTAGAGCTCCTTTCAACACAGACACGCAAACACGTTTTTTTGTGTAAGTCCTAACTCAGGTAAATTGGAAATGTAAGGGTTTCATCGAAAACATGAAGACAATCATGCTTTTGAATTCTGCAACCGAAAGAAATGGCTTTTTGTACATGCCATTCTGAATTTCACTGCAAAATGCCCTTCTTTTCTGGTTTGTTGAAAGTTCAAAACACTTTAGGAAATAGAACGTGTTTGAAGAAGACTGATGCAGTGTGCGTTTTCCTGGATTTCAAGTGATTCGGGATACATACTCCTTGTTTTTCCACATTGTCTAAGAAACAACATAAGGCTTGCAAGAGATTGAAAAAATGCATCCTAAAACTTATGCCTGCAGTGAAAACACACGTTTCTACAAAGACTTGGAAGGAGCAAGCAAAAGAATAGTGGCTGAGAGTTCTTTCAGAGAGAAACACACGTATTTCATCCTTCTGTAGCGACGGTTAGGGTTACGATTGGACCTAGGGTAGGGTTATGTTGAGGGCTAGGGTTAGAGAGACGGTTAGGGTTACGATTGGACCTAGGGTTAGGGTTATGTTGAGGGCTAGGGTTAGAGAGAAGGTTAGGGTTACTTTTGGACCTAGGGTTAGGGCTATGTTGAGGGCTAGGGTTAGAGATATGGTTAGGGTTACGATTGGACCTAGGGTTAGGGTTATGTTGAGGGCTAGGGTTAGAGTTCCGGTTAGGGTTACACTTGAACCTAGGGTTAGGGTTATGTTGAGGGCTAGGCTTAGAGAGAAGGTTAGGGTTACAATTGGACCTAGGGTTAGGGTTATGTTGAGGGCTAGGGTTAGAGACCCGGTTAGGGTTACGATTGGACCTAGGGTTAGGGTTATGTTGAGGGCTAGGGTTAGAGAGAAGGTTAGGGTTACTTTTGGACCTAGGGTTAGGGTTATGTTGAGGGCTAGGGTTAGAGATATGGTTAGGGTTACGATTGGACCTAGGGTTAGGGTTATGTTTAGGGCTAGGGTTAGAGATCTGGTTAGGGTTACGATTGGACCTAGGGTTAGGGTTATGTTGAGGGCTAGGGTTAGAGATATGGTTAGGGTTACGATTGGACCTAGGGTTAGGGTTATGTTTAGGGCTAGGGTTAGAGATCTGGTTAGGGTTACGATTGGACCTAGGGTTAGGGTTATGTTGAGGGCTAGGGTTAGAGAGAAGGTTAGGGTTATGATTGGACCTAGGGTTAGGGTAATGTATAGGGCTAGGGTTAGAGAGAAGTTTAGGGTTTCAATTGGACCTAGGGTTAGGGTTATGTTGAGGGCTAGGGGTACAGATCCAGTTCGGGTTACGATTGGACCTAGGGTTAGGGTTATGTTTAGGGCTAGGGTTAGAGATCCGGTTAGGGTTACTCTTGGACGTAGGGTTAGGGTTATGTTGAGGGCTAGGCTTAGAGATCCGGTTAGGGTTACGGTTGGACCTAGGGTTAGGGTTATGTTGAGGGCTAGGGTTAGAGATCAGGTTAGGGTTAAGATTCGACCTAGGGTTATAGTGATGTTGAGGGCTAGGGTATTCCTGCAGTGAAAACACACATTTCTATAAAGACTGTGAAGCAGCAAGCTAAAGCCTCTGGCTGAGTGTTCTTTCATAGAGAAACATGCATTTCATCCTTCTGGAGTGAATTTTCATGCTGGAGTTCATATGCATTTTATACTGTGCAGAATGTAGCTACCTGCTGGGGGTTGTGTCATAGAAGCACCTTTTCTGCAGGAGCTTATTGGAACATTCATTGTTTGGCTAAGTTATTTAGGGTTGGTTTTGGAAGGTCTTTCAACCTTGGCCAAATCCCGCTTCGTACGCAAGTTTTTAATACCGCTGTTTCCAAGTGTCCACAAACAGCTGCTGCTTGAAACTGTCCACATGCACATCTCGTATACTGGTGTGCTCATTTCACTACCTGGATTTTGGTTTCCTCTTCTTTCTTTGAAATGACAAGTCTTCATTCAGCATTCTACACACACCTTGTACCAGCTTCAGTTTGAAGCATGTTGGTGCTCTCAAAACGCTGTGTAACCTATGTAGAGTGTGTTACTCTCCAGCACTGAATACACAACTTAGAGCTCCTTTCACCACAGACACGCAAACACATCTTTTTGTGAAAGTCTTACTTCAGGTCCCTTGGAAATGTAAGGGTTTCATGGAGAACATGAAGTCAATCATGCTTTTGCACTCTACTACCAATAGAAATGACCTCTTGTACATGCCTGACTGAGTTTCACTGCAAAATGCCCTTGTTTTCTGGTCTCTTGAATGTTCTCAACACATTAGGAGAAAGAGCGTGTTTGAGCAAGATCGATGCAGTGTGCGTTTCCCTAGATTTCAAGTGATTTGGGAAATATAATCCTTATTTTTCCACATTGTGAAAGAAACATGAGGCTTGCAAGAGATTGAAAAAATGCATCCGAAAACGTACTCCAGCGGTGAAAGCACACGTTTCTACAAAGACTTTGAAGTAGCAAGTAAAAGCCAATGGCTGAGTGTTCTTTCAGAGAGAAACATACACATTTCATCCTTCTGGAGTGAATTTTCAGCCTGGAAATCATATGCATTTGTACCGTGCAGAATGTAACTACCTGCTCGGGGGTTGTGTCATAGAAGCAACTTTCCTGCAGGAGCTTATTGGAACATTCATTGTTTGGCTAACTTCTTTGGGTTGGTTTTGGAAGGTCTTTCAACTTTAGCCAAATCCGCTTTCTTATGAAATTTTTTCACAGCCCTGTTTGCAAGAGCCCACAAAGAACTGCTGCTTAAAACTCTCCACATGCACATCTCCCATACTGGTGTGCTCGTTTCACTACCTGGATTTTGGTTTCCTCTTCTTTCTTTGAAATTACAAGCCCTCTTTCTGCATGCTACACACACCTTGTAGCAGTTTCAGTTTGCAGCATATTGGTGCTCTTAAAACGCTGAGTAACCTGTGTAGAGTGTGTCAATCTCCAGCACTGAATACACAACTTAGAGCTCCTTTCACCACAGACACGCAAACACATCTTTTTGTAAAAGTCCTACTTCTTTACTCTTGGAAATGTAAGGGTTTCATCGAGAACTTGAAGTCAATCATGCTTTTGCACTCTGCAACCAATAGGAATGAACTCTTGTACATACCCGTCTGAATTTCAGTGCAAAATGCCCTTCTTTTCTGGTTTGTTGAAAGTTCACAACACATTAGGAAATAGAGCGTGTTTGAAGAAGACTGATGCAGTGTGCGTTTTCCTTTATTTCTTGTGATTTGGGAAACATAATCCGTGATTTTCCACATTGTCTAAGAAACAACATGAGGCTTGCAAGAGATTGAAACAATGCATCCTAAAACTTATTCCAGCAGTGAAAACACACGGTTCTACAAAGACTTGGAAGGAGCAAGCAAAAGAATAGTGGCTGAGTGTCCTTTCAGAGAGAAACACATGCATTTCATCCTTCTGGAGTGAGTTTTCTTGCTGGAATTCATATGCATTTTGTACTGTGCAGAATGTAGCTACCTGCTGGGGGTTGTGTCATAGATGCACCTTTCCTGTAGGAGCTTATTGGAACTTTCATTGTTTGGCTAAGTTATTTAGGGTTGGTTTTGGAAGGTCTTTCAACTTTGGCCAAATCCGCTTTGTACGAAAGTTTTTCACAGCCCTGTTTCCAAGTGTCCACAAAGAGCTGCTGCTTGAAACTGTCCACATGCACATCTCGTATACTGGGTGCTCGTTTCACTACCTGGATTTTGGTTTCCTCTTCTTTCTTTGAAATGACAAGTCTTCATTCAGCATGCTACACACAGCTTGTAGCAGTTTCAGTTTGAAGCATGTTGGTGCTCTCAAAACGCTGTGTATCCTGTGTAGAGTGTGTCACTCTACAGCACTGAATACACAACTTAGAGCTCCTTTCAACACAGACACGCAAACACGTCTTTTTGGGAAAGTCCTAACTCAGGTAAATTGGAAATGTAAGGGTTTCATCGAAAACATGAAGACAATCATGCTTTTGAACTCTGCAACCGAAAGAAATGGCTTTTTGTACATGCCATTCTGAATTTCACTGCAAAATGCCCTACTTCTCTGGTTTGTGAAAGTTCAAAACACTTTAGGAAATAGAACGTGTTTGAAGAAGACTGATGCAGTGTGCGTTTTCCTGGATTTCAAGTGATTCGGGATACATACTCCTTCTTTTTCCACATTGTCTAAGAAACAATATGAGGCTTGCAAGAGATTGAAAAAATGCATCCTAAAACTTATGCCTGCAGTGAAAACACACGTTTCTACAAAGTCTTGGAAGGAGCAAGCAAAAGAATAGTGGCTGAGAGTTCTTTCAGAGAGAAACACACGTATTTCATCCTTCTGTAGCGACGGTTAGGGTTACGATTGGACCTAGGGTAGGGTTATGTTGAGGGCTAGGGTTAGAGAGACGGTTAGGGTTACGATTGGACCTAGGGTTAGGGTTCTGTTGAGGGCTAGGGTTAGATAGAAGGTTAGGGTTACTTTTGGACCTAGGGTTAGGGCTATGTTGAGGGCTAGGGTTAGAGATATGGTTAGGGTTACGATTGGACCTAGGGTTAGGGTTATGTTGAGGGCTAGGGTTAGAGTTCAGGTTACGGTTACACTTGAACCTAGGGTTAGGGTTATGTTGAAGGCTAGGTTAGAGAGAAGGTTAGGGTTACAATTGGACCTAGGGTTAGGGTTATGTTGAGGGTTAGGGTTAGAGACCCGGTTAGGGTTACGATTGGACCTAGGGTTAGGGTTATGTTGAGGGCTAGGGTTAGAGAGAAGGTTAGGGTTACTTTTGGACCTAGGGTTAGGGTTATGTTGAGGGCTAGGGTTAGAGATATGGTTAGGGTTACGATTGGACCTAGGGTTAGGGTTATGTTGAGGGCAAGGGTAAGAGATCCGGTTAGGGTTACGATTGGACCTAGGGTTAGGGTTATGTTGAGGGCTAGGGTTAGAGATCCGGTTAGGTTTACGATTGGACCTAGGGTTAGGGTTATGTTGAGGGCTAGGGATAGAGAGAAGGTTAGGGTTACTTTTGGACCTAGGGTTAGGGTTATGTTTAGGGCTAGGTTTAGAGATATGGTTAGGGTTACGATTGGACCTAGGGTTAGGGTTATGTTGAGGGCAAGGGTTAGAGATCCGGTTAGGGTTACGATTGGACCTAGGGTTAGGGTTATGTTGAGGCCCAGGGTTTGAGAACTGGTTAGGGTTACGATTGGACCTAGGGTTAGGGTTATGTTGAGGGCTAGGGTTAGAGATCAGGTTAGTATTACGATTGGACCTAGGGTTAGGGTTATGTTGAGGGCTAGGGTTAGTGATCAGGTTAGTATTATGATTGGACCTAAGGTTAAGGTTATGTTGAGGGCTAGGGTTCAGATCCGGTTAGGGTTACGATTGGACCTAGGGTTAGGGTTATGTTTAGGGCTAGGGTTAGAGATCCGGTGAGGGTTACGGTTGGACCTAGGGTTAGGGTTATGTTGAGGGCTAGGGTTAGAGATCAGGTTAGGGTTAAGATTGGACCTAGGGTTATAGTGATGTTGAGGGCTAGGGTATTCCAGCAGTGAAAACACACATTTCTATAAAGACTTTGAAGCAGCAAGCTAAAGCCTTGTGGCTGAGTGTTCTTTCATAGAGAAACATGCATTTCATCCTTCTGGAGTGAATTTTCATGCTGGAGTTCATATGCATTTTATACTGTGCAGAATGTAGCTACCTGCTGGGGGTTGTTTCATAGAAGCACCTTTTCTGCAGGAGCTTATTGGAACATTCATTGTTTGGCTAAGTTATTTAGGGTTGGTTTTGGAAGGTCTTTCAACCTTGGTCAAATCCCGCTTCGTACGCAAGTTTTTAATAGCGCTGTTTCCAAGTGTCCACAAACAGCTACTGCTTGAAACTGTCCACATGCACATCTCGTATACTGGTGTGCTCGTTTCACTACCTGGATTTTGATTTCCTCTTCTTTCTTTGAAATGACAAGTCTTCATTCAGCATTCTACACACACCTTGTACCAGCTTCAGTTTGAAGCATGTTGGTGCTCTCAAAACGCTGTGTAACCTATGTAGAGTGTGTTACTCTCCAGCACTGAATACACAACTTAGAGCTCCTTTCACCACAGACACGCAAACACATCTTTTTGTGAAAGTCCTACTTCAGGTCCCTTGGAAATGTAAGGGTTTCATGGAGGACATGAAGTCAATCATGCTTTTGCACTCTACTACCAATAGAAATGACCTCTTGTACATGCCTGACTGAGTTTCACTGCAAAATGCCCTTGTTTTCTGTTTTCTTGAATGTTCTCAACACATTAGGAGAAAGAGCGTGTTTGAGCAAGATCGATGCAGTGTGCGTTTCCCTAGATTTCAAGTGATTTGGGAAATATAATCCTTATTTTTCCACATTGTGAAAGAAACATGAGGCTTGCAAGAGATTGAAAAAATGCATCCCAAAACGTACTCCAGCGGTGAAAGCACACGTTTCTACAAAGACTTTGAAGTAGCAAGTAAAAGCCAATGGCTGAGTGTTCTTTCAGAGAGAAACATACACATTTCATCCTTCTGGAGTGAATTTTCAGCCTGGAATTCATATGCATTTGTACCGTGCAGAATGTAACTACCTGCTCGGGGGTTGTGTCATAGAAGCAACTTTCCTGCAGGAGCTTATTGGAACATTCATTGTTTGGCTAACTTCTTTGGGTTGGTTTTGGAAGGTCTTTCAACTTTAGCCAAATCCGCTTTCTTACGAAATTTTTTCACAGCCCTGTTTCCAAGAGCCCACAAAGAACTGCTGCTTAAAACTCTCCACATGCACATCTCCCATACTGGTGTGCTCGTTTCACTACCTGGATTTTGGTTTCCTCTTCTTTCTTTGAAATTACAAGCCCTCTTTCTGCATGCTACACACACCTTGTAGCAGTTTCAGTTTGCAGCATATTGGTGCTCTTAAAACGCTGAGTAACCTGTGTAGAGTGTGTCAATCTCCAGCACTGAATACACAACTTAGAGCTCCTTTCACCACAGACACGCAAACACATCTTTTTGTAAAAGTCCTACTTCTTTACTCTTGGAAATGTAAGGGTTTCATCGAGAACTTGAAGTCAATCATGCTTTTGCACTCTGCAACCAATAGGAATGAACTCTTGTACATACCCGTCTGAATTTCAGTGCAAAATGCCCTTCTTTTCTGGTTTGTTGAAAGTTCACAACACATTAGGAGATAGAGCGTGTTTGAAGAAGACTGATGCAGTGTGCGTTTTCCTTTATTTCTTGTGATTTGGGAGACATAATCCGTGATTTTCCACATTGTCTAAGAAACAACATGAGGCTTGCAAGAGATTGAAACAATGCATCCTAAAACTTATTCCAGCAGTGAAAACACACGGTTCTACAAAGACTTGGAAGGAGCAAGCAAAAGAATAGTGGCTGAGTGTCCTTTCAGAGAGAAACACATGCATTTCATCCTTCTGGAGTGAGTTTTCTTGCTGGAATTCATATGCATTTTGTACTGTGCAGAATGTAGCTACCTGCTCGGGGGTTGTGTCATAGATGCACCTTTCCTGTAGGAGCTTATTGCAACTTTCATTGTTTGGCTAAGTTATTTAGGGTTGGTTTTGGAAGGTCTTTCAACTTTGGCCAAATCCGCTTTGTACGAAAGTTTTTCACAGCCCTGTTTCCAAGTGTCCACAAAGAGCTGCTGCTTGAAAGTGTCCACATGCACATCTCCCATACTGGTGTGCTCGTTTCATTACCTGGATTTTGGTTTCCTCTTCTTTCTTTGAAATGACAAGTCTTCATTCAGCATGCTACACACAGCTTGTAGCAGTTTCAGTTTGAAGCATGTTGGTGCTCTCAAAAGGCTGTGTATCCTGTGTAGAGTGTGTCACTCTACAGCACTGAATACACAACTTAGAGCTCCTTTCAACACAGACACGCAAACACGTCTTTTTGGGTAAGTCCTAACTCAGGTAAATTGGAAATGTAAGGGTTTCATCGAAAACATGAAGACAATCATGCTTTTGAACTCTGCAACCGAAAGAAATGGCTTTTTGTACATGCCATTCTGAATTTCACTGCAAAATGCCCTTCTTCTCTGGTTTGTGAAAGTTCAAAACACTTTAGGAAATAGAACGTGTTTGAAGAAGACTGATGCAGTGTGCGTTTTCCTGGATTTCAAGTGATTCGGGATACATACTCCTTGTTTTTCCACATTGTCTAAGAAACAATATGAGGCTTGCAAGAGATTGAAAAAATGCATCCTAAAACTTATGCCTGCAGTGAAAACACACGTTTCTACAAAGACTTGGAAGGAGCAAGCAAAAGAATAGTGGCTGAGAGTTCTTTCAGAGAGAAACACACGTATTTCATCCTTCTGTAGAGAGGGTTAGGGTTACGATTGGACCTAGGGTAGGGTTATGTTGAGGGCTAGGGTTAGAGAGACGGTTAGGGTTACGATTGGACCTAGGGTTAGGGTTATGTTGAAGTCTAGGGTTAGAGTTCCGGTTAGGGTTACACTTGAACCTAGGGTTAGCGTAACGTTGAGGGCTAGGCTTAGAGAGAAGGTTAGGGTTACAATTGGACCTAGGGTTAGGGTTATGTTGAGGGCTAGGGTTAGAGAGAAGGTTAGGGTTACTTTTGGACCTAGGGTTACGGTTATGTTGAGGGCTAGGATTAGAGATCATGTTAGTATTACGATTGGACCTAGGGTTAGGGTTATGTTGAGGGCTAGGGTTAGAGATCCGGTTAGGGTTACGATTGGACCTAGGGTTAGGGTTATGTTGAGGGCTAGGGTTAGATAGAAGGTTAGGGTTACTTTTGGACCTAGGGTTAGGGTTATGTTGAGGGCTAGGGTTAGAGATATGGTTAGGGTTACGATTGGACCTAGGGTTAGGGTTATGTTGAGGGCAAGGGTTAGAGATCCGGTTAGGGTTACGATTGGACCTAGGGTTAGGGTTATGTTGAGGGCTAGGGTTAGAAATCCGGTTAGGGTTACGATTGGACCTAAGGTTAAGGTTATGTTGAGGGCTAGGGTTCAGATCCGGTTAGGGTTACGATTGGACCTAGGGTTAGCGTAACTTTGAGGGCTAGGGTTAGAGAGACGGTTAGGGTTACGATTGGACCTAGGGTTAGGGTTATGTTGAGGGCTTGGTTTAGAGATATGGTTAGGGTTATGATTGGACCTAGGGTTAGGGTTATGTATAGGGCTAGGGTTAGAGATCAGGTTAGGGTTACGATTAGACCTAGGGTTAGGGTTATGTTGAGGGCTAGGGTTACAGATCCGGTTAGGGTTACGATTGGACCTAGGGTTAGGGTTATGTTTAGGGCTAGGGTTAGAGATCCGGTTAGGGTTACTATTGGACGTAGGGTTAGGGTTATGTTGAGGGCTAGGGTTAGAGATCCGGTTAGTATTACGATTGGAACTAGGGTTAGGGTTATGTTGAGGGCTAGAGTTACAGATCCGGTTAGGGTTACGATTTGACCTAGGGTTAGGGTTATGTTTAAGGCTAGGGTTAGAGATCCGGTTAGGGTTACTATTGGACGTAGGGTTAGGGTTATGTTGAGGGCTAGGGTTAGAGATCCGGTTAGGGTTACGTTTGGACCTAGGGTTAGGGTTGTGTTGAGGGCTAGGGTTAGAGATCAGGTTAGGGTTAAGATTGGACCTAGGGTTATAGTGATGTTGAGGGCTAGGGTATTCCAGCAGTGAAAACACACATTTCTATAAAGACTTTGAAGCAGCAAGCTGAAGCCTTGTGGCTGAGTGTTCTTTCATAGAGAAACATGCATTTCATCCTTCTGGAGTGAATTTTCATGCTGGAGTTCATATGCATTTTATACTGTGCAGAATGTAGCTACCTGCTGGGGGTTGTGTCATAGAAGCACATTTTCTGCAGGAGCTTATTGGAACATTCATTGTTTGGCTAAGTTATTTAGGGTTGGTTTTGGAAGGTCTTTCAACCTTGGCCAAATCCCGCTTCGTACGCAAGTTTTTAATAGCGCTGTTTCCAAGTGTCCACAAAGAGCTGCTGCTTGAAACTGTCCACATGCACATCTCGTATACTGGTGTGCTCGTTTCACTACCTGGATTTTGGTTTCCTCTTCTTTCTTTGAAATGACAAGTCTTCATTCAGCATTCTACACACACCTTGTACCAGCTTCAGTTTGAAGCATGTTGGTGCTCTCAAAACGCTGTGTAACCTATGTAGAGTGTGTTACTCTCCAGCACTGAATACACAACTTAGAGCTCCTTTCACCACAGACACGCAAACACATCTTTTTGTGAAAGTCCTATTTCAGGTCCCTTGGAAATGTAAGGGTTTCATGGAGAACATGAAGTCAATCATGCTTTTGCACTCTACTACCAATAGAAATGACCTCTTGTACATGCCTGACTGAGTTTCACTGCAAAATGCCCTTGTTTTCTGGTCTCTTGAATGTTCTCAACACATTAGGAGAAAGAGCGTGTTTGAGCAAGATCGATGCAGTGTGCGTTTCCCTAGATTTCAAGTGATTTGGGAAATATAATCCTTATTTTTCCACATTGTGAAAGAAACATGAGGCTTGCAAGAGATTGAAAAAATGCATCCCAAAACGTACTCCAGCGGTGAAAGCACACGTTTCTACAAAGACTTTGAAGTAGCAAGTAAAAGCCAATGGCTGAGTGTTCTTTCAGAGAGAAACATACACATTTCATCCTTCTGGAGTGAATTTTCAGCCTGGAATTCATATGCATTTGTACCGTGCAGAATGTAACTACCTGCTCGGGGGTTGTGTCATAGAAGCAACTTTCCTGCAGGAGCTTATTGGAACATTCATTGTTTGGCTAACTTCTTTGGGTTGGTTTTGGAAGGTCTTTCAACTTTAGCCAAATCCGCTTTCTTACGAAATTTTTTCACAGCCCTGTTTCCAAGAGCCCACAAAGAACTGCTGCTTAAAACTCTCCACATGCACATCTCCCATACTGGTGTGCTCGTTTCACTACCTGGATTTTGGTTTCCTCTTCTTTCTTTGAAATTACAAGCCCTCTTTCTGCATGCTACACACACCTTGTAGCAGTTTCAGTTTGCTGCATATTGGTGCTCTTAAAACGCTGAGTAACCTGTGTAGAGTGTGTCAATCTCCAGCACTGAATACACAACTTAGAGCTCCTTTCACCACAGACAGGCAAACACATCTTTTTGTAAAAGTCCTACTTCTTTACTCTTGGAAATATAAGGGTTTCATCGAGAACTTGAAGTCAATCATGCTTTTGCACTCTGCAACCAATAGGAATGAACTCTTGTACATACCCGTCTGAATTTCAGTGCAAAATGCCCTTCTTTTCTGGTTTGTTGAAAGTTCACAACACATTAGGAGATAGAGCGTGTTTGAAGAAGACTGATGCAGTGTGCGTTTTCCTTTATTTCTTGTGATTTGGGAAACATAATCCGTGATTTTCCACATTGTCTAAGAAACAACATGAGGCTTGCAAGAGATTGAAACAATGCATCCTAAAACTTATTCCAGCAGTGAAAACACACGGTTCTACAAAGACTTGGAAGGAGCAAGCAAAAGAATAGTGGCTGAGTGTCTTTTCAGAGAGAAACACATGCATTTCATCCTTCTGGAGTGAGTTTTCTTGCTGGAATTCATATGCATTTTGTACTGTGCAGAATGTAGCTACCTGCTCGGGGGTTGTGTCATAGATGCACCTTTCCTGTAGGAGCTTATTGGAACTTTCATTGTTTGGCTAAGTTATTTAGGGTTGGTTTTGGAAGGTCTTTCAACTTTGCCAAATCCGCTTTGTACGAAAGTTTTTCACAGCACTGTTTCAAAGTGTCCACAAAGAGCTGCTGCTTGAAAGTGTCCACATGCACATCTCCCATACTGGTGTGCTCGTTTCACTACCTGGATTTTGGTTTCCTCTTCTTTCTTTGAAATGACAAGTCTTCATTCAGCATGCTACACACAGCTTGTAGCAGTTTCAGTTTGAAGCATGTTGGTGCTCTCAAAACGTTGTGTATCCTGGGTAGAGTGTGTCACTCTACAGCACTGAATACACAACTTAGAGCTCCTTTCAACACAGACACGCAAACACGTCTTTTTGGGAAAGTCCTTACTCAGGTAAATTGGAAATGTAAGGGTTTCATCGAAAACATGAAGACAATCATGCTTTTGAACTCTGCAACCGAAAGAAATGGCTTTTTGTACATGCCATTCTGAATTTCAGTGCAAAATGCCCTTCTTTTCTGGTTTGTTGAAAGTTCAAAACACTTTAGGAAATAGAACGTGTTTGAAGAAGACTGATGCAGTGTGCGTTTTCCTGGATTTCAAGTGATTCGGGATACATACTCCTTGTTTTTCCACATTGTCTAAGAAACAACATGAGGCTTGCAAGAGATTGAAAAAATGCATCCTAAAACTTATGCCTGCAGTGAAAACACACGTTTCTACAAAGACTTGGAAGGAACAAGGAAAAGAATAGTGGCTGAGAGTTCTTTCAGAGAGAAACACACGTATTTCATCCTTCTGTAGAGACGGTTAGGGTTACGATTGGACCTAGGGTAGGGTTATGTTGAGGGCTAGGGTTAGAGAGACGGTTAGGGTTACGATTGGACCTAGGGTTAGGCTTATGTTGAGGGCTAGGGTTAGAGAGAAGGTTAGGGTTACTTTTGGACCTAGGGTTAGGGTTATGTTGAGGGCTAGGGTTAGAGATATGGTTAGGGTTACGATTGGACCTAGGGTTAGGGTTTGTTGAGGGCTAGGGTTAGAGAGAAGGTTAGGGTTACTTTTGGACCTAGGGTTAGGGTTATGTTGAGGGCTAGGGTTAGAGTTCCGTTTAGGGTTACACTTGAACCTAGGGTTAGCGTAACGTTGAGGGCTAGGCTTAGAGAGAAGGTTAGGGTTACAATTGGACCTAGGGTTAGGGTTATGTTGAGGGCTAAGGTTAGAGATCCGGTTAGGGTTACGATTGCACCTAGGGTTAGGGTTATGTTGAGGGCTAGGATTAGAGATCATGTTAGTATTACGATTGGACATAGGGTTAGGGTTATGTTGAGGGCTAGGGTTAGAGATATGGTTAGGGTTACGATTGGACCTAGGGTTAGGGTTATGTTGAGGGCAAGGGTTAGAGATCCGGTTAGGGTTACGATTGGACCTAGGGTTACGGTTATGTTGAGGGCTAGGGTTAGTGATCAGGTTATTATTACGATTGGACCTAAGGTTAAGGTTATGTTGAGGGCTAGGGTTCAGATCCGGTTAGGGTTACGATTGGACCTAGGGTTAGCGTAACGTTGAGGGCTAGGGTTAGAGAGATGGTTAGGGTTACGATTGGACCTAGGGTTAGGGTTATGTTGAGGGCTAGGTTTAGAGATATGGTTAGGGTTATGATTGGACCTAGGGTTAGGGTTATGTATAGGGCTATGGTTAGAGATCAGGTTAGGGTTACGATTGGACCTAGGGTTAGGGTTATGTTGAGGGCTAGGGTTAGAGATATGGTTAGGGTTATGATTGGACCTAGGGTTAGGGTTATGTATAGGGCTATGGTTAGAGATCAGGTTAGGGTTACGATTGGACCTAGGGTTAGGGTTATGTTGAGGGCTAAGGTTAGAGAGAAGGTTAGGGTTTCAATTGGACCTAGGGTTAGGGTTATGTTGAGGGCTAGGGTTAGAGATCCGGTTAGTATTACGATTGGAGCTAGGGTTAGGGTTATGTTGAGGGCTAGAGTTACAGATCCGGTTAGGGTTACGATTTGACCTAGGGTTAGGGTTATGTTTAGGGCTAGGGTTAGAGATCCGGTTAGGGTTACTATTGGAGGTAGGGTTAAGGTTATGTTGAGGGCTAGGGTTAGAGATCCGGTTAGGGTTACGGTTCGACCTAAGGTTAGGGTTATGTTGAGGCCTAGGGTTAGAGATCAGGTTAGGGTTAAGATTGGACCTAGGGTTATAGTGATGTTGAGGGCTAGGGTATTCCAGCAGTGAAAACACACATTGCTATAAAGACTTTGAAGCAGCAAGCTAAAGCCTTTTGGCTGAGTGTTCTTTCATAGAGAAACATGCATTTCATCCTTCTGGAGAGAATTTTCATGCTGGAGTTCTTATGCATTTTATACTGTGCAGAATGTAGCTACCTGCTGGGGGTTGTGTCATAGAAGCACCTTTTCTGCAGGAGCTTATTGGAACATTCATTGTTTGGCTAAGTTATTTAGGGTTGGTTTTGGAAGGTCTTTCAACCTTGGCCAAATCCCGCTTCGTACGCAAGTTTTTTATAGCGCTGTTTCCAAGTGTCCACAAAGAGCTGCTGCTTGAAACTGTCCACATGCACATCTCGTATACTGGTGTGCTCGTTTCACTACCTGGATTTTGGTTTCCTCTTCTTTCTTTGAAATGACAAGTCTTCATTCAGCATTCTACACACACCTTGTACCAGCTTCAGTTTGAAGCATGTTGGTGCTCTCAAAACGCTGTGTAACCTATGTAGAGTGTGTTACTCTCCAGCACTGAATACACAACTTAGAGCTCCTTTCACCACAGACACGCAAACACATCTTTTTGTGAAAGTCCTACTTCAGGTCCCTTGGAAATGTAAGGGTTTCATGGAGAACATGAAGTCAATCATGCTTTTGCACTCTACTACCAATAGAAATGACCTCTTGTACATGCCTGACTGAGTTTCACTGCAAAATGCCCTTGTTTTCTGGTTTCTTGAATGTTCTCAACACATTAGGAGAAAGAGCATGTTTGAGCAAGATCGATGCAGTGTGCGTTTCCCTAGATTTCAAGTGATTTGGGAAATATAATCCTTATTTTTCCACATTGTGAAAGAAACATGAGGCTTGCAAGAGATTGAAAAAATGCATCCCAAAACGTACTCCAGCGGTGAAAGCACACGTTTCTACAAAGACTTTGAAGTAGCAAGTAAAAGCCAATGGCTGAGTGTTCTTTCAGAGAGAAACATACACATTTCATCCTTCTGGAGTGAATTTTCAGCCTGGAATTCATATGCATTTGTACCGTGCAGAATGTAACTACCTGCTCGGGGGTTGTGTCATAGAAGCAACTTTCCTGCAGGAGCTTATTGGAACATTCATGTTTGGCTAACTTCTTTGGGTTGGTTTTGGAAGGTCTTTCAACTTTAGCCAAATCCGCTTTCTTACGAAATTTTTTCACAGCCCTGTTTCCAAGAGCCCACAAAGAACTGCTGCTTAAAACTCTCCACATGCACATCTCCCATACTGGTGTGCTCGTTTCACTACCTGGATTTTGGTTTCCTTTCTTTCTTTGAAATTACAAGCCCTCTTTCTGCATGCTAAACACACCTAGTAGCAGTTTCAGTTTGCAGCATATTGGTGCTCTTAAAACGCTGAGTAACCTGTGTAGAGTGTGTCAATCTCCAGCACTGAATACACAACTTAGAGCTCCTTTCACCACAGACACGCAAACACATCTTTTTGTAAAAGTCCTACTTCTTTACTCTTGGAAATGTAAGGGTTTCATCGAGAACTTGAAGTCAATCATGCTTTTGCACTCTGCAACCAATAGGAATGAACTCTTGTACATACCCGTCTGAATTTCAGTGCAAAATGCCCTTCTTTTCTGGTTTGTTGAAAGTTCACAACACATTAGGAGATAGAGCGTGTTTGAAGAAGACTGATGCAGTGTGCGTTTTCCTTTATTTCTTGTGATTTGGGAAACATAATCCGTGATTTTCCACATTGTCTAAGAAACAACATGAGGCTTGCAAGAGATTGAAACAATGCACCCTAAACTTATTCAGGCAGTGAAAACACACGGTTCTACAAAGACTTGGAAGGAGCAAGCAAAAGAATAATGGCTGAGTGTCCTTTCTGAGAGAAACACATGTATTTCATCCTTCTGGAGTCAGTTTTCTTGCTGGCATTCATATGCATTTTGTACTGTGCAGAATGTAGCTGCCTGCTCGGGGGTTGTGTCATAGATGCACCTTTCCTGTAGGAGCTTATTGGAACTTTCATTGTTTGGCTAAGTTATTTAGGGTTGGTTTTGGAAAGTCTTTCAACTTTGGCCATACCGCTTTGTACGAAAGTTTTTCACAGCCCTGTTTCCAAGTGTCCACAAAGAGCTGCTGCTTGAAAGTGTCCACATGCACATCTCCCATACTGGTGTGCTCGTTTCATTACCTGGATTTTGGTTTCCTCTTCTTTCTTTGAAATGACAAGTCTTCATTCAGCATGCTACACACAGCTTGTAGCAGTTTCAGTTTGAAGCATGTTGGTGCTCTCAAAACGCTGTGTATCCTGGGTAGAGTGTGTCACTCTACAGCACTGAATACACAACTTAGAGCTCCTTTCAACACAGACATGCAAACACGTCTTTTTGGGAAAGTCCTAACTCAGGTAAATTGGAAATGTAAGGGTTTCATCGAAAACATGAAGACAATCATGCTTTTGAACTCTGCAACCGAAAGAAATGGCTTTTTGTACATGCCATTCTGAATTTCACTGCAAAATGCCCTTCTTTTCTGGATTGTTGAAAGTTCAAAACACTTTAGGAAACAGAACGTGTTTGAAGAAGACTGATGCAGTGTGCGTTTTCCTGGATTTCAAGTGATTCGGGATAAACACTCCTTGTTTTTCCACATTGTCTAAGAAACAACATGAGGCTTGCAAGAGATTGAAAAAATGCATCCTAAAACTTATGCCTGCAGTGAAAACACACGTTTCTACAAAGGCTTGGAAGGAGCAAGCAAAAGAATAGTGGCTGAGAGTTCTTTCAGAGAGAAACACACGTATTTCATCCTTCTGTATAGACGGTTAGGGTTACGATTGGACCTAGGGTAGGGTTATGTTGAGGGCTAGGGTTAGAGAGACGGTTAGGGTTACGATTGGACCTAGGGTTAGGGTTATGTTGAGGGCTAGGGTTAGAGATATGGTTAGGGTTATGATTGTACCTAGGGTTAGGGTTATGTATAGGGCTAGGGTTAGAGATCAGGTTAGGGTTACGATTGGACCTAGGGTTAGGGTTATGTTGAGGGCTAAGGTTAGAGAGAAGGTTAGGGTTTCCATTGGACCTAGGGTTAGGGTTATGTTGAGGGCTAGGGTTAGAGATCCGGTTAGTATTACGATTGGACCTAGGGTTAGGGTTATGTTGAGGGCTAGAGTTACAGATCCGGTTAGGGTTACGATTTGACCTAGGGTTAGGGTTATGTTTAGGGCTAGGGTTAGAGATCCGGTTAGGGTTACTATTGGACGTAGGGTTAGGGTTATGTTGAGGGCTAGGGTTAGAGATCCGGTTAGGGTTAAGATTGGACCTAGGGTAATAGTGATGTTGAGGGCTAGGGTATTCCAGTAGTGAAAACACACATTTCTATAAAGACTTTGAAGCAGCAAGCTAAAGCCTTGTGGCTGAGTGTTCTTTCATAGAGAAACATGCATTTCATCCTTCTGGAGTGAATTTTCATGCTGGAGTTCATATGCATTTTATACTGTGCAGAATGTAGCTACCTGCTGGGGGTTGTGTCATAGAAGCACCTTTTCTGCAGGAGCTTATTGGAACATTCATTGTTTGGCTAAGTTATTTAGGGTTGGTTTTGGAAGGTCCTTCAACCTTGGCCAAATCCCGCTTCGTACGCAAGTTTTTAATAGCGCTGTTTCCAAGTGTCCACAAAGAGCTGCTGCTTCAAACTGTCCACATGCACATCTCGTATACTGGTGTGCTCGTTTCACTACCTGGATTTTGGTTTCCTCTTCTTTCTTTGAAATGACAAGTCTTCATTCAGCATTCTACACACACCTTGTACCAGCTTCAGTTTGAAGCATGTTGGTGCTCTCAAAACGCTGTGTAACCTATGTAGAGTGTGTTACTCTCCAGCACTGAATACACAACTTAGAGCTCCTTTCACCACAGACACGCAAACACATCTTTTTGTGAAAGTCCTACTTCAGGTCCCTTGGAAATGTAAGGGTTTCATGGAGAACATGAAGTCAATCATGCTTTTGCACTCTACTACCAATAGAAATGACCTCTTGTACATGCCTGACTGAGTTTCACTGCAAAATGCCCTTGTTTTCTGGTTTCTTGAATGTTCTCAACACATTAGGAGAAGAGCGTGTTTGAGCAAGATCGATGCAGTGTGCGTTTCCCTAGATTTCAAGTGATTTGGGAAATATAATCCTTATTTTTCCACATTGTGAAAGAAACATGAGGCTTGCAAGAGATTGAAAAAATGCATCCCAAAACGTACTCCAGCGGTGAAAGCACACGTTTCTACAAAGGCTTTGAAGTAGCAAGTAAAAGCCAATGGCTGAGTGTTCTTTCAGAGAGAAACATACACATTTCATCCTTCTGGAGTGAATTTTCAGCCTGGAATTCATATGCATTTGTACCGTGCAGAATGTAACTACCTGCTCGGGGGTTGTGTCATAGAAGCAACTTTCCTGCAGGAGCTTATTGGAACATTCATTGTTTGGCTAACTTCTTTGGGTTGGTTTTGGAAGGTCTTTCAACTTTAGCCAAATCCGCTTTCTTACGAAATTTTTTCACAGCCCTGTTTCCAAGAGCCCACAAAGAACTGCTGCTTAAAACTCTCCACATGCACATCTCCCATACTGGTGTGCTCGTTTCACTACCTGGATTTTGGTTTCCTCTTCTTTCTTTGAAATTACAAGCCCTCTTTCTGCATGCTACACACACCTTGTAGCAGTTTCAGTTTGCAGCATATTGGTGCTCTTAAAACGCTGAGTAACCTGTGTAGAGTGTGTCAATCTCCAGCACTGAATACACAACTTAGAGCTCCTTTCACCACAGACACGCAAACACATCTTTTTGTAAAAGTCCTACTTCTTTACTCTTGGAAATGTAAGGGTTTCATCGAGAACTAGAAGTCAATCATGCTTTTGCACTCTGCAACCAATAGGAATGAACTCTTGTACATACCCGTCTGAATTTCAGTGCAAAATGCCCTTCTTTTCTGGTTTGTTGAAAGTTCACAACACATTAGGAGATAGAGCGTGTTTGAAGAAGACTGATGCAGTGTGCGTTTTCCTTTATTTCTTGTGATTTGGGAAACATAATCCGTGATTTTCCACATTGTCTAAGAAACAACATGAGGCTTGCAAGAGATTGAAACAATGCATCCTAAAACTTATTCAGGCAGTGAAAACACACGGTTCTACAAAGACTTGGAAGGAGCAAGCAAAAGAATAATGGCTGAGTGTCCTTTATGAGAGAAACACATGCATTTCATCCTTCTGGAGTGAGTTTTCTTGCTGGCATTCATATGCATTTTGTACTGTGCAGAATGTAGCTACCTGCTCGGGGGTTGTGTCATAGATGCACCTTTCCTGTAGGAGCTTATTGGAACTTTCATTGTTTGGCTAAGTTATTTAGGGTTGGTTTTGGAAGGTCTTTCAACTTTGGCCAAATCCGCTTTGTACGAAAGTTTTTCACAGCCCTGTTTCCAAGTGTCCACAAAGAGCTGCTGCTTGAAAGTGTCCACATGCACATCTCCCATACTGGTGTGCTCGTTTCATTACCTGGATTTTGGTTTCCTCTTCTTTCTTTGAAATGACAAGTCTTCATTCAGCATGCTACACACACCTTGTAGCAGTTTCAGTTTGAAGCATGTTGGTGCTCTCAAAACGCTGTGTATCCTGGGTAGAGTGTGTCACTCTACAGCACTGAATACACAACTTAGAGCTCCTTTCAACACAGACACGCAAACACGTCTTTTTGGGAAAGTCCTAACTCAGGTAAATTGGAAATGTAAGGGTTTCATCGAAAACATGAAGACAATCATGCTTTTGAACTCTGCAACCGAAAGAAATGGCTTTTTGTACATGCCATTCTGAATTTCACTGCAAAATGCCCTTCTTTTCTGGATTGTTGAAAGTTCAAAACACTTTAGGAAACAGAACGTGTTTGAAGAAGACTGATGCAGTGTGCGTTTTCCTGGATTTCAAGTGATTCGGGATACATACTCCTTGTTTTTCCACATTGTCTAAGAAACAACATGAGGCTTGCAAGAGATTGAAAAAATGCATCCTAAAACTTATGCCTGCAGTGAAAACACACGTTTCTACAAAGACTTGGCAGGAGCAAGCTAAAGAATAGTGGCTGAGAGTTCTTTCAGAGAGAAACACACGTATTTCATCCTTCTGTAGAGACGGTTAGGGTTACGATTGGACCTAGGGTAGGGTTATGTTGAGGGCTAGGGTTAGAGAGATGGTTAGGGTTACGATTGGATCTAGGGTTAGGCTTATGTTGAGGGCTAGGGTTAGAGAGAAGGTTAGGGTTACTTTTGGACCTAGGGTTAGGGTTATGTTGAGGGCTAGGGTTAGAGATATGGTTAGGGTTACGATTGGACCTAGGGTTAGGGTTATGTTGAGGGCTAGGGTTAGAGTTCCGGTTAGGGTTACACTTGAACCTAGGGTTAGCGTAACGTTGAGGGCTAGGCTTAGAGAGAAGGTTAGGGTTACAATTGGACCTAGGGTTAGTGTTATGTTGAGGGCTAGGGTTAGAGAGAAGGTTAGGGTTACGATTGGACCTAGGGTTAGGGTTATGTTGAGGGCTAAGATTAGAGATCATGTTCGTAATACGATTGGACATAGGGTTAGTGTTATGTTGAGGGCTAGGGTTAGAGATCCGGTTAGGGTTACTTTTGGACCTAGGGTTAGGGTTATGTTGAGGGCTAGGGTTAGAGATATGGTTAGGGTTACGATTGGACCTAGGGTTAGGGTTATGTTGAGGGCTAGGGTTAGAGATCCGGTTAGGGTTACGATTGGACCTAGGGTTAGGGTTATGTTGAGGGCTAGGGTTAGACATCCGGTTAGGGTTACGATTGTACCTAGGGTTAGGGTTATGTTGAGGCCCAGGGTTTGAGATCTGGTTAGGGTTAGATTGGACCTAGGGTTAGGGTTATGTTGAGGGCTAGGGTTAGAGATCAGTTTAGTATTACGATTGGACCTAGGGTTAGGGTTATGTTTAGGGCTACGGACACAGATCCGGTTAGGCTTACGATTGGACCTAGGGTTAGGGTTATGTTGAGGGCTAGGGTTAGTGATCAGGTTAGTATTACGATTGGACCTAAGGTTAAGGTTATGTTGAGGGCTAGGGTTCAGATCCGGTTAGGGTTACGATTGGACCTAGGGTTAGCGTAACGTTGAGGGCTAGGGTTAGAGAGACGGTTAGGGTTACGATTGGACCTAGGGTTAGGGTTATGTTGAGGGCTAGGGTTAGAGATATGGTTAGGGTTACGATTGGACCTAGGGTTAGGGTTATGTTGAGGGCTAGGGTTAGAGATCAGGTTAGGGTTACGATTGGACCTAGGGTTAGGGTTATGTTGAGGGCTAAGGTTAGAGAGAAGGTTAGGGTTTCAATTGGACCTAGGGTTAGGGTTATGTTGAGGGCTAGGGTTAGAGATCCGGTTAGTATTACGATTGGACCTAGGGTTAAGGTTATGTTGAGGGCTAGAGTTACAGATCCGGTTAGGGTTACAATTTGACCTAGGGTTAGGGTTACGTTTAGGGCTAGGGTTAGAGATCCGGTTAGGGTTACTATTGGAGGTAGGGTTAGGGTTATGTTGAGGGCTAGGGTTAGAGATCCGGTTAGGGTTACGATTGGACCTAGCGTTAGGGTTATGTTGAGGGCTAGGGTTAGAGATATGGTTAGGGTTATGATTGGACCTAGGGTTAGGGTTATGTTGAGGGCTAGGGTTAGAGATCCGGTTAGGGTTACTTTTGGACCTAGGGTTAGGGTTATGTTGAGGGCTAGGGTTAGAGATATGGTTAGGGTTACGATTGGACCTAGGGTTAGGGTTATGTTGAGGGCTAGGGTTAGAGATCCGGTTCGGGTTACGATTGGACCTAGGGTTAGGGTTATGTTGAGGGCTAGGGTTAGACATCCGGTTAGGGTTACGATTGTACCTAGGGTTAGGGTTATGTTGAGGCCCAGGGTTTGAGATCTGGTTAGGGTTAGATTGGACCTAGGGTTAGGGTTATGTTGAGGGCTAGGGTTAGAGATCAGTTTAGTATTACGATTGGACCTAGGGTTAGGGTTATGTTTAGGGCTAGGGACACAGATCCGGTTAGGGTTACGATTGGACCTAGGGTTAGGGTATGTTGAGGGCTAGGGTTAGTGATCAGGTTAGTATTACTATTGGACCTAAGGTTAAGGTTATGTTGAGGGCTAGGGTTCAGATCCGGTTAGGGTTACGATTGGACCTAGGGTTAGCGTAACATTGAGGGCTAGGGTTAGAGAGACGGTTAGGGTTACGATTGGACCTAGGGTTAGGGTTATGTTGAGGGCTAGGGTTAGAGATATGGTTAGGGTTACGATTGGACCTAGGGTTAGGGTTATGTTGAGGGCTAGGGTTAGAGATCAGGTTAGGGTTACGATTGGACCTAGGGTTAGGGTTATGTTGAGGGCTAAGGTTAGAGAGAAGGTTAGGGTTTCAATTGGACCTAGGGTTAGGGTTATGTTGAGGGCTAGGGTTAGAGATCCGGTTAGTATTACGATTGGACCTAGGGTTAAGGTTATGTTGAGGGCTAGAGTTACAGATCCGGTTAGGGTTACGATTTGACCTAGGGTTAGGGTTATGTTTAGGGCTAGGGTTAGAGATCCGGTTAGGGTTACTATTGGAGGTAGGGTTAGGGTTATGTTGAGGGCTAGGGTTAGAGTTCCGGTTAGGGTTACACTTGAACCTAGGGTTAGCGTAACGTTGAGGGCTAGGCTTAGAGAGAAGGTTAGGGTTACAATTGGACCTACGGTTAGTGTTATGTTGAGGGCTAGGGTTAGAGAGAAGGTTAGGGTTACGATTGGACCTAGGGTTAGGGTTATGTTGAGGGCTAGGATTAGAGATCATGTTCGTATTACGATTGGACATAGGGTTAGTGTTATGTTGAGGGCTAGGGTTAGAGATCCGGTTAGGGTTACTTTTGGACCTAGGGTTAGGGTTATGTTGAGGGCTAGGGTTAGAGATATGGTTAGGGTTACGATTGGACCTAGGGTTAGGGTTATGTTGAGGGCTAGGGTTAGAGATCCGGTTAGGGTTACGATTGGACCTAGGGTTAGGGTTATGTTGAGGGCTAGGGTTAGACATCCGGTTAGGGTTACGATTGTACCTAGGGTTAGGGTTATGTTGAGGCCCAGGGTTTGAGATCTGGTTAGGGTTAGATTGGACCTAGGGTTAGGGTTATGTTGAGGGCTAGGGTTAGAGATCAGTTTAGTATTACGATTGGACCTAGGGTTAGGGTTATGTTTAGGGCTAGGGACACAGATCCGGTTAGGGTTACGATTGGACCTAGGGTTAGGGTATGTTGAGGGCTAGGGTTAGTGATCAGGTTAGTATTACGATTGGACCTAAGGTTAAGGTTATGTTGAGGGCTAGGGTTCAGATCCGGTTAGGGTTACGATTGGACCTAGGGTTAGCGTAACATTGAGGGCTAGGGTTAGAGAGACGGTTAGGGTTACGATTGGACCTAGGGTTAGGGTTATGTTGAGGGCTAGGGTTAGAGATATGGTTAGGGTTACGATTGGACCTAGGGTTAGGGTTATGTTGAGGGCTAGGGTTAGAGATCAGGTTAGGGTTACGATTGGACCTAGGGTTAGGGTTATGTTGAGGGCTAAGGTTAGAGAGAAGGTTAGGGTTTCAATTGGACCTAGGGTTAGGGTTATGTTGAGGGCTAGGGTTAGAGATCCGGTTAGTATTACGATTGGACCTAGGGTTAAGGTTATGTTGAGGGCTAGAGTTACAGATCCGGTTAGGGTTACGATTTGACCTAGGGTTAGGGTTATGTTTAGGGCTAGGGTTAGAGATCCGGTTAGGGTTACTATTGGAGGTAGGGTTAGGGTTATGTTGAGGGCTAGGGTTAGAGATCCGGTTAGGGTTACGGTTGGACCTAAGGTTAGGGTTATGTTGAGGCCTACGGTTAGAGATCAGGTTAGGGTTAAGATTGGACCTATGGTTAGGGTTATGTTGAGGGCTAGGGTTAGAGATCAGGTTAGTATTACGATTGGACCTAAGGTTAAGGTTATGTTGAGGGCTAGGGTTCAGATCCGGTTAGGGTTACAATTGGACCTAGGGTTAGCGTAACGTTGAGGGCTAGGGTTAGAGAGACGGTTAGGGTTACGATTGGACCTAGGGTTAGGGTTATGTTGAGGGCTAGGGTTAGAGATATGGTTAGGGTTATGATTGGACCTAGGGTTAGGGTTATGTATAGGGCTAGGGTTTGAGATCAGGTTAGGGATACGATTGGACCTAGGGTTAGGGTTATGTTGAGGGCTAGGGTTAGAGAGAAGTTTCGGGTTTCAATTGGACCTAGGGTTAGGGTTATGTTGAGGGCTAGGGTTAGAGATCCGGTTAGTATTACGATTGGACCTAGGGTTAGGGTTATGTTGAGGGCTAGAGTTACAGATCCGGTTAGGGTTACGATTTGACCTAGGGTTAGGGTTATGTTTAGGCCTAGGGTTAGAGATCCGGTTAGGGTTACTATTGGACGTAGGGTTAGGGTTATGTTGAGGGCTAGGGTTAGAGAGAAGGTTAGGGTTACTTTGGGACCTAGGGTTACGGTTATGTTGAGGGCTAGGATTAGACATCATGTTAGTATTACGATTGGACCTAGGGTTAGGGTTATGTTGAGGGCTAGGGTTAGAGATCCGGTTAGGTTTACGATTGGACCTAGGGTTAGGGTTATGTTGAGGGCTAGGGTTAGAGATCCGGTTAGGTTTACGATTGGACATAGGGTTAGGGTTATGTTGAGGGCTAGGGTTAGAGAGAAGGTTAGGGTTACTTTTGGACCTAGGGTTAGGGTTACGTTGAGGGCTAGGGTTAGAGATATGGTTAGGGTTACTATTGGACCTAGGGTTAGGGTTATGTTGAGGGCAAGGGTTAGAGATCCGGTTAGGGTTACGATTGGACCTAGGGTTAGGGTTATGTTGAGGCCCAGGGTTTGAGATCTGGTTAGGGTTAGATTGGACCTAGGGTTAGGGTTATGTTGAGGGCTAGGGTTAGAGATCAGGGTAGTATTACGATTGGACCTAGGGTTAGGGTTATGTTTAGGGCTAGGGATACAGATCCGGTTAGGGTTACGATTGGACCTAGGGTTAGGGTTATGTTGAGGGCTAGGGTTAGTGATCAGGTTAGTATTATGATTGGACCTAAGGTTAAGGTTATGTTCAGGGCTAGGGTTCAGATCCGGTTAGGGTTACGATTGGACCTAGGGTTAGGGTTATGTTTAGGGCTAGGGTTAGAGATCCGGTTAGGGTTACTATTGGACGTAGGGTTAGGGTTATGTTTAGGGCTAGGGTTCGAGATCCGGTTAGGGTTACGGTTGGACCTAGGGTTAGGGTTATGTTGAGGGCTAGGTTTAGAGATCAGGTTAGGGTTAAGATTGGACCTAGGGTTATAGTGATGTTGAGGGCTAGGGTATTGCAGCAGTGAAAACACACATTTCTATAAAGACTTTGAAGCAGCAAGCTAAAGCCTTGTGGCTGAGTGTTCTTTCAGAGAGAAACACATGCATTTCATCCTTCTGGAGAGAGTTTTCTTGCTGGAATTCATATGCATTTTGTACTGTGCAGAATGTAGCTACCTGCTCGGGGGTTGTGTCATAGATGCACCTTTCCTGTAGGAGCTTATTGGAACTTTCATTGTTTGGCTAAGTTATTTAGGGTTGGTTTTGGAAGGTCTTTCAACTTTGGCCAAATCCGCTTTGTACGAAAGTTTTTCACAGCCCTGTTTCCAAGTGTCCACAAAGAGCTGCTGCTTGAAAGTGTCCACATGCACATCTCCCATACTGGTGTGCTCGTTTCACTACCTGGATTTTGGTTTCCTCTTCTTTCTTTGAAATGACAAGTCTTCATTCAGCATGCTACACACAGCTTGTAGCAGTTTCAGTTTGAAGCATGTTGGTGCTCTCAAAACGCTGTGTATCCTGTGTAGAGTGTGGCACTCTACAGCACTGAATACACAACTTAGAGCTCCTTTCAACACAGACACGCAAACACGTCTTTTTGGGAAAGTCCTAACTCAGGTAAATTGGAAATGTAAGGGTTTCATCGAAAACATGAAGACAATCATGCTTTTGAACTCTGCAACCGAAAGAAATGGCTTTTTGTACATGCCATTCTGAATTTCACTGCAAAATGCCCTTCTTCTCTGGTTTGTGAAAGTTCAAAACACTTTAGGAAATAGAACGTGTTTGAAGAAGACTGATGCAGTGTGCGTTTTCCTGGATTTCAAGTGATTCGGGATACATACTCCTTGTTTTTCCACATTGTCTAAGAAACAATATGAGGCTTGCAAGAGATTGAAAAAATGCATCCTAAAACTTATGCCTGCAGTGAAAACACACGTTTCTACAAAGACTTGGAAGGAGCAAGCAAAAGAATAGTGGCTGAGAGTTCTTGCAGAGAGAAACACACGTATTTAATCCTTCTGTAGAGACGGTTAGGGTTACGATTGGACCTAGGGTAGGGTTATGTTGAGGGCTAGGGTTAGAGAGACGGTTAGGGTTACGATTGGACCTAGGGTTAGGGTTATGTTGAGGGCTAGGGTTAGAGAGAAGGTTAGGGTTACTTTTGGACCCAGGGTTAGGGTTATGTTGAGGGCTAGGGTTAGAGATATGGTTAGGGTTACGATTGGACCCAGGGTTAGGGTTATGTTGAGGGCTAGGATTAGAGATCATGTTAGTATTACGATTGGACATAGGGTTAGGGTTATGTTGAGGGCTAGGGCTAGAGAGAAGGTTAGGGTTACTTTTGGACCTAGGGTTACGGTTATGTTGAGGGCTAGGATTAGAGATCATGTTAGTATTACGATTGGACCTAGGGTTAGGGTTATGTTGAGGGCTAGGGTTAGAGATCCGGTTAGGTTTACGATTGGACATAGGGTTAGGCTTATGTTGAGGGCTAGGGTTAGAGAGAAGGTTAGGGTTACTTTTGGACCTAGGGTTAGGGTTATGTTGAGGGCTAGGGTTAGAGATATGGTTAGGGTTACGATTGGACCTAGGGTTAGGGTTATGTTGAGGGCAAGGGTTAGAGATCCGGTTAGGGTTACGATTGGACCTAGGGTTAGGGTTATGTTGAGGCCCAGGGTTTGAGATCTGGTTAGGGTTAGATTGGACCTAGGGTTAGGGTTATGTTGAGGGCTAGGGTTAGAGAGACGGTTAGGGTTACGATTGGGCCTAGGGTTAGGGTTAGATTGGACCTAGGGTTAGGGTTATGTTGAGGGCTAGGGTTAGAGAGACGGTTAGGGTTACGATTGGACCTAGGGTTAGGGTTATGTTGAGGGCTAGGGTTAGAGAGAAGGTTAGGGTTACTTTTGGACCCAGGGTTAGGGTTATGTTGAGGGCTAGGGTTAAAGATATGGTTAGGGTTACGATTGGACCCAGGGTTAGGGTTATGTTGAGGGCTAGGATTAGAGATCATGTTAGTATTACGATTGGACATAGGGTTAGGGTTATGTTGAGGGCTAGGGTTAGAGAGAAGGTTAGGGTTACTTTTGGACCTAGGGTTACGGTTATGTTGAGGGCTAGGATTAGAGATCATGTTAGTATTACGATTGGACCTAGGGTTAGGGTTATGTTGAGGGCTAGGGTTAGAGATCCGGTTAGGTTTACGATTGGACATATGGTTAGGGTTATGTTGAGGGCTAGGGTTAGAGAGAAGGTTAGGGTTACTTTTGGACCTAGGGTTAGGGTTATGTTGAGGGCTAGGGTTAGAGATATGGTTAGGGTTACGATTGGACCTAGGGTTAGGGTTATGTTGAGGGCAAGGGTTAGAGATCCGGTTAGGGTTACGATTGGACCTAGGGTTAGGGTTATGTTGAGGCCCAGGGTTTGAGATCTGGTTAGGGTTAGATTGGACCTAGGGTTAGGGTTATGTTGAGGGCTAGGGTTAGAGATCAGGTTAGTATTATGATTGGACCTAGGGTTAGGGTTATGTTGAGGGCTAGGGTTAGTGATCAGGTTAGTATTATGATTGGACCTAAGGTTAAGGTTATGTTGAGGGCTAGGGTTCAGATCCGGTTAGGGTTACGATTGGACCTAGGGTTAGGGTTATGTTTAGGGCTAGGGTTAGAGATCCGGTTAGGGTTACTATTGGACGTAGGGTTAGGGTTATGTTGAGGGCTAGGGTTCGAGATCCGGTTAGGGTTACGGTTGGACCTAGGGTTAGGGTTATGTTGAGGGCTAGGGTTAGAGATCAGGTTAGGGTTAAGATTGGACCTAGGGTTATAGTGATGTTGAGGGCTAGGGTATTCCAGCAGTGAAAACACACATTTCTATAAAGACTTTGAAGCAGCAAGCTAAAGCCTTGTGGCTGAGTGTTTTTTCATAGAGAAACATGCATTTCATCCTTCTGGAGTGAATTTTCATGCTGGAGTTCATATGCATTTTATACTGTGCAGAATGTAGCTACCTGCTGGGGGTTGTTTCATAGAAGCACCTTTTCTGCAGGAGCTTATTGGAACATTCATTGTTTGGCTAAGTTATTTAGGGTTGGTTTTGGAAGGTCTTTCAACCTTGGCCAAATCCCGCTTCGTACGCAAGTTTTTAATACCGCTGTTTCCAAGTGTCCACAAACAGCTGCTGCTTGAAACTGTCCACATGCACATCTCGTATACTGGTGTGCTCGTTTCACTACCTGGATTTTGGTTTCCTCTTCTTTCTTTGAAATGACAAGTCTTCATTCAGCATTCTACACACACCTTGTACCAGCTTCAGTTTGAAGCATGTTGGTGCTCTCAAAACGCTGTGTAACCTATGTAGAGTGTGTTACTCTCCAGCACTGAATACACAACTTAGAGCTCCTTTCACCACAGACACGCAAACACATCTTTTTGTGAAAGTCCTACTTCAGGTCCCTTGGAAATGTAAGGGTTTCATGGAGAACATGAAGTCAATCATGCTTTTGCACTCTACTACCAAGAGAAATGTCCTCTTGTACATGCCTGACTGAGTTTCACTGCAAAATGCCCTTGTTTTCTGGTTTCTTGAATGTTCTCAACACATTAGGAGAAAGAGCGTGTTTGAGCAAGATCGATGCAGTGTGCGTTTCCCTAGATTTCAAGTGATTTGGGAAATATAATCCTTATTTTTCCACATTGTGAAAGAAACATGAGGCTTGCAAGAGATTGAAAAAATGCATCCCAAAACGTACTCCAGCGGTGAAAGCACACGTTTCTACAAAGACTTTGAAGTAGCAAGTAAAAGCCAATGGCTGAGTGTTCTTTCAGAGAGAAACATACACATTTCATCCTTCTGGAGTGAATTTTCAGCCTGGAATTCATATGCATTTGTACCGTGCAGAATGTAACTACCTGCTCGGGGGTTGTGTCATAGAAGCAACTTTCCTGCAGGAGCTTATTGGAACATTCATTGTTTGGCTAACTTCTTTGGGTTGGTTTTGGAAGGTCTTTCAACTTTAGCCAAATCCGCTTTCTTACGAAATTTTTTCACAGCCCTGTTTCCAAGAGCCCACAAAGAACTGCTGCTTAAAACTCTCCACATGCACATCTCCCATACTGGTGTGCTCGTTTCACTACCTGGATTTTGGTTTCCTCTTCTTTCTTTGAAATTACAAGCCCTCTTTCTGCATGCTACACACACCTTGTAGCAGTTTCAGTTTGCAGCATATTGGTGCTCTTAAAACGCTGAGTAACCTGTGTAGAGTGTGTCAATCTCCAGCACTGAATACACAACTTAGAGCTCCTTTCACCACAGACACGCAAACACATCTTTTTGTAAAAGTCCTACTTCTTTACTCTTGGAAATGTAAGGGTTTCATCGAGAACTTGAAGTCAATCATGCTTTTGCACTCTGCAACCAATAGGAATGAACTCTTGTACATACCCGTCTGAATTTCAGTGCAAAATGCCCTTCTTTTCTGGTTTGTTGAAAGTTCACAACACATTAGGAGATAGAGCGTGTTTGAAGAAGACTGATGCAGTGTGCGTTTTCCTTTATTTCTTGTGATTTGGGAAACATAATCCGTGATTTTCCACATTGTCTAAGAAACAACATGAGGCTTGCAAGAGATTGAAACAATGCATCCTAAAACTTATTCCAGCAGTGAAAACACACGGTTCTACAAAGACTTGGAAGGAGCAAGCAAAAGAATAGTGGCTGAGTGTCCTTTCAGAGAGAAACACATGCATTTCATCCTTCTGGAGTGAGTTTTCTTGCTGGAATTCATATGCATTTTGTACTGTGCAGAATGTAGCTACCTGCTCGGGGGTTGTGTCATAGATGCACCTTTCCTGTAGGAGCTTATTGGAACTTTCATTGTTTGGCTAAGTTATTTAGGGTTGGTTTTGGAAGGTCTTTCAACTTTGGCCAAATCCGCTTTGTACGAAAGTTTTTCACAGCCCTGTTTCCAAGTGTCCACAAAGAGCTGCTGCTTGAAAGTGTCCACATGCACATCTCCCATACTGGTGTGCTCGTTTCACTACCTGGATTTTGGTTTCCTCTTCTTTCTTTGAAATGACAAGTCTTCATTCAGCATGCTACACACAGCTTGTAGCAGTTTCAGTTTGAAGCATGTTGGTGCTCTCAAAACGCTGTGTATCCTGTGTAGAGTGTGTCACTCTACAGCACTGAATACACAACTTAGAGCTCCTTTCAACACAGACACGCAAACAGGTCTTTTTGGGAAAGTCCTAACTCAGGTAAATTGGAAATGTAAGGGTTTCATCGAAAACATGAAGACAATCATGCTTTTGAACTCTGCAACCGAAAGAAATGGCTTTTTGTACATGCCATTCTGAATTTCACTGCAAAATGCCCTTCTTCTCTGGTTTGTGAAAGTTCAAAACACTTTAGGAAATAGAACGTGTTTGAAGAAGACTGATGCAGTGTGCGTTTTCCTGGATTTCAAGTGATTCGGGATACATACTCCTTGTTTTCCACATTGTCTAAGAAACAATATGAGGCTTGCAAGAGATTGAAAAAATGCATCCTAAAACTTATGCCTGCAGTGAAAACACACGTTTCTACAAAGACTTGGAAGGAGCAAGCAAAAGAATAGTGGCTGAGAGTTCTTTCAGAGAGAAACACACGTATTTCATCCTTCTGTAGAGACGGTTAGGGTTACGATTCTACCTAGGGTAGGGTTATGTTGAGGGCTAGGGTTAGAGAGACGGTTAGGGTTACGATTGGACCTAGGGTTAGGGTTATGTTGAGGGCTAGGGTTAGAGATATGGTTAGGGTTACGATTGGACCCAGGGTTAGGGTTATGTTGAGGGCTAGGATTAGAGATCATGTTAGTATTACGATTGGACATAGGGTTAGGGTTATGTTGAGGGCTAGGGTTAGAGAGAAGGTTAGGGTTACTTTTGGACCTAGGGTTACGGTTATGTTGAGGGCTAGGATTAGAGATCATGTTAGTATTACGATTGGACCTAGGGTTACGGTTATGTTGAGGGCTAGGGTTAGAGATCCGGTTAGGTTTACGATTGGACATAGGGTTAGGGTTATGTTGAGGCCTAGGGTTAGAGAGAAGGTTAGGGTTACTTTTGGACCTAGGGTTAGGCTTATGTTGAGGGCTAGGGTTAGAGATATGGTTAGGGTTACGATTGGACCTAGGGTTAGGGTTATGTTGAGGGCAAGGGTTAGAGATCCGGTTAGGGTTACGATTGGACCTAGGGTTAGGGTTATGTTGAGGCCCAGGGTTTGAGATCTGGTGAGGGTTAGATTGGACCTAGGGTTAGGGTTATGTTGAGGGCTAGGGTTAGAGAGACGGTTAGGGTTACGATTGGACCTAGGGTTAGGGTTATGTTGAGGGCTAGGTTTAGAGAGAAGGTTAGGGTTACTTTTGGACCCAGGGTTAGGGTTATGTTGAGGGCTAGGGTTAGAGATATGGTTAGGGTTACGATTGGACCCAGGGTTAGGGTTATGTTGAGGGCTAGGATTAGAGATCATGTTAGTATTAGGATTGGACATAGGGTTCGCGTTATGTTGAGGGCTAGGGTTAGAGAGAAGGTTAGGGTTACTTTTGAACCTAGGGTTACGGTTATGTTGAGGGCTAGGATTAGAGATCATGTTAGTATTACGATTGGACCTAGGGTTAGGGTTATGTTGAGGGCTAGGGTTAGAGATCCGGTTAGGTTTACGATTGGACATAGGGTTAGGGTTATGTTGAGGGCTAGGGTTAGAGAGAAGGTTAGGGTTACTTTTGGACCTAGGGTTAGGGTTATGCTGAGGGCTAGGGTTAGAGATATGGTTAGGGTTACAATTGGACCTAGGGTTAGGGTTATGTTGAGGGCAAGGGTTAGAGATCCGGTTAGGGTTACGATTGGACCTAGGGTTAGGGTTATGTTGAGGCCCAGGGTTTGAGATCTGGTTAGGGTTACATTGGACCTAGGGTTAGGGTTATGTTGAGGGCTAGGGTTAGAGATCAGGTTAGTATTACGATTGGACCTAGTGTTAGGGTTATGTTTAGGGCTAGGGATACAGATCCGGTTAGGGTTACGATTGGACCTAGGGTTAGGGTTATGTTGAGGGCTAGGGTTAGTGATCAGGTTAGTATTATGATTGGACCTAAGGTTAAGGTTATGTTGAGGGCTAGGGTTCAGATCCGGTTAGGGTTACGATTGGACCTAGGGTTAGGGTTATGTTTAGGGCTAGGGTTCGAGATCCGGTTAGGGTTACGGTTGGACCTAGGGTTAGGGTTATGTTGAGGGCTAGGGTTAGAAATCAGGTTAGGGTTAAGATTGGACCTAGGGTTATAGTGATGTTGAGGGCTAGGGTATTCCAGCAGTGAAAACACACATTTCTATAAAGACTTTGAAGCAGCAAGCTAACGCCTTGTGGCTGAGTGTTCTTTCATAGAGAAACATGCATTTCATCCTTCTGGAGTGAATTTTCATGCTGAAGTTCATATGCATTTTATACTGTGCAGAATGTAGCTACCTGCTTGGGGTTGTTTCATAGAAGCACCTTTTCTGCAGGAGCTCATTGGAACATTCATTGTTTGGCTAAGTTATTTAGGGTTGGTTTTGGAAGGTCTTTCAACCTTGGCCAAATCCCGCTTCGTACGCAAGTTTTTAATACCGCTATTTCCAAGTGTCCACAAAGAGCTGCTGCTTGAAACTGTCCACATGCACATCTCGTATACTGGTGTGCTCGTTTCACTACCTGGATTTTGGTTTCCTCTTCTTTCTTTGAAATGACAAGTCTTCATTCAGCATTCTACACACACCTTGTACCAGCTTCAGTTTGAAGCATGTTGGTGCTCTCAAAACGCTGTGTAACCTATGTAGAGTGTGTTACTCTCCAGCACTGAATACACAACTTAGAGCTCCTTTCACCACAGGCACGCAAACACATCTTTTTGTGAAAGTCCTACTTCAGGTCCCTTGGAAATGTAAGGGTTTCATGGAGGACATGAAGTCAATCATGCTTTTGCACTCTACTACCAATAGAAATGACCTCTTGTACATGCCTGACTGAGTTTCACTGCAAAATGCCCTTGTTTTCTGGTTTCTTGAATGTTCTCAACACATTAGGGGAAAGAGCGTGTTTGAGCAAGATCGATGCAGTGTGCGTTTCCCTAGATTTCAAGTGATTTGGGAAATATAATCCTTATTTTTCCACATTGTGAAAGAAACATGAGGCTTGCAAGAGATTGAAAAAATGCATCCCAAAACGTACTCCAGCGGTGAAAGCACACGTTTCTACAAAGACTTTGAAGTAGCAAGTAAAAGCCAATGGCTGAGTGTTCTTTCAGAGAGAAACATACACATTTCATCCTTCTGGAGTGAATTTTCAGCCTGGAATTCATATGCATTTGTACCGTGCAGAATGTAACTACCTGCTCGGGGGTTGTGTCATAGAAGCAACTTTCCTGCAGGAGCTTATTGGAACATTCATTGTTTGGCTAACTTCTTTGGGTTGGTTTTGAAGGTCTTTCAACTTTAACCAAATCCGCTTTCTTACGAAATTTTTTCACAGCCCTGTTTCCAAGAGCCCACAAAGAACTGCTGCTTAAAACTCTCCACATGCACATCTCCCATACTGGTGTGCTCGTTTCACTACCTGGATTTTGGTTTCCTCTTCTTTCTTTGAAATTACAAGCCCTCTTTCTGCATGCTACACACACCTTGTAGCAGTTTCAGTTTGCAGCATATTGGTGCTCTTAAAACGCTGAGTAACCTGTGTAGAGTGTGTCAATCTCCAGCACTGAATACACAACTTAGAGCTCCTTTCACCACAGACACGCAAACACATCTTTTTGTAAAAGTCCTACTTCTTTACTCTTGGAAATGTAAGGGTTTCATCGAGAACTTGAAGTCAATCATGCTTTTGCACTCTGCAACCAATAGGAATGAACTCTTGTACATACCCGTCTGAATTTCAGTGCAAAATGCCCTTCTTTTCTGGTTTGTTGAAAGTTCACAACACATTAGGAGATAGAGAGTGTTTGAAGAAGACTGATGCAGTGTGCGTTTTCCTTTATTTCTTGTGATTTGGGAAACATAATCCGTGATTTTCCACATTGTCTAAGAAACAACATGAGGCTTGCAAGAGATTGAAACAATGCATCCTAAAACTTATTCCAGCAGTGAAAACACACGGTTCTACAAAGACTTGGAAGGAGCAAGCAAAAGAATAGTGGCTGAGTGTCCTTTCAGAGAGAAACACATGCATTTCATCCTTCTGGAGTGAGTTTTCTTGCTGGAATTCATATGCATTTTGTACTGTGCAGAATGTAGCTACCTGCTCGGGGGTTGTGTCATAGATGCACCTTTCCTGTAGGAGCTTATTGGAACTTTCATTGTTTGGCTAAGTTATTTAGGGTTGGTTTTGGAAGGTCTTTCAACTTTGGCCAAATCCGCTTTGTACGAAAGTTTTTCACAGCCCTGTTTCCAAGTGTCCACAAAGAGCTGCTGCTTGAAAGTGTCCACATGCACATCTCCCATACTGGTGTGCTCGTTTCACTACCTGGATTTTGGTTTCCTCTTCTTTCTTTGAAATGACAAGTCTTCATTCAGCATGCTACACACAGCTTGTAGCAGTTTCAGTTTGAAGCATGTTGGTGCTCTCAAAACGCTGTGTATCCTGTGTAGAGTGTGGCACTCTACAGCACTGAATACACAACTTAGAGCTCCTTTCAACACAGACACGCAAACACGTCTTTTTGGGAAAGTCCTAACTCAGGTAAATTGGAAATGTAAGGGTTTCATCGAAAACATGAAGACAATCATGCTTTTGAACTCTGCAACCGAAAGAAATGGCTTTTTGTACATGCCATTCTGAATTTCACTGCAAAATGCCCTTCTTCTCTGGTTTGTGAAAGTTCAAAACACTTTAGGAAATAGAACGTGTTTGAAGAAGACTGATGCAGTGTGCGTTTTCCTGGATTTCAAGTGATTCGGGATACATACTCCTTGTTTTTCCACATTGTCTAAAAAACAATATGAGGCTTGCAAGAGATTGAAAAAATGCATCCTAAAACTTATGCCTGCAGTGAAAACACACGTTTCTACAAAGACTTGGAAGGAGCAAGCAAAAGAATAGTGGCTGAGAGTTCTTTCAGAGAGAAACACACGTATTTCATCCTTCTGTAGAGACGGTTAGGGTTACGATTGGACCTAGGGTAGGGTTATGTTGAGGGCTAGGGTTAGAGAGAAGGTTAGGGTTACTTTTGGACCCAGGGTTAGGGTTATGTTGAGGGCTAGGGTTAGAGATATGGTTAGGGTTACGATTGGACCTAGGGTTAGGGTTATGTTGAGGGCTAGGGTTAGAGTTCCGGTTAGGGTTACACTTGAACCTAGGGTTAGCGTAACGTTGAGGGCTAGGCTTAGAGAGAAGTTTAGGGTTACAATTGTACCTAGGGATAGGGTTATGTTGAGGGCTAGGGTTAGAGATCCGGTTAGGGTTACGATTGGACCTAGGGTTAGGGTTATGTTGAGGGCTAGGATTAGAGATCATGTTAGTATTACGATTGGACCTAGGGTTACGGTTATGTTGAGGGCTAGGGTTAGAGATCCGGTTAGGTTTACGATTGGACATAGGGTTAGGGTTATGTTGAGGCCTAGGGTTAGAGAGAAGGTTAGGGTTACTTTTGGACCTAGGGTTAGGCTTATGTTGAGGGCTAGGGTTAGAGATATGGATAGGGTTACGATTGGACCTAGGGTTAGGGTTATGTTGAGGGCAAGGGTTAGAGATCCGGTTAGGGTTACGATTGGACCTAGGGTTAGGGTTATGTTGAGGCCCAGGGTTTGAGATCTGGTGAGGGTTAGATTGGACCTAGGGTTAGGGTTATGTTGAGGGCTAGGGTTAGAGAGACGGTTAGGGTTACGATTGGACCTAGGGTTAGGGTTATGTTGAGGGCTAGGTTTAGAGAGAAGGTTAGGGTTACTTTTGGACCCAGGGTTAAGGTTATGTTGAGGGCTAGGGTTAGAGATATGGTTAGGGTTACGATTGGACCCAGGGTTAGGGTTATGTTGAGGGCTAGGATTAGAGATCATGTTAGTATTAGGATTGGACATAGGGTTCGGGTTATGTTGAGGGCTAGGGTTAGAGAGAAGGTTAGGGTTACTTTTGAACCTAGGGTTACGGTTATGTTGAGGGCTAGGATTAGAGATCATGTTAGTATTACGATTGGACCTAGGGTTAGGGTTATGTTGAGGGCTAGGGTTAGAGAGAAGGTTAGGGTTACTTTTGGACCTAGGGTTAGGGTTATGCTGAGGGCTAGTGTTAGAGATATGGTTAGGGTTACAATTGGACCTAGGGTTAGGGTTATGTTGAGGGCAAGGGTTAGAGATCCGGTTAGGGTTACGATTGGACCTAGGGTTAGGGTTATGTTGAGGCCCAGGGTTTGAGATCTGGTTAGGGTTACATTGGACCTAGGGTTAGGGTTATGTTGAGGGCTAGGGTTAGAGATCAGGTTAGTATTACGATTGGACCTAGTGTTAGGGTTATGTTTAGGGCTAGGGATACAGATCCGGTTAGGGTTACGATTGGACCTAGGGTTAGGGTTATGTTGAGGGCTAGGGTTAGTGATCAGGTTAGTATTATGATTGGACCTAAGGTTAAGGTTATGTTGAGGGCTAGGGTTCAGATCCGGTTAGGGTTACGATTGGACCTAGGGTTAGGGTTATGTTGAGGGCTAGGGTTAGAAATCAGGTTAGGGTTAAGATTGGACCTAGGGTTATAGTGATGTTGAGGGCTAGGGTATTCCAGCAGTGAAAACACACATTTCTATAAAGACTTTGAAGCAGCAAGCTAACGTCTTGTGGCTGAGTGTTCTTTCATAGAGAAACATGCATTTCATCCTTCTGGAGTGAATTTTCATGCTGGAGTTCATATGCATTTTATACTGTGCAGAATGTAGCTACCTGCTTGGGGTTGTTTCATAGAAGCACCTTTTCTGCAGGAGCTCATTGGAACATTCATTGTTTGGCTAAGTTATTTAGGGTTGGTTTTGGAAGGTCTTTCAACCTTGGCCAAATCCCGCTTCGTACGCAAGTTTTTAATACCGCTGTTTCCAAGTGTCCACAAAGAGCTGCTGCTTGAAACTGTCCACATGCACATCTCGTATACTGGTGTGCTCGTTTCACTACCTGGATTTTGGTTTCCTCTTCTTTCTTTGAAATGACAAGTCTTCATTCAGCATTCTACACACACCTTGTACCAGCTTCAGTTTGAAGCATGTTGGTGCTCTCTAAACGCTGTGTAACCTATGTAGAGTGTGTTACTCTCCAGCACTGAATACACAACTTAGAGCTCCTTTCACCACAGGCACGCAAACACATCTTTTTGTGAAAGTCCTACTTCAGGTCCCTTGGAAATGTAAGGGTTTCATGGAGGACATGAAGTCAATCATGCTTTTGCACTCTACTACCAATAGAAATGACCTCTTGTACATGCCTG
Organism: Miniopterus natalensis; assembly: GCF_054644295.1. Classification (NCBI taxonomy): domain Eukaryota; kingdom Metazoa; phylum Chordata; class Mammalia; order Chiroptera; family Miniopteridae; genus Miniopterus; species Miniopterus natalensis. The sequence continues at coordinate 85,385,887 of NC_142087.1, forward strand.
ACTGAGTTTCACTGCAAAATGCCCTTGTTTTCTGGTTTCTTGAATGTTCTCAACACATTAGGGGAAAGAGCGTGTTTGAGCAAGATCGATGCAGTGTGCGTTTCCCTAGATTTCAAGTGATTTGGGAAATATAATCCTTATTTTTCCACATTGTGAAAGAAACATGAGGCTTGCAAGAGATTGAAAAAATGCATCCCAAAACGTACTCCAGCGGTGAAAGCACACGTTTCTACAAAGACTTTGAAGTAGCAAGTAAAAGCCAATGGCTGAGTGTTCTTTCAGAGAGAAACATACACATTTCATCCTTCTGGAGTGAATTTTCAGCCTGGAATTCATATGCATTTGTACAGTGCAGAATGTAACTACCTGCTCGGGGGTTGTGTCATAGAAGCAACTTTCCTGCAGGAGCTTATTGGAACATTCATTGTTTGGCTAACTTCTTTGGGTTGGTTTTGAAGGTCTTTCAACTTTAACCAAATCCGCTTTCTTACGAAATTTTTTCACAGCCCTGTTTCCAAGAGCCCACAAAGAACTGCTGCTTAAAACTCTCCACATGCACATCTCCCATACTGGTGTGCTCGTTTCACTACCTGGATTTTGGTTTCCTCTTCTTTCTTTGAAATTACAAGCCCTCTTTCTGCATGCTACACACACCTTGTAGCAGTTTCAGTTTGCAGCATATTGGTGCTCTTAAAACGCTGAGTAACCTGTGTAGAGTGTGTCAATCTCCAGCACTGAATACACAACTTAGAGCTCCTTTCACCACAGACACGCAAACACATCTTTTTGTAAAAGTCCTACTTCTTTACTCTTGGAAATGTAAGGGTTTCATCGAGAACTTGAAGTCAATCATGCTTTTGCACTCTGCAACCAATAGGAATGAACCCTTGTACATACCCGTCTGAATTTCAGTGCAAAATGCCCTTCTTTTCTGGTTTGTTGAAAGTTCACAACACATTAGGAGATAGAGAGTGTTTGAAGAAGACTGATGCAGTGTGCGTTTTCCTTTATTTCTTGTGATTTGGGAAACATAATCCGTGATTTTCCACATTGTCTAAGAAACAACATGAGGCTTGCAAGAGATTGAAACAATGCATCCTAAAACTTATTCCAGCAGTGAAAACACACGGTTCTACAAAGACTTGGAAGGAGCAAGCAAAAGAATAGTGGCTGAGTGTCCTTTCAGAGAGAAACACATGCATTTCATCCTTCTGGAGTGAGTTTTCTTGCTGGAATTCATATGCATTTTGTACTGTGCAGAATGTAGCTACCTGCTCGGGGGTTGTGTCATAGATGCACCTTTCCTGTAGGAGCTTATTGGAACTTTCATTGTTTGGCTAAGTTATTTAGGGTTGGTTTTGGAAGGTCTTTCAACTTTGGCCAAATCCGCTTTGTACGAAAGTTTTTCACAGCCCTGTTTCCAAGTGTCCACAAAGAGCTGCTGCTTGAAAGTGTCCACATGCACATCTCCCATACTGGTGTGCTCGTTTCACTACCTGGATTTTGGTTTCCTCTTCTTTCTTTGAAATGACAAGTCTTCATTCAGCATGCTACACACAGCTTGTAGCAGTTTCAGTTTGAAGCATGTTGGTGCTCTCAAAACGCTGTGTATCCTGTGTAGAGTGTGGCACTCTACAGCACTGAATACACAACTTAGAGCTCCTTTCAACACAGACACGCAAACACGTCTTTTTGGGAAAGTCCTAACTCAGGTAAATTGGAAATGTAAGGGTTTCATCGAAAACATGAAGACAATCATGCTTTTGAACTCTGCAACCGAAAGAAATGGCTTTTTGTACATGCCATTCTGAATTTCACTGCAAAATGCCCTTCTTCTCTGGTTTGTGAAAGTTCAAAACACTTTAGGAAATAGAACGTGTTTGAAGAAGACTGATGCGGTGTGCGTTTTCCTGGATTTCAAGTGATTCGGGATACATACTCCTTGTTTTTCCACATTGTCTAAAAAACAATATGAGGCTTGCAAGAGATTGAAAAAATGCATCCTAAAACTTATGCCTGCAGTGAAAACACACGTTTCTACAAAGACTTGGAAGGAGCAAGCAAAAGAATAGTGGCTGAGAGTTCTTTCAGAGAGAAACACACGTATTTCATCCTTCTGTAGAGACGGTTAGGGTTACGATTGGACCTAGGGTAGGGTTATGTTGAGGGCTAGGGTTAGAGAGAAGGTTAGGGTTACTTTTGGACCCAGGGTTAGGGTTATGTTGAGGGCTAGGGTTAGAGATATGGTTAGGGTTACGATTGGACCTAGGGTTAGGGTTATGTTGAGGGCTAGGGTTAGAGTTCCGGTTAGGGTTACACTTGAACCTAGGGTTAGCGTAACGTTGAGGGCTAGGCTTAGAGAGAAGGTTAGGGTTACAATTGTACCTAGGGATAGGGTTATGTTGAGGGCTAGGGTTAGAGATCCGGTTAGGGTTACGATTGGACCTAGGGTTAGGGTTATGTTGAGGGCTAGGATTAGAGATCATGTTAGTATTACGATTGTACATAGGGTTAGGGTTATGTTGAGGGCTAGGGTTAGAGAGAAGGTTAGGGTTACTTTTGGACCTAGGGTTACGGTTATGTTGAGGGCTAGGGTTAGAGATATGGTTAGGGTTACGATTGGACCTAGGTTTAGGGTTATGTTGAGGGCTAGGGTTAGAGATCCGGTTAGGGTTACGATTGGACCTAGGGTTAGGGTTATGTTGAGGGCTAGGGTTAGACATCCGGTTAGGGTTACGATTGGACCTAGGGTTAGGGTTATGTTGAGGCCCAGGGTTTGAGATCTGGTTAGGGTTAGATTGGACCTAGGGTTAGGGTTATGTTGAGGGCTAGGGTTAGATATCAGGTTAGTATTACCATGGGACCTAGGGTTAGGGTTATGTTTAGGGCTAGGGATACAGATCCGGTTAGGGTTACGATTGGACCTAGGGTTAGGGTTATGTTGAGGGCTAGGGTTAGTGATCAGGTTAGTATTACGATTGGACCTAAGGTTAAGGTTATGTTGAGGGCTAGGGTTCAGATCCGGTTAGGGTTACGATTGGACCTAGGGTTAGCCTAACGTTGAGGGCTAGGGTAGAGAGACGGTTAGGGTTACGATTGGACCTAGGGTTAGGGTTATGTTGAGGGCTAGGGTTAGAGATATGGTTAGGGTTATGATTGGACCTAGGGTTAGGGTTATGTATAGGGCTAGGGTTAGAGATCAGGTTAGGGTTACGATTGGACCTAGGGTTATGGTTATGTTGAGGGCTAAGGTTAGAGAGAAGGTTAGGGTTTCAATTGGACCTAGGGTTAGGGTTATGTTGAGGGCTAGGGTATTCCAGCAGTGAAAACACACATTTCTATAAAGACTTTGAAGCAGCAAGCGAAAGCCTTGTGGCTGAGTGTTCTTTCATAGAGAAACATGCATTTCATCCTTCTGGAGTGAATTTTCATGCTGGAGTTCATATGCATTTTATACTGTGCAGAATGTAGCTACCTGCTGGGGGTTGTGTCACAGAAGCACCTTTTCTGCAGGAGCTTATTGGAACATTCATTGTTTGGCTAAGTTATTTAGGGTTGGTTTTGGAAGGTCTTTCAACCTTGGCCAAATCCCGCTTCGTACGCAAGTTTTTAATAGCGCTGTTTCCAAGTGTCCACAAAGAGCTGCTGCTTGAAACTGTCCACATGCACATCTCGTATACTGGTGTGCTCGTTTCACTACCTGGATTTTGGTTTCCTCTTCTTTCTTTGAAATGACAAGTCTTCATTCAGCATTCTACACACACCTTGTACCAGCTTCAGTTTGAAGCATGTTGGTGCTCTCTAAACGCTGTGTAACCTATGTAGAGTGTGTTACTCTCCAGCACTGAATACACAACTTAGAGCTCCTTTCACCACAGACACGCAATCACATCTTTTTGTGAAAGTCCTACTTCAGGTCCCTTGGAAATGTAAGGGTTTCATGGAGAACATGAAGTCAATCATGCTTTTGCACTCTACTACCAATAGAAATGACCTCTTGTACATGCCTGACTGAGTTTCACTGCAAAATGCCCTTGTTTTCTGTTTTCTTGAATGTTCTCAACACATTAGGAGAAAGAGCGTGTTTGAGCAAGATCGATGCAGTGTGCGTTTCCCTAGATTTCAAGTGATTTGGGAAATATAATCCTTATTTTTCCACATTGTGAAAGAAACATGAGGCTTGCAAGAGATTGAAAAAATGCATCCCAAAACGTACTCCAGCGGTGAAAGCACACGTTTCTACAAAGACTTTGAAGTAGCAAGTAAAAGCCAATGGCTGAGTGTTCTTTCAGAGAGAAACATACACATTTCATCCTTCTGGAGTGAATTTTCAGCCTGGAATTCATATGCATTTGTACCGTGCAGAATGTAACTACCTGCTCGGGGGTTGTGTCATAGAAGCAACTTTCCTGCAGGAGCTTATTGGAACATTCATTGTTTGGCTAACTTCTTTGGGTTGGTTTTGGAAGGTCTTTCAACTTTAGCCAAATCCGCTTTCTTACGAAATTTTTTCACAGCCCTGTTTCCAAGAGCCCACAAAGAACTGCTGCTTAAAACTCTCCACATGCACATCTCCCATACTGGTGTGCTCGTTTCACTACCTGGATTTTGGTTTCCTCTTCTTTCTTTGAAATTACAAGCCCTCTTTCTGCATGCTACACACACCTTGTAGCAGTTTCAGTTTGCAGCATATTGGTGCTCTTAAAACGCTGAGTAACCTGTGTAGAGTGTGTCAATCTCCAGCACTGAATACACAACTTAGAGCTCCTTTCACCACAGACACGCAAACACATCTTTTTGTAAAAGTCCTACTTCTTTACTCTTGGAAATGTAAGGGTTTCATCGAGAACTTGAAGTCAATCATGCTTTTGCACTCTGCAACCAATAGGAATGAACTCTTGTACATACCCGTCTGAATTTCAGTGCAAAATGCCCTTCTTTTCTGGTTTGTTGAAAGTTCACAACACATTAGGAGATAGAGCGTGTTTGAAGAAGACTGATGCAGTGTGCGTTTTCCTTTATTTCTTGTGATTTGGGAAACATAATCCGTGATTTTCCACATTGTCTAAGAAACAACATGAGGCTTGCAAGAGATTGAAACAATGCATCCTAAAACTTATTCAGGCAGTGAAAACACACGGTTCTACAAAGACTTGGAAGGAGCAAGCAAAAGAATAGTGGCTGAGTGTCCTTTCAGAGAGAAACACATGCATTTCATCCTTCTGGAGTGAGTTTTCTTGCTGGAATTCATATGCATTTTGTACTGTGCAGAATGTAGCTACCTGCTCGGGGGTTGTGTCATAGATGCACCTTTCCTGTAGGAGCTTATTGGAACTTTCATTGTTTGGCTAAGTTATTTAGGGTTGGTTTTGGAAGGTCTTTCAACTTTGGCCAAATCCGCTTTGTACGAAAGTTTTTCACAGCCCTGTTTCCAAGTGTCCACAAAGAGCTGCTGCTTGAAAGTGTCCACATGCACATCTCCCATACTGGTGTGCTCGTTTCACTACCTGGATTTTGGTTTCCTCTTCTTTCTTTGAAATGACAAGTCTTCATTCAGCATGCTACACACACCTTGTAGTAGTTTCAGTTTGAAGCATGTTGGTGCTCTCAAAACGTTGTGTATCCTGTGTAGAGTGTGTCACTCTACAGCACGGAATACACAACTTAGAGCTCCTTTCAACACAGACACGCAAACACGTCTTTTTGGGAAAGTCCTAACTCAGGTAAATTGGAAATGTAAGGGTTTCATCGAAAACATGAAGACAATCATGCTTTTGAACTCTGCAACCGAAAGAAATGGCTTTTTGTACATGCCATTCTGAATTTCACTGCAAAATGCCCTTCTTTTCTGGTTTGTTGAAAGTTCAAAACACTTTAGGAAATAGAACGTGTTTGAAGAAGACTGATGCAGTGTGCGTTTTCCTGGATTTCAAGTGATTCGGTATACATACTCCTTCTTTTTCCACATTGTCTAAGAAACAACATGAGGCTTGCAAGAGATTGAAAAAATGCATCCTAAAACTTATGCCTGCAGTGAAAACACACGTTTCTACAAAGACTTGGAAGGAGCAAGCAAAAGAATAGTGGCTGAGAGTTCTTTCAGAGAGAAACACACGTATTTCATCCTTCTGTAGAGACGGTTAGGGTTACGATTGGACCTAGGGTAGGGTTATGTTGAGGGCTAAGGTTAGAGAGATGGTTAGGGTTACGATTGGACCTAGGGTTAGGCTTATGTTGAGGGCTAGGGTTAGAGAGAAGGTTAGGGTTACTTTTGGACCTAGGGTTAGGGTTATGTTGAGGGCTAGGGTTAGAGATATGGTTAGGGTTACGATTGGACCTAGGGTTAGGGTTATGTTGAGGGCTAGGGTTAGAGAGAAGGTTAGGGTTACTTTTGGACCTAGGGTTAGGGTTATGTTGAGGGCTAGGGTTAGAGATATGGTTAGGGTTACGATTGGACCTAGGGTTAGGGTTATGTTGAGGGCCAGGGTTAGAGTTCCGGTTAGGGTTACACTTGAACCTAGGGTTAGCGTAACGTTGAGGGCTAGGCTTAGAGAGAAGGTTAGGGTTACAATTGGACCTAGCGTTAGTGTTATGTTGAGGGCTAGGGTAAGAGATCCGGTTAGGGTTACGATTGGACCTAGGGTTAGGGTTATGTTGAGGGCTAGGATTAGAGATCCGGTTAGGGTTACGATTGGACCTAGGGTTAGGGTTATGTTGAGGCCCAGGGTTTGAGATCTGGTTAAGGTTAGATTGGACCTAGGGTTAGGGTTATGTTGAGGGCTAGGGTTAGAGATCAGGTTAGTATTACGATTGGACCTAAGGTTATTGTTATATTTAGGGCTAGGGATACAGGTCCGGATAGGGTTACGATTGGACCTAGGGTTAGGGTTATGTTGAGGGCTAGGGTTAGTGATCAGGTTAGTATTACGATTGGACCTAAGGTTAAGGTTATGTTGAGGGCTAGGGTTCAGATCCGGTTAGGGTTACGATTGGACCTAGGGTTAGCGTAACGTTGAGGGCTAGGGTTAGAGAGACGGTTAGGGTTACGATTGGACCTAGGGTTAGCGTAACGTTGAGGGCTAGGGTTAGAGAGATGGTTAGGGTTACGATTGGACCTAGGGTTAGGGTTATGTTGAGGGCTAGGGTTAGAGATATGGTTAGGGTTATGATTGGACCTAGGGTTAGGGTTATGTATAGGGCTAGGGTTAGAGATCAGGTTAGGGTTACGATTGGACCTAGGGTTAGGGTTATGTTGAGGGCTAAGGTTAGAGAGAAGGTTAGGGTTTCAATTGGACCTAGGGTTAGGGTTATGTTGAGGGCTAGGGTTAGAGATTCGGTTAGTATTACGATTGGACCTAGGGTTAGGGTTATGTTGAGGGCCAGAGTTACAGATCCGGTTAGGGTTACGATTTGACCTAGGGTTAGGGTTATGTTTAGGGCTAGGGTTAGAGATCCGGTTAGGGTTACTATTGGACGTAGGGTTAGGGTTATGTTGAGGGCTAGGGTTAGAGATCCGGTTAGGGTTACGGTTGGACCTAGGGTTAGGGTTATGTTGAGGCCTAGGCTTAGAGATCAGGTTAGGGTTAAGATTGGACCTAGGGTTATAGTGATGTTGAGGGCTAGGGTATTCCAGCAGTGAAAACACACATTTCTATAAAGACTTTGAAGCAGCAAGCTAAAGCCTTGTGGCTGAGTGTTCTTTCATAGAGAAACATGCATTTCATCCTTCTGGAGTGAATTTTCATGCTGGAGTTCATATGCATTTTATACTGTGCAGAATGTAGCTACCTGCTGGGGGTTGTGTCATAGAAGCACCTTTTCTGCAGGAGCTTATTGGAACATTCATTGTTTGGCTAAGTTATTTAGGGTTGGTTTTGGAAGGTCTTTCAACCTTGGCCAAATCCCGCTTCGTACGCAAGTTTTTAATAGCGCTGTTTCCAAGTGTCCACAAAGAGCTGCTGCTTGAAACTGTCCACATGCACATCTCGTATACTGGTGTGCTCGTTTCACTACCTGGATTTTGGTTTCCTCTTCTTTCTTTGAAATGACAAGTCTTCATTCAGCATTCTACACACACCTTGTACCAGCTTCAGTTTGAAGCATGTTGGTGCTCTCTAAACGCTGTGTAACCTATGTAGAGTGTGTTACTCTCCAGCACTGAATACACAACTTAGAGCTCCTTTCACCACAGACACGCAAACACATCTTTTTGTGAAAGTCCTACTTCAGGTCCCTTGGAAATGTAAGGGTTTCATGGAGAACATGAAGTCAATCATGCTTTTGCACTCTACTACCAATAGAAATGACCTCTTGTACATGCCTGACTGAGTTTCACTGCAAAATGCCCTTGTTTTCTGTTTTCTTGAATGTTCTCAACACATTAGGAGAAAGAGCGTGTTTGAGCAAGATCGATGCAGTGTGCGTTTCCCTAGATTTCAAGTGATTTGGGAAATATAATCCTTATTTTTCCACATTGTGAAAGAAACATGAGGCTTGCAAGAGATTGAAAAAATGCATCCCAAAACGTACTCCAGCGGTGAAAGCACACGTTTCTACAAAGACTTTGAAGTAGCAAGTAAAAGCCAATGGCTGAGTGTTCTTTCAGAGAGAAACATACACATTTCATCCTTCTGGAGTGAATTTTCAGCCTGGAATTCATATGCATTTGTACCATGCAGAATGTAAGTACCTGCTCGGGGGTTGTGTCATAGAAGCAACTTTCCTGCAGGAGCTTATTGGAACATTCATTGTTTGGCTAACTTCTTTGGGTTGGTTTTGGAAGGTCTTTCAACTTTAGCCAAATCCGCTTTCTTACGAAATTTTTTCACAGCCCTGTTTCCAAGAGCCCACAAAGAGCTGCTGCTTGAAAGTGTCCACATGCACATCTCCCATACTGGTGTGCTCGTTTCACTACCTGTATTTTGGTTTCCTCTTCTTTCTTTGAAATTACAAGCCCTCTTTCTGCATGCTACACACACCTTGTAGCAGTTTCAGTTTGCAGCATATTGGTGCTCTTAAAACGCTGAGTAACCTGTGTAGAGTGTGTCAATCTCCAGCACTGAATACACAACTTAGAGCTCCTTTCACCACAGACACGCAAACACATCTTTTTGTAAAAGTCCTACTTCTTTACTCTTGGAAATGTAAGGGTTTCATCGAGAACTTGAAGTCAATCATGGTTTTGCACTCTTCAACCAATAGGAATGAACTCTTGTACATACCCGTCTGAATTTCAGTGCAAAATGCCCTTCTTTTCTGGTTTGTTGAAAGTTCACAACACATTAGGAGATAGAGCGTGTTTGAAGAAGACTGATGCAGTGTGCGTTTTCCTTTATTTCTTGTGATTTGGGAAACATAATCCGTGATTTTCCACATTGTCTAAGAAACAACATGAGGCTTGCAAGAGATTGAAACAATGCATCCTAAAACTTATTCAGGCAGTGAAAACACACGGTTCTACAAAGACTTGGAAGGAGCAAGTAAAAGAATAGTGGCTGAGTGTCCTTTCAGAGAGAAACACATGCATTTCATCCTTCTGGAGTGAGTTTTCTTGCTGGAATTCATATGCATTTTGTACTGTGCAGAATGTAGCTACCTGCTCGGGGGTTGTGTCATAGATGCACCTTTCCTGTAGGAGCTTATTGGAACTTTCATTGTTTGGCTAAGTTATTTAGGGTTGGTTTTGGAAGGTCTTTCAACTTTGGCCAAATCCGCTTTGTACGAAAGTTTTTCACAGCCCTGTTTCCAAGTGTCCACAAAGAGCTGCTGCTTGAAAGTGTCCACATGCACATCTCCCATACTGGTGTGCTCGTTTCACTACCTGGATTTTGGTTTCCTCTTCTTTCTTTGAAATGACAAGTCTTCATTCAGCATGCTACACACACCTTGTAGTAGTTTCAGTTTGAAGCATGTTGGTGCTCTCAAAACGTTGTGTATCCTGTGTAGAGTGTGTCACTCTACAGCACGGAATACACAACTTAGAGCTCCTTTCAACACAGACACGCAAACACGTCTTTTTGGGAAAGTCCTAACTCAGGTAAATTGGAAATGTAAGGGTTTCATCGAAAACATGAAGACAATCATGCTTTTGAACTCTGCAACCGAAAGAAATGGCTTTTTGTACATGCCATTCTGAATTTCACTGCAAAATGCCCTTCTTTTCTGGTTTGTTGAAAGTTCAAAACACTTTAGGAAATAGAACGTGTTTGAAGAAGACTGATGCAGTGTGCGTTTTCCTGGATTTCAAGTGATTCGGGATACATACTCCTTCTTTTTCCACATTGTCTAAGAAACAACATGAGGCTTGCAAGAGATTGAAAAAATGCATCCTAAAACTTATGCCTGCAGTGAAAACACACGTTTCTACAAAGACTTGGAAGGAGCAAGCAAAAGAATAGTGGCTGAGAGTTCTTTCAGAGAGAAACACACGTATTTCATCCTTCTGTAGAGACGGTTAGGGTTACGATTGGACCTAGGGTAGGGTTATGTTGAGGGCTAAGGTTAGAGAGATGGTTAGGGTTACGATTGGACCTAGGGTTAGGCTTATGTTGAGGGCTAGGGTTAGAGAGAAGGTTAGGGTTACTTTTGGACCTAGGGTTAGGGTTATGTTGAGGGCTAGGGTTAGAGATATGGTTAGGGTTACGATTGGACCTAGGGTTAGGGTTATGTTGAGGGCTAGGGTTAGAGAGAAGGTTAGGGTTACTTTTGGACCTAGGGTTAGGGTTATGTTGAGGGCTAGGGTTAGAGATATGGTTAGGGTTACGATTGGACCTAGGGTTAGGGTTATGTTGAGGGCCAGGGTTAGAGTTCCGGTTAGGGTTACACTTGAACCTAGGGTTAGCGTAACGTTGAGGGCTAGGCTTAGAGAGAAGGTTAGGGTTACAATTGGACCTAGCGTTAGTGTTATGTTGAGGGCTAGGGTTAGAGATCCGGTTAGGGTTACGATTGGACCTAGGGTTAGGGTTATGTTGAGGGCTAGGATTAGAGATCCGGTTAGGGTTACGATTGGACCTAGGGTTAGGGTTATGTTGAGGGCTAGGGTTAGACATCCGGTTAGGGTTACGATTGTACCTAGGGTTAGGGTTATGTTGAGGCCCAGGGTTTGAGATCTGGTTAAGGTTAGATTGGACCTAGGGTTAGGGTTATGTTGAGGGCTAGGGTTAGAGATCAGGTTAGTATTACGATTGGACCTAAGGTTATTGTTATGTTTAGGGCTAGGGATACAGATCCGGATAGGGTTACGATTGGACCTAGGGTTAGGGTTATGTTGAGGGCTAGGGTTAGTGATCAGGTTAGTATTACGATTGGACCTAAGGTTAAGGTTATGTTGAGGGCTAGGGTTCAGATCCGGTTAGGGTTACGATTGGACCTAGGGTTAGCGTAACGTTGAGGGCTAGGGTTAGAGAGATGGTTAGGGTTACGATTGGACCTAGGGTTAGGGTTATGTTGAGGGCTAGGGTTAGAGATATGGTTAGGGTTATGATTGGACCTAGGGTTAGGGTTATGTATAGGGCTAGGGTTAGAGATCAGGTTAGGGTTACGATTGGACCTAGGGTTAGGGTTATGTTGAGGGCTAAGGTTAGAGAGAAGGTTAGGGTTTCAATTGGACCTAGGGTTAGGGTTATGTTGAGGGCTAGGGTTAGAGATTCGGTTAGTATTACGATTGGACCTAGGGTTAGGGTTATGTTGAGGGCCAGAGTTACAGATCCGGTTAGGGTTACGATTTGACCTAGGGTTAGGGTTATGTTTAGGGCTAGGGTTAGAGATCCGGTTAGGGTTACTATTGGACGTAGGGTTAGGGTTATGTTGAGGGCTAGGGTTAGAGATCCGGTTAGGGTTACGGTTGGACCTAGGGTTAGGGTTATGTTGAGGCCTAGGCTTAGAGATCAGGTTAGGGTTAAGATTGGACCTAGGGTTATAGTGATGTTGAGGGCTAGGGTATTCCAGCAGTGAAAACACACATTTCTATAAAGACTTTGAAGCAGCAAGCTAAAGCCTTGTGGCTGAGTGTTCTTTCATAGAGAAACATGCATTTCATCCTTCTGGAGTGAATTTTCATGCTGGAGTTCATATGCATTTTATACTGTGCAGAATGTAGCTACCTGCTGGGGGTTGTGTCATAGAAGCACCTTTTCTGCAGGAGCTTATTGGAACATTCATTGTTTGGCTAAGTTATTTAGGGTTGGTTTTGGAAGGTCTTTCAACCTTGGCCAAATCCCGCTTCGTACGCAAGTTTTTAATAGCGCTGTTTCCAAGTGTCCACAAAGAGCTGCTGCTTGAAACTGTCCACATGCACATCTCGTATACTGGTGTGCTCGTTTCACTACCTGGATTTTGGTTTCCTCTTCTTTCTTTGAAATGACAAGTCTTCATTCAGCATTCTACACACACCTTGTACCAGCTTCAGTTTGAAGCATGTTGGTGCTCTCTAAACGCTGTGTAACCTATGTAGAGTGTGTTACTCTCCAGCACTGAATACACAACTTAGAGCTCCTTTCACCACAGACACGCAAACACATCTTTTTGTGAAAGTCCTACTTCAGGTCCCTTGGAAATGTAAGGGTTTCATGGAGAACATGAAGTCAATCATGCTTTTGCACTCTACTACCAATAGAAATGACCTCTTGTACATGCCTGACTGAGTTTCACTGCAAAATGCCCTTGTTTTCTGTTTTCTTGAATGTTCTCAACACATTAGGAGAAAGAGCGTGTTTGAGCAAGATCGATGCAGTGTGCGTTTCCCTAGATTTCAAGTGATTTGGGAAATATAATCCTTATTTTTCCACATTGTGAAAGAAACATGAGGCTTGCAAGAGATTGAAAAAATGCATCCCAAAACGTACTCCAGCGGTGAAAGCACACGTTTCTACAAAGACTTTGAAGTAGCAAGTAAAAGCCAATGGCTGAGTGTTCTTTCAGAGAGAAACATACACATTTCATCCTTCTGGAGTGAATTTTCAGCCTGGAATTCATATGCATTTGTACCATGCAGAATGTAAGTACCTGCTCGGGGGTTGTGTCATAGAAGCAACTTTCCTGCAGGAGCTTATTGGAACATTCATTGTTTGGCTAACTTCTTTGGGTTGGTTTTGGAAGGTCTTTCAACTTTAGCCAAATCCGCTTTCTTACGAAATTTTTTCACAGCCCTGTTTCCAAGAGCCCACAAAGAGCTGCTGCTTGAAAGTGTCCACATGCACATCTCCCATACTGGTGTGCTCGTTTCACTACCTGTATTTTGGTTTCCTCTTCTTTCTTTGAAATTACAAGCCCTCTTTCTGCATGCTACACACACCTTGTAGCAGTTTCAGTTTGCAGCATATTGGTGCTCTTAAAACGCTGAGTAACCTGTGTAGAGTGTGTCAATCTCCAGCACTGAATACACAACTTAGAGCTCCTTTCACCACAGACACGCAAACACACCTTTTTGTAAAAGTCCTACTTCTTTACTCTTGGAAATGTAAGGGTTTCATCGAGAACTTGAAGTCAATCATGCTTTTGCACTCTGCAACCAATAGGAATGAACTCTTGTACATACCCGTCTGAATTTCAGTGCAAAATGCCCTTCTTTTCTGGTTTGTTGAAAGTTCACAACACATTAGGAGATAGAGCGTGTTTGAAGAAGACTGATGCAGTGTGCGTTTTCCTTTATTTCTTGTGATTTGGGAAACATAATCCGTGATTTTCCACATTGTCTAAGAAACAACATGAGGCTTGCAAGAGATTGAAACAATGCATCCTAAAACTTATTCAGGCAGTGAAAACACACGGTTCTACAAAGACTTGGAAGGAGCAAGCAAAAGAATAGTGGCTGAGTGTCCTTTCAGAGAGAAACACATGCATTTCATCCTTCTGGAGTGAGTTTTCTTGCTGGAATTCATATGCATTTTGTACTGTGCAGAATGTAGCTACCTGCTCGGGGGTTGTGTCATAGATGCACCTTTCCTGTAGGAGCTTATTGGAACTTTCATTGTTTGGCTAAGTTATTTAGGGTTGGTTTTGGAAGGTCTTTCAACTTTGGCCAAATCCGCTTTGTACGAAAGTTTTTCACAGCCCTGTTTCCAAGTGTCCACAAAGAGCTGCTGCTTGAAAGTGTCCACATGCACATCTCCCATACTGGTGTGCTCGTTTCACTACCTGGATTTTGGTTTCCTCTTCTTTCTTTGAAATGACAAGTCTTCATTCAGCATGCTACACACACCTTGTAGTAGTTTCAGTTTGAAGCATGTTGGTGCTCTCAAAACGTTGTGTATCCTGTGTAGAGTGTGTCACTCTACAGCACGGAATACACAACTTAGAGCTCCTTTCAACACAGACACGCAAACACGTCTTTTTGGGAAAGTCCTAACTCAGGTAAATTGGAAATGTAAGGGTTTCATCGAAAACATGAAGACAATCATGCTTTTGAACTCTGCAACCGAAAGAAATGGCTTTTTGTACATGCCATTCTGAATTTCACTGCAAAATGCCCTTCTTTTCTGGTTTGTTGAAAGTTCAAAACACTTTAGGAAATAGAACGTGTTTGAAGAAGACTGATGCAGTGTGCGTTTTCCTGGATTTCAAGTGATTCGGGATACATACTCCTTCTTTTTCCACATTGTCTAAGAAACAACATGAGGCTTGCAAGAGATTGAAAAAATGCATCCTAAAACTTATGCCTGCAGTGAAAACACACGTTTCTACAAAGACTTGGAAGGAGCAAGCAAAAGAATAGTGGCTGAGAGTTCTTTCAGAGAGAAACACACGTATTTCATCCTTCTGTAGAGACGGTTAGGGTTACGATTGGACCTAGGGTAGGGTTATGTTGAGGGCTAAGGTTAGAGAGATGGTTAGGGTTACGATTGGACCTAGGGTTAGGCTTATGTTGAGGGCTAGGGTTAGAGAGAAGGTTAGGGTTACTTTTGGACCTAGGGTTAGGGTTATGTTGAGGGCTAGGGTTAGAGATATGGTTAGGGTTACGATTGGACCTAGGGTTAGGGTTATGTTGAGGGCTAGGGTTAGAGAGAAGGTTAGGGTTACTTTTGGACCTAGGGTTAGAGTTATGTTGAGGGCTAGGGTTAGAGATATGGTTAGGGTTACGATTGGACCTAGGGTTAGGGTTATGTTGAGGGCCAGGGTTAGAGTTCCGGTTAGGGTTACACTTGAACCTAGGGTTAGCGTAACGTTGAGGGCTAGGCTTAGAGAGAAGGTTAGGGTTACAATTGGACCTAGCGTTAGTGTTATGTTGAGGGCTAGGGTTAGAGATCCGGTTAGGGTTACGATTGGACCTAGGGTTAGGGTTATGTTGAGGGCTAGGATTAGAGATCCGGTTAGGGTTACGATTGGACCTAGGGTTAGGGTTATGTTGAGGGCTAGGGTTAGACATCCGGTTAGGGTTACGATTGTACCTAGGGTTAGGGTTATGTTGAGGCCCAGGGTTTGAGATCTGGTTAAGGTTAGATTGGACCTAGGGTTAGGGTTATGTTGAGGGCTAGGGTTAGAGATCAGGTTAGTATTACGATTGGACCTAAGGTTATTGTTATGTTTAGGGCTAGGGATACAGATCCGGATAGGGTTACGATTGGACCTAGGGTTAGGGTTATGTTGAGGGCTAGGGTTAGTGATCAGGTTAGTATTACGATTGGACCTAAGGTTAAGGTTATGTTGAGGGCTAGGGTTCAGATCCGGTTAGGGTTACGATTGGACCTAGGGTTAGCGTAACGTTGAGGGCTAGGGTTAGAGAGATGGTTAGGGTTACGATTGGACCTAGGGTTAGGGTTATGTTGAGGGCTAGGGTTAGAGATATGGTTAGGGTTAGATTGGACCTAGGGTTAGGGTTATGTTGAGGGCTAGGGTTAGTGATCAGGTTAGTATTACGATTGGACCTAAGGTTAAGGTTATGTTGAGGGCTAGGGTTCAGATCCGGTTAGGGTTACGATTGGACCTAGGGTTAGCCTAACGTTGAGGGCTAGGGTAGAGAGACGGTTAGGGTTACGATTGGACCTAGGGTTAGGGTTATGTTGAGGGCTAAGGTTAGAGAGAAGGTTAGGGTTTCAATTGGACCTAGGGTTAGGGTTATGTTGAGGGCTAGGGTTAGAGATCCGGTTAGTATTACGATTGGACCTAGAGTTAGGGTTATGTTGAGGGCTAGAGTTACAGATCCGGTTAGGGTTACGATTTGACCTAGGGTTAGGGTTATGTTTAGGGCTAGGGTTAGAGATCCGGTTAGGGTTACGGTTGGACGTAGGGTTAGGGTTATGTTGAGGGCTAGGCTTAGAGATCCGGTTAGGGTTACGGTTGGACCTAGGGTTAGGGTTATGTTGAGGGCTAGGGTTAGAGATCAGGTTAGGGTTAAGATTGGACCTAGGGTTATAGTGATGTTGAGGGCTAGGGTATTCCAGCAGTGAAAACACACATTTCTATAAAGACTTTGAAGCAGCAAGCGAAAGCCTTGTGGCTGAGTGTTCTTTCATAGAGAAACATGCATTTCATCCTTCTGGAGTGAGTTTTCTTGCTGGCATTCATATGCATTTTATACTGTGCAGAATGTAGCTACCTGCTGGGAGTTGTGTCACAGAAGCACCTTTTCTGCAGGAGCTTATTGGAACATTCATTGTTTGGCTAAGTTATTTAGGGTTGGTTTTGGAAGGTCTTTCAACCTTGGCCAAATCCCGCTTCGTACGCAAGTTTTTAATAGCGCTGTTTCCAAGTGTCCACAAAGAGCTGCTGCTTGAAACTGTCCACATGCACATCTCGTATACTGGTGTGCTCGTTTCACTACCTGGATTTTGGTTTCCTCTTCTTTCTTTGAAATGACAAGTCTTCATTCAGCATTCTACACACACCTTGTACCAGCTTCAGTTTGAAGCATGTTGGTGCTCTCTAAACGCTGTGTAACCTATGTAGAGTGTGTTACTCTCCAGCACTGAATACACAACTTAGAGCTCCTTTCACCACAGACACGCAAACACATCTTTTTGTGAAAGTCCTACTTCAGGTCCCTTGGAAATGTAAGGGTTTCATGGAGAACATGAAGTCAATCATGCTTTTGCACTCTACTACCAATAGAAATGACCTCTTGTACATGCCTGACTGAGTTTCACTGCAAAATGCCCTTGTTTTCTGTTTTCTTGAATGTTCTCAACACATTAGGAGAAAGAGCGTGTTTGAGCAAGATCGATGCAGTGTGCGTTTCCCTAGATTTCAAGTGATTTGGGAAATATAATCCTTATTTTTCCACATTGTGAAAGAAACATGAGGCTTGCAAGAGATTGAAAAAATGCATCCCAAAACGTACTCCAGCGGTGAAAGCACACGTTTCTACAAAGACTTTGAAGTAGCAAGTAAAAGCCAATGGCTGAGTGTTCTTTCAGAGAGAAACATACACATTTCATCCTTCTGGAGTGAATTTTCAGCCTGGAATTCATATGCATTTGTACCGTGCAGAATGTAACTACCTGCTCGGGGGTTGTGTCATAGAAGCAACTTTCCTGCAGGAGCTTATTGGAACATTCATTGTTTGGCTAACTTCTTTGGGTTGGTTTTGGAAGGTCTTTCAACTTTAGCCAAATCCGCTTTCTTACGAAATTTTTTCACAGCCCTGTTTCCAAGAGCCCACAAAGAACTGCTGCTTAAAACTCTCCACATGCACATCTCCCATACTGGTGTGCTCGTTTCACTACCTGGATTTTGGTTTCCTCTTCTTTCTTTGAAATTACAAGCCCTCTTTCTGCATGCTACACACACCTTGTAGCAGTTTCAGTTTGCAGCATATTGGTGCTCTTAAAACGCTGAGTAACCTGTGTAGAGTGTGTCAATCTCCAGCACTGAATACACAACTTAGAGCTCCTTTCACCACAGACACGCAAACACATCTTTTTGTAAAAGTCCTACTTCTTTACTCTTGGAAATGTAAGGGTTTCATCGAGAACTTGAAGTCAATCATGCTTTTGCACTCTGCAACCAATAGGAATGAACTCTTGTACATACCCGTCTGAATTTCAGTGCAAAATGCCCTTCTTTTCTGGTTTGTTGAAAGTTCACAACACATTAGGAGATAGAGCGTGTTTGAAGAAGACTGATGCAGTGTGCGTTTTCCTTTATTTCTTGTGATTTGGGAAACATAATCCGTGATTTTCCACATTGTCTAAGAAACAACATGAGGCTTGCAAGAGATTGAAACAATGCATCCTAAAACTTATTCAGGCAGTGAAAACACACGGTTCTACAAAGACTTGGAAGGAGCAAGCAAAAGAATAGTGGCTGAGTGTCCTTTCAGAGAGAAACACATGCATTTCATCCTTCTGGAGTGAGTTTTCTTGCTGGAATTCATATGCATTTTGTACTGTGCAGAATGTAGCTACCTGCTCGGGGGTTGTGTCATAGATGCACCTTTCCTGTAGGAGCTTATTGGAACTTTCATTGTTTGGCTAAGTTATTTAGGGTTGGTTTTGGAAGGTCTTTCAACTTTGGCCAAATCCGCTTTGTACGAAAGTTTTTCACAGCCCTGTTTCCAAGTGTCCACAAAGAGCTGCTGCTTGAAAGTGTCCACATGCACATCTCCCATACTGGTGTGCTCGTTTCACTACCTGGATTTTGGTTTCCTCTTCTTTCTTTGAAATGACAAGTCTTCATTCAGCATGCTACACACACCTTGTAGTAGTTTCAGTTTGAAGCATGTTGGTGCTCTCAAAACGTTGTGTATCCTGTGTAGAGTGTGTCACTCTACAGCACGGAATACACAACTTAGAGCTCCTTTCAACACAGACACGCAAACACGTCTTTTTGGGAAAGTCCTAACTCAGGTAAATTGGAAATGTAAGGGTTTCATCGAAAACATGAAGACAATCATGCTTTTGAACTCTGCAACCGAAAGAAATGGCTTTTTGTACATGCCATTCTGAATTTCACTGCAAAATGCCCTTCTTTTCTGGTTTGTTGAAAGTTCAAAACACTTTAGGAAATAGAACGTGTTTGAAGAAGACTGATGCAGTGTGCGTTTTCCTGGATTTCAAGTGATTCGGTATACATACTCCTTCTTTTTCCACATTGTCTAAGAAACAACATGAGGCTTGCAAGAGATTGAAAAAATGCATCCTAAAACTTATGCCTGCAGTGAAAACACACGTTTCTACAAAGACTTGGAAGGAGCAAGCAAAAGAATAGTGGCTGAGAGTTCTTTCAGAGAGAAACACACGTATTTCATCCTTCTGTAGAGACGGTTAGGGTTACGATTGGACCTAGGGTAGGGTTATGTTGAGGGCTAAGGTTAGAGAGATGGTTAGGGTTACGATTGGACCTAGGGTTAGGCTTATGTTGAGGGCTAGGGTTAGAGAGAAGGTTAGGGTTACTTTTGGACCTAGGGTTAGGGTTATGTTGAGGGCTAGGGTTAGAGATATGGTTAGGGTTACGATTGGACCTAGGGTTAGGGTTATGTTGAGGGCTAGGGTTAGAGAGAAGGTTAGGGTTACTTTTGGACCTAGGGTTAGGGTTATGTTGAGGGCTAGGGTTAGAGATATGGTTAGGGTTACGATTGGACCTAGGGTTAGGGTTATGTTGAGGGCCAGGGTTAGAGTTCCGGTTAGGGTTACACTTGAACCTAGGGTTAGCGTAACGTTGAGGGCTAGGCTTAGAGAGAAGGTTAGGGTTACAATTGGACCTAGCGTTAGTGTTATGTTGAGGGCTAGGGTAAGAGATCCGGTTAGGGTTACGATTGGACCTAGGGTTAGGGTTATGTTGAGGGCTAGGATTAGAGATCCGGTTAGGGTTACGATTGGACCTAGGGTTAGGGTTATGTTGAGGCCCAGGGTTTGAGATCTGGTTAAGGTTAGATTGGACCTAGGGTTAGGGTTATGTTGAGGGCTAGGGTTAGAGATCAGGTTAGTATTACGATTGGACCTAAGGTTATTGTTATATTTAGGGCTAGGGATACAGGTCCGGATAGGGTTACGATTGGACCTAGGGTTAGGGTTATGTTGAGGGCTAGGGTTAGTGATCAGGTTAGTATTACGATTGGACCTAAGGTTAAGGTTATGTTGAGGGCTAGGGTTCAGATCCGGTTAGGGTTACGATTGGACCTAGGGTTAGCGTAACGTTGAGGGCTAGGGTTAGAGAGACGGTTAGGGTTACGATTGGACCTAGGGTTAGCGTAACGTTGAGGGCTAGGGTTAGAGAGATGGTTAGGGTTACGATTGGACCTAGGGTTAGGGTTATGTTGAGGGCTAGGGTTAGAGATATGGTTAGGGTTATGATTGGACCTAGGGTTAGGGTTATGTATAGGGCTAGGGTTAGAGATCAGGTTAGGGTTACGATTGGACCTAGGGTTAGGGTTATGTTGAGGGCTAAGGTTAGAGAGAAGGTTAGGGTTTCAATTGGACCTAGGGTTAGGGTTATGTTGAGGGCTAGGGTTAGAGATTCGGTTAGTATTACGATTGGACCTAGGGTTAGGGTTATGTTGAGGGCCAGAGTTACAGATCCGGTTAGGGTTACGATTTGACCTAGGGTTAGGGTTATGTTTAGGGCTAGGGTTAGAGATCCGGTTAGGGTTACTATTGGACGTAGGGTTAGGGTTATGTTGAGGGCTAGGGTTAGAGATCCGGTTAGGGTTACGGTTGGACCTAGGGTTAGGGTTATGTTGAGGCCTAGGCTTAGAGATCAGGTTAGGGTTAAGATTGGACCTAGGGTTATAGTGATGTTGAGGGCTAGGGTATTCCAGCAGTGAAAACACACATTTCTATAAAGACTTTGAAGCAGCAAGCTAAAGCCTTGTGGCTGAGTGTTCTTTCATAGAGAAACATGCATTTCATCCTTCTGGAGTGAATTTTCATGCTGGAGTTCATATGCATTTTATACTGTGCAGAATGTAGCTACCTGCTGGGGGTTGTGTCATAGAAGCACCTTTTCTGCAGGAGCTTATTGGAACATTCATTGTTTGGCTAAGTTATTTAGGGTTGGTTTTGGAAGGTCTTTCAACCTTGGCCAAATCCCGCTTCGTACGCAAGTTTTTAATAGCGCTGTTTCCAAGTGTCCACAAAGAGCTGCTGCTTGAAACTGTCCACATGCACATCTCGTATACTGGTGTGCTCGTTTCACTACCTGGATTTTGGTTTCCTCTTCTTTCTTTGAAATGACAAGTCTTCATTCAGCATTCTACACACACCTTGTACCAGCTTCAGTTTGAAGCATGTTGGTGCTCTCTAAACGCTGTGTAACCTATGTAGAGTGTGTTACTCTCCAGCACTGAATACACAACTTAGAGCTCCTTTCACCACAGACACGCAAACACATCTTTTTGTGAAAGTCCTACTTCAGGTCCCTTGGAAATGTAAGGGTTTCATGGAGAACATGAAGTCAATCATGCTTTTGCACTCTACTACCAATAGAAATGACCTCTTGTACATGCCTGACTGAGTTTCACTGCAAAATGCCCTTGTTTTCTGTTTTCTTGAATGTTCTCAACACATTAGGAGAAAGAGCGTGTTTGAGCAAGATCGATGCAGTGTGCGTTTCCCTAGATTTCAAGTGATTTGGGAAATATAATCCTTATTTTTCCACATTGTGAAAGAAACATGAGGCTTGCAAGAGATTGAAAAAATGCATCCCAAAACGTACTCCAGCGGTGAAAGCACACGTTTCTACAAAGACTTTGAAGTAGCAAGTAAAAGCCAATGGCTGAGTGTTCTTTCAGAGAGAAACATACACATTTCATTCTTCTGGAGTGAATTTTCAGCCTGGAATTCATATGCATTTGTACCATGCAGAATGTAAGTACCTGCTCGGGGGTTGTGTCATAGAAGCAACTTTCCTGCAGGAGCTTATTGGAACATTCATTGTTTGGCTAACTTCTTTGGGTTGGTTTTGGAAGGTCTTTCAACTTTAGCCAAATCCGCTTTCTTACGAAATTTTTTCACAGCCCTGTTTCCAAGAGCCCACAAAGAGCTGCTGCTTGAAAGTGTCCACATGCACATCTCCCATACTGGTGTGCTCGTTTCACTACCTGTATTTTGGTTTCCTCTTCTTTCTTTGAAATTACAAGCCCTCTTTCTGCATGCTACACACACCTTGTAGCAGTTTCAGTTTGCAGCATATTGGTGCTCTTAAAACGCTGAGTAACCTGTGTAGAGTGTGTCAATCTCCAGCACTGAATACACAACTTAGAGCTCCTTTCACCACAGACACGCAAACACATCTTTTTGTAAAAGTCCTACTTCTTTACTCTTGGAAATGTAAGGGTTTCATCGAGAACTTGAAGTCAATCATGCTTTTGCACTCTGCAACCAATAGGAATGAACTCTTGTACATACCCGTCTGAATTTCAGTGCAAAATGCCCTTCTTTTCTGGTTTGTTGAAAGTTCACAACACATTAGGAGATAGAGCGTGTTTGAAGAAGACTGATGCAGTGTGCGTTTTCCTTTATTTCTTGTGATTTGGGAAACATAATCCGTGATTTTCCACATTGTCTAAGAAACAACATGAGGCTTGCAAGAGATTGAAACAATGCATCCTAAAACTTATTCCAGCAGTGAAAACACACGGTTCTACAAAGACTTGGAAGGAGCAAGCAAAAGAATAGTGGCTGAGTGTCCTTTCAGAGAGAAACACATGCATTTCATCCTTCTGGAGTGAGTTTTCTTGCTGGAATTCATATGCATTTTGTACTGTGCAGAATGTAGCTACCTGCTCGGGGGTTGTGTCATAGATGCACCTTTCCTGTAGGAGCTTATTGGAACTTTCATTGTTTGGCTAAGTTATTTAGGGTTGGTTTTGGAAGGTCTTTCAACTTTGGCCAAATCCGCTTTGTACGAAAGTTTTTCACAGCCCTGTTTCCAAGTGTCCACAAAGAGCTGCTGCTTGAAAGTGTCCACATGCACATCTCCCATACTGGTGTGCTCGTTTCACTACCTGGATTTTGGTTTCCTCTTCTTTCTTTGAAATGACAAGTCTTCATTCAGCATGCTACACACACCTTGTAGTAGTTTCAGTTTGAAGCATGTTGGTGCTCTCAAAACGTTGTGTATCCTGTGTAGAGTGTGTCACTCTACAGCACGGAATACACAACTTAGAGCTCCTTTCAACACAGACACGCAAACACGTCTTTTTGGGAAAGTCCTAACTCAGGTAAATTGGAAATGTAAGGGTTTCATCGAAAACATGAAGACAATCATGCTTTTGAACTCTGCAACCGAAAGAAATGGCTTTTTGTACATGCCATTCTGAATTTCACTGCAAAATGCCCTTCTTTTCTGGTTTGTTGAAAGTTCAAAACACTTTAGGAAATAGAACGTGTTTGAAGAAGACTGATGCAGTGTGCGTTTTCCTGGATTTCAAGTGATTCGGGATACATACTCCTTCTTTTTCCACATTGTCTAAGAAACAACATGAGGCTTGCAAGAGATTGAAAAAATGCATCCTAAAACTTATGCCTGCAGTGAAAACACACGTTTCTACAAAGACTTGGAAGGAGCAAGCAAAAGAATAGTGGCTGAGAGTTCTTTCAGAGAGAAACACACGTATTTCATCCTTCTGTAGAGACGGTTAGGGTTACGATTGGACCTAGGGTAGGGTTATGTTGAGGGCTAAGGTTAGAGAGATGGTTAGGGTTACGATTGGACCTAGGGTTAGGCTTATGTTGAGGGCTAGGGTTAGAGAGAAGGTTAGGGTTACTTTTGGACCTAGGGTTAGGGTTATGTTGAGGGCTAGGGTTAGAGATATGGTTAGGGTTACGATTGGACCTAGGGTTAGGGTTATGTTGAGGGCTAGGGTTAGAGAGAAGGTTAGGGTTACTTTTGGACCTAGGGTTAGGGTTATGTTGAGGGCTAGGGTTAGAGATATGGTTAGGGTTACGATTGGACCTAGGGTTAGGGTTATGTTGAGGGCCAGGGTTAGAGTTCCGGTTAGGGATACACTTGAACCTAGGGTTAGCGTAACGTTGAGGGCTAGGCTTAGAGAGAAGGTTAGGGTTACAATTGGACCTAGCGTTAGTGTTATGTTGAGGGCTAGGGTTAGAGATCCGGTTAGGGTTACGATTGGACCTAGGGTTAGGGTTATGTTGAGGGCTAGGATTAGAGATCCGGTTAGGGTTACGATTGGACCTAGGGTTAGGGTTATGTTGAGGGCTAGGGTTAGACATCCGGTTAGGGTTACGATTGTACCTAGGGTTAGGGTTATGTTGAGGCCCAGGGTTTGAGATCTGGTTAAGGTTAGATTGGACCTAGGGTTAGGGTTATGTTGAGGGCTAGGGTTAGAGATCAGGTTAGTATTACGATTGGACCTAAGGTTATTGTTATGTTTAGGGCTAGGGATACAGATCCGGATAGGGTTACGATTGGACCTAGGGTTAGGGTTATGTTGAGGGCTAGGGTTAGTGATCAGGTTAGTATTACGATTGGACCTAAGGTTAAGGTTATGTTGAGGGCTAGGGTTCAGATCCGGTTAGGGTTACGATTGGACCTAGGGTTAGCGTAACGTTGAGGGCTAGGGTTAGAGAGATGGTTAGGGTTACGATTGGACCTAGGGTTAGGGTTATGTTGAGGGCTAGGGTTAGAGATATGGTTAGGGTTATGATTGGACCTAGGGTTAGGGTTATGTATAGGGCTAGGGTTAGAGATCAGGTTAGGGTTACGATTGGACCTAGGGTTAGGGTTATGTTGAGGGCTAAGGTTAGAGAGAAGGTTAGGGTTTCAATTGGACCTAGGGTTAGGGTTATGTTGAGGGCTAGGGTTAGAGATTCGGTTAGTATTACGATTGGACCTAGGGTTAGGGTTATGTTGAGGGCCAGAGTTACAGATCCGGTTAGGGTTACGATTTGACCTAGGGTTAGGGTTATGTTTAGGGCTAGGGTTAGAGATCCGGTTAGGGTTACTATTGGACGTAGGGTTAGGGTTATGTTGAGGGCTAGGGTTAGAGATCCGGTTAGGGTTACGGTTGGACCTAGGGTTAGGGTTATGTTGAGGCCTAGGCTTAGAGATCAGGTTAGGGTTAAGATTGGACCTAGGGTTATAGTGATGTTGAGGGCTAGGGTATTCCAGCAGTGAAAACACACATTTCTATAAAGACTTTGAAGCAGCAAGCTAAAGCCTTGTGGCTGAGTGTTCTTTCATAGAGAAACATGCATTTCATCCTTCTGGAGTGAATTTTCATGCTGGAGTTCATATGCATTTTATACTGTGCAGAATGTAGCTACCTGCTGGGGGTTGTGTCATAGAAGCACCTTTTCTGCAGGAGCTTATTGGAACATTCATTGTTTGGCTAAGTTATTTAGGGTTGGTTTTGGAAGGTCTTTCAACCTTGGCCAAATCCCGCTTCGTACGCAAGTTTTTAATAGCGCTGTTTCCAAGTGTCCACAAAGAGCTGCTGCTTGAAACTGTCCACATGCACATCTCGTATACTGGTGTGCTCGTTTCACTACCTGGATTTTGGTTTCCTCTTCTTTCTTTGAAATGACAAGTCTTCATTCAGCATTCTACACACACCTTGTACCAGCTTCAGTTTGAAGCATGTTGGTGCTCTCTAAACGCTGTGTAACCTATGTAGAGTGTGTTACTCTCCAGCACTGAATACACAACTTAGAGCTCCTTTCACCACAGACACGCAAACACATCTTTTTGTGAAAGTCCTACTTCAGGTCCCTTGGAAATGTAAGGGTTTCATGGAGAACATGAAGTCAATCATGCTTTTGCACTCTACTACCAATAGAAATGACCTCTTGTACATGCCTGACTGAGTTTCACTGCAAAATGCCCTTGTTTTCTGTTTTCTTGAATGTTCTCAACACATTAGGAGAAAGAGCGTGTTTGAGCAAGATCGATGCAGTGTGCGTTTCCCTAGATTTCAAGTGATTTGGGAAATATAATCCTTATTTTTCCACATTGTGAAAGAAACATGAGGCTTGCAAGAGATTGAAAAAATGCATCCCAAAACGTACTCCAGCGGTGAAAGCACACGTTTCTACAAAGACTTTGAAGTAGCAAGTAAAAGCCAATGGCTGAGTGTTCTTTCAGAGAGAAACATACACATTTCATCCTTCTGGAGTGAATTTTCAGCCTGGAATTCATATGCATTTGTACCATGCAGAATGTAAGTACCTGCTCGGGGGTTGTGTCATAGAAGCAACTTTCCTGCAGGAGCTTATTGGAACATTCATTGTTTGGCTAACTTCTTTGGGTTGGTTTTGGAAGGTCTTTCAACTTTAGCCAAATCCGCTTTCTTACGAAATTTTTTCACAGCCCTGTTTCCAAGAGCCCACAAAGAGCTGCTGCTTGAAAGTGTCCACATGCACATCTCCCATACTGGTGTGCTCGTTTCACTACCTGTATTTTGGTTTCCTCTTCTTTCTTTGAAATTACAAGCCCTCTTTCTGCATGCTACACACACCTTGTAGCAGTTTCAGTTTGCAGCATATTGGTGCTCTTAAAACGCTGAGTAACCTGTGTAGAGTGTGTCAATCTCCAGCACTGAATACACAACTTAGAGCTCCTTTCACCACAGACACGCAAACACATCTTTTTGTAAAAGTCCTACTTCTTTACTCTTGGAAATGTAAGGGTTTCATCGAGAACTTGAAGTCAATCATGCTTTTGCACTCTGCAACCAATAGGAATGAACTCTTGTACATACCCGTCTGAATTTCAGTGCAAAATGCCCTTCTTTTCTGGTTTGTTGAAAGTTCACAACACATTAGGAGATAGAGCGTGTTTGAAGAAGACTGATGCAGTGTGCGTTTTCCTTTATTTCTTGTGATTTGGGAAACATAATCCGTGATTTTCCACATTGTCTAAGAAACAACATGAGGCTTGCAAGAGATTGAAACAATGCATCCTAAAACTTATTCAGGCAGTGAAAACACACGGTTCTACAAAGACTTGGAAGGAGCAAGCAAAAGAATAGTGGCTGAGTGTCCTTTCAGAGAGAAACACATGCATTTCATCCTTCTGGAGTGAGTTTTCTTGCTGGAATTCATATGCATTTTGTACTGTGCAGAATGTAGCTACCTGCTCGGGGGTTGTGTCATAGATGCACCTTTCCTGTAGGAGCTTATTGGAACTTTCATTGTTTGGCTAAGTTATTTAGGGTTGGTTTTGGAAGGTCTTTCAACTTTGGCCAAATCCGCTTTGTACGAAAGTTTTTCACAGCCCTGTTTCCAAGTGTCCACAAAGAGCTGCTGCTTGAAAGTGTCCACATGCACATCTCCCATACTGGTGTGCTCGTTTCACTACCTGGATTTTGGTTTCCTCTTCTTTCTTTGAAATGACAAGTCTTCATTCAGCATGCTACACACACCTTGTAGTAGTTTCAGTTTGAAGCATGTTGGTGCTCTCAAAACGTTGTGTATCCTGTGTAGAGTGTGTCACTCTACAGCACGGAATACACAACTTAGAGCTCCTTTCAACACAGACACGCAAACACGTCTTTTTGGGAAAGTCCTAACTCAGGTAAATTGGAAATGTAAGGGTTTCATCGAAAACATGAAGACAATCATGCTTTTGAACTCTGCAACCGAAAGAAATGGCTTTTTGTACATGCCATTCTGAATTTCACTGCAAAATGCCCTTCTTTTCTGGTTTGTTGAAAGTTCAAAACACTTTAGGAAATAGAACGTGTTTGAAGAAGACTGATGCAGTGTGCGTTTTCCTGGATTTCAAGTGATTCGGGATACATACTCCTTCTTTTTCCACATTGTCTAAGAAACAACATGAGGCTTGCAAGAGATTGAAAAAATGCATCCTAAAACTTATGCCTGCAGTGAAAACACACGTTTCTACAAAGACTTGGAAGGAGCAAGCAAAAGAATAGTGGCTGAGAGTTCTTTCAGAGAGAAACACACGTATTTCATCCTTCTGTAGAGACGGTTAGGGTTACGATTGGACCTAGGGTAGGGTTATGTTGAGGGCTAAGGTTAGAGAGATGGTTAGGGTTACGATTGGACCTAGGGTTAGGCTTATGTTGAGGGCTAGGGTTAGAGAGAAGGTTAGGGTTACTTTTGGACCTAGGGTTAGGGTTATGTTGAGGGCTAGGGTTAGAGATATGGTTAGGGTTACGATTGGACCTAGGGTTAGGGTTATGTTGAGGGCTAGGGTTAGAGAGAAGGTTAGGGTTACTTTTGGACCTAGGGTTAGGGTTATGTTGAGGGCTAGGGTTAGAGATATGGTTAGGGTTACGATTGGACCTAGGGTTAGGGTTATGTTGAGGGCCAGGGTTAGAGTTCCGGTTAGGGTTACACTTGAACCTAGGGTTAGCGTAACGTTGAGGGCTAGGCTTAGAGAGAAGGTTAGGGTTACAATTGGACCTAGCGTTAGTGTTATGTTGAGGGCTAGGGTTAGAGATCCGGTTAGGGTTACGATTGGACCTAGGGTTAGGGTTATGTTGAGGGCTAGGATTAGAGATCCGGTTAGGGTTACGATTGGACCTAGGGTTAGGGTTATGTTGAGGGCTAGGGTTAGACATCCGGTTAGGGTTACGATTGTACCTAGGGTTAGGGTTATGTTGAGGCCCAGGGTTTGAGATCTGGTTAAGGTAAGATTGGACCTAGGGTTAGGGTTATGTTGAGGGCTAGGGTTAGAGATCAGGTTAGTATTACGATTGGACCTAAGGTTATTGTTATGTTTAGGGCTAGGGATACAGATCCGGATAGGGTTACGATTGGACCTAGGGTTAGGGTTATGTTGAGGGCTAGGGTTAGTGATCAGGTTAGTATTACGATTGGACCTAAGGTTAAGGTTATGTTGAGGGCTAGGGTTCAGATCCGGTTAGGGTTACGATTGGACCTAGGGTTAGCGTAACGTTGAGGGCTAGGGTTAGAGAGATGGTTAGGGTTACGATTGGACCTAGGGTTAGGGTTATGTTGAGGGCTAGGGTTAGAGATATGGTTAGGGTTATGATTGGACCTAGGGTTAGGGTTATGTATAGGGCTAGGGTTAGAGATCAGGTTAGGGTTACGATTGGACCTAGGGTTAGGGTTATGTTGAGGGCTAAGGTTAGAGAGAAGGTTAGGGTTTCAATTGGACCTAGGGTTAGGGTTATGTTGAGGGCTAGGGTTAGAGATTCGGTTAGTATTACGATTGGACCTAGGGTTAGGGTTATGTTGAGGGCCAGAGTTACAGATCCGGTTAGGGTTACGATTTGACCTAGGGTTAGGGTTATGTTTAGGGCTAGGGTTAGAGATCCGGTTAGGGTTACTATTGGACGTAGGGTTAGGGTTATGTTGAGGGCTAGGGTTAGAGATCCGGTTAGGGTTACGGTTGGACCTAGGGTTAGGGTTATGTTGAGGCCTAGGCTTAGAGATCAGGTTAGGGTTAAGATTGGACCTAGGGTTATAGTGATGTTGAGGGCTAGGGTATTCCAGCAGTGAAAACACACATTTCTATAAAGACTTTGAAGCAGCAAGCTAAAGCCTTGTGGCTGAGTGTTCTTTCATAGAGAAACATGCATTTCATCCTTCTGGAGTGAATTTTCATGCTGGAGTTCATATGCATTTTATACTGTGCAGAATGTAGCTACCTGCTGGGGGTTGTGTCATAGAAGCACCTTTTCTGCAGGAGCTTATTGGAACATTCATTGTTTGGCTAAGTTATTTAGGGTTGGTTTTGGAAGGTCTTTCAACCTTGGCCAAATCCCGCTTCGTACGCAAGTTTTTAATAGCGCTGTTTCCAAGTGTCCACAAAGAGCTGCTGCTTGAAACTGTCCACATGCACATCTCGTATACTGGTGTGCTCGTTTCACTACCTGGATTTTGGTTTCCTCTTCTTTCTTTGAAATGACAAGTCTTCATTCAGCATTCTACACACACCTTGTACCAGCTTCAGTTTGAAGCATGTTGGTGCTCTCTAAACGCTGTGTAACCTATGTAGAGTGTGTTACTCTCCAGCACTGAATACACAACTTAGAGCTCCTTTCACCACAGACACGCAAACACATCTTTTTGTGAAAGTCCTACTTCAGGTCCCTTGGAAATGTAAGGGTTTCATGGAGAACATGAAGTCAATCATGCTTTTGCACTCTACTACCAATAGAAATGACCTCTTGTACATGCCTGACTGAGTTTCACTGCAAAATGCCCTTGTTTTCTGTTTTCTTCAATGTTCTCAACACATTAGGAGAAAGAGCGTGTTTGAGCAAGATCGATGCAGTGTGCGTTTCCCTAGATTTCAAGTGATTTGGGAAATATAATCCTTATTTTTCCACATTGTGAAAGAAACATGAGGCTTGCAAGAGATTGAAAAAATGCATCCCAAAACGTACTCCAGCGGTGAAAGCACACGTTTCTACAAAGACTTTGAAGTAGCAAGTAAAAGCCAATGGCTGAGTGTTCTTTCAGAGAGAAACATACACATTTCATCCTTCTGGAGTGAATTTTCAGCCTGGAATTCATATGCATTTGTACCATGCAGAATGTAAGTACCTGCTCGGGGGTTGTGTCATAGAAGCAACTTTCCTGCAGGAGCTTATTGGAACATTCATTGTTTGGCTAACTTCTTTGGGTTGGTTTTGGAAGGTCTTTCAACTTTAGCCAAATCCGCTTTCTTACGAAATTTTTTCACAGCCCTGTTTCCAAGAGCCCACAAAGAGCTGCTGCTTGAAAGTGTCCACATGCACATCTCCCATACTGGTGTGCTCGTTTCACTACCTGTATTTTGGTTTCCTCTTCTTTCTTTGAAATTACAAGCCCTCTTTCTGCATGCTACACACACCTTGTAGCAGTTTCAGTTTGCAGCATATTGGTGCTCTTAAAACGCTGAGTAACCTGTGTAGAGTGTGTCAATCTCCAGCACTGAATACACAACTTAGAGCTCCTTTCACCACAGACACGCAAACACATCTTTTTGTAAAAGTCCTACTTCTTTACTCTTGGAAATGTAAGGGTTTCATCGAGAACTTGAAGTCAATCATGGTTTTGCACTCTGCAACCAATAGGAATGAACTCTTGTACAAACCCGTCTGAATTTCAGTGCAAAATGCCCTTCTTTTCTGGTTTGTTGAAAGTTCACAACACATTAGGAGATAGAGCGTGTTTGAAGAAGACTGATGCAGTGTGCGTTTTCCTTTATTTCTTGTGATTTGGGAAACATAATCCGTGATTTTCCACATTGTCTAAGAAACAACATGAGGCTTGCAAGAGATTGAAACAATGCATCCTAAAACTTATTCCAGCAGTGAAAACACACGGTTCTACAAAGACTTGGAAGGAGCAAGCAAAAGAATAGTGGCTGAGTGTCCTTTCAGAGAGAAACACATGCATTTCATCCTTCTGGAGTGAGTTTTCTTGCTGGCATTCATATGCATTTCGTACTGTGCAGAATGTAGCTACCTGCTCGGGGGTTGTGTCATAGATGCACCTTTCCTGTAGGAGCTTATTGGAACTTTCATTGTTTGGCTAAGTTATTTAGGGTTGGTTTTGGAAGGTCTTTCAACTTTGGCCAAATCCGCTTTGTACGAAAGTTTTTCACAGCCCTGTTTCCAAGTGTCCACAAAGAGCTGCTGCTTGAAAGTGTCCACATGCACATCTCCCATACTGGTGTGCTCGTTTCACTACCTGGATTTTGGTTTCCTCTTCTTTCTTTGAAATGACAAGTCTTCATTCAGCATGCTACACACACCTTGTAGTAGTTTCAGTTTGAAGCATGTTGGTGCTCTCAAAACGTTGTGTATCCTGTGTAGAGTGTGTCACTCTACAGCACTGAATACACAACTTAGAGCTCCTTTCAACACAGACACGCAAACACGTCTTTTTGGGAAAGCCCTAACTCAGGTAAATTGGAAATGTAAGGGTTTCATCGAAAACATGAAGACAATCATGCTTTTGAACTCTGCAACCGAAAGAAATGGCTTTTTGTACATGCCATTCTGAATTTCACTGCAAAATGCCCTTCTTTTCTGGTTTGTTGAAAGTTCAAAACACTTTAGGAAATAGAACGTGTTTGAAGAAGACTGATGCAGTGTGCGTTTTCCTGGATTTCAAGTGATTCGGGATACATACTCCTTGTTTTTCCACATTGTCTAAGAAACAACATGAGGCTTGCAAGAGATTGAAAAAATGCATCCTAAAACTTATGCCTGCAGTGAAAACACACGTTTCTACAAAGACTTGGAAGGAGCAAGCAAAAGAATAGTGGCTGAGAGTTCTTTCAGAGAGAAACACACGTATTTCATCCTTCTGTAGAGACGGATAGGGTTACGATTGGACCTAGGGTAGGGTTATGTTGAGGGCTAGGGTTAGAGAGATGGTTAGGGTTACGATTGGACCTAGGGTTAGGGTTATGTTTAGGGCTAGGGTTAGAGATCCGGTTAGGGTTATGGTTGGACCTAGGGTTAGTGTTATGTTGAGGCCTAGGGTTAGAGATCAGGTTAGGGCTAAGATTGGACCTAGGGTTATAGTGATGTTGAGGGCTAGGGTATTCCAGCAGTGAAAACACACATTTCTATAAAGACTTTGAAGCAGCAAGCTAAAGCCTTGTGGCTGAGTGTTCTTTCATAGAGAAACATGCATTTCATCCTTCTGGAGTGAATTTTCATGCTGGAGTTCATATGCATTTTATACTGTGCAGAATGTAGCTACCTGCTGGGGGTTGTGTCATAGAAGCACCTTTTCTGCAGGAGCTTATTGGAACATTCATTGTTTGGCTAAGTTATTTAGGGTTGGTTTTGGAAGGTCTTTCAACCTTGGCCAAATCCCGCTTCGTACGCAAGTTTTTAATAGCGCTGTTTCCAAGTGTCCACAAAGAGCTGCTGCTTGAAACTGTCCACATGCACATCTCGTATACTGGTGTGCTCGTTTCACTACCTGGATTTTGGTTTCCTCTTCTTTCTTTGAAATGACAAGTCTTCATTCAGCATTCTACACACACCTTGTACCAGCTTCATTTTGAAGCTTGTTGGTGCTCTCAAAACGCTGTGTAACCTATGTAGAGTGTGTTACTCTCCAGCACTGAATACACAACTTAGAGCTCCTTTCACCACAGACACGCAAACACATCTTTTTGTGAAAGTCCTACTTCAGGTCCCTTGGAAATGTAAGGGTTTCATGGAGAACATGAAGTCAATCATGCTTTTGCACTCTACTACCAATAGAAATGACCTCTTGTACATGCCTGACTGAGTTTCACTGCAAAATGCCCTTGTTTTCTGTTTTCTTGAATGTTCTCAACACATTAGGAGAAAGAGCGTGTTTGAGCAAGATCGATGCAGTGTGCGTTTCCCTAGATTTCAAGTGATTTGGGAAATATAATCCTTATTTTTCCACATTGTGAAAGAAACATGAGGCTTGCAAGAGATTGAAAAAATGCATCCCAAAACGTACTCCAGCGGTGAAAGCACACGTTTCTACAAAGACTTTGAAGTAGCAAGTAAAAGCCAATGGCTGAGTGTTCTTTCAGAGAGAAACATACACATTTCATCCTTCTGGAGTGAATTTTCAGCCTGGAATTCATATGCATTTGTACCGTGCAGAATGTAACTACCTGCTCGGGGGTTGTGTCATAGGAGCAACTTTCCTGCAGGAGCTTATTGGAACATTCATTGTTTGGCTAACTTCTTTGGGTTGGTTTTGGAAGGTCTTTCAACTTTAGCCAAATCCGCTTTCTTACGAAATTTTTTCACAGCCCTGTTTCCAAGAGCCCACAAAGAACTGCTGCTTAAAACTCTCCACATGCACATCTGCCATACTGGTGTGCTCGTTTCACTACCTGGATTTTGGTTTCCTCTTCTTTCTTTGAAATTACAAGCCCTCTTTCTGCATGCTACACACACCTTGTAGCAGTTTCAGTTTGCAGCATATTGGTGCTCTTAAAACGCTGAGTAACCTGTGTAGAGTGGGTCAATCTCCAGCACTGAATACACAACTTAGAGCTCCTTTCACCACAGACACGCAAACACATCTTTTTGTAAAAGTCCTACTTCTTTACTCTTGGAAATGTAAGGGTTTCATCGAGAATTTGAAGTCAATCATGCTTTTGCACTCTGCAACCAATAGGAATGAACTCTTGTACATACCCGTCTGAATTTCAGTGCAAAATGCCCTTCTTTTCTGGTTTGTTGAAAGTTCACAACACATTAGGAGATAGAGCGTGTTTGAAGAAGACTGATGCAGTGTGCGTTTTCCTTTATTTCTTGTGATTTGGGAAACATAATCCGTGATTTTCCACATTGTCTAAGAAACAACATGAGGCTTGCAAGAGATTGAAACAATGCATCCTAAAACTTATTCCAGCAGTGAAAACACACGGTTCTACAAAGACTTGGAAGGAGCAAGCAAAAGAATAGTGGCTGAGTGTCCTTTCAGAGAGAAACACATGCATTTCATCCTTCTGGAGTGAGTTTTCTTGCTGGAATTCATATGCATTTTGTACTGTGCAGAATGTAGCTACCTGCTCGGGGGTTGTGTCATAGATGCACCTTTCCTGTAGGAGCTTATTGGAACTTTCATTGTTTGGCTAAGTTATTTAGGGTTGGTTTTGGAAGGTCTTTCAACTTT